>NC_087400.1:3368410-3674629 GCF_031307605.1 Tribolium castaneum
AGGTCAAACATTGTGTATAATTTATTTGAAGTTAATCTAATTGTTAATTTTAGTTAAAAGCAACAAGACAACTTTTCTCATGTAGAATTTTCCGAGGATTCTTAATCTGTGATCCAATTTGTTCTACGATTTACATGTCCAGAGATATCAATGAAAATGTGGATCATAATAACCAAATTTTTTAGGTCAAACACTGTGTAGAATTTATTTGAAGTTAATTTAATTGTTAAGTTTAGTTAAAAGCAACAAGACAACTTTTCTTATGTAGAATTTTCCGAGAATTTTTAATCTGTAATCAAATTTGTTATACGATTTACTTGTCCAGAGATATAAATGAAAATGTGACCATAACAACCAAATTTTTTAGGTCAAAGATTTTGTATAATTTAATTCAAGTTAACTTAACTGATAATTTTAATTTAAAGTAACAAAACAACTTTTCTTATGTAAAATTTTACAAGGATTTTGAATTTGTAATTGGATTTTTTTTACGATTTACATGTCCAGAGATATCAATGAAAATGTGGACCATAATAACAAAATTTTTGAAACTAATTAAAATATGAAGAAAAAACATTGGAATTTAAGAGAAGAAAATTACTTAAGTGAAGCCTCCATTTGGCGGCCATGTTTTATCATCTGCGAAGCAAGTGATTAAAAATTACCAAAGCTAAGAGAAATTTATTCTAATTAGAGCAAAGCCGAACAACGTAAGTAACGTTTTAATTAAAACATTGTTTACAACCGCTCGAGTTCTTGATGAGATTTATCCGTCCGTTGTCCCGCGCTCACACATCGATTGAAAAACCTAATAACGAAATTTTTTCTCGCATCAATTTTGTTATTAATCTACAGAGTGTTTCAAAACGTTTTGAATTTTTTTCTGACACGATTCGGTGATGGCCGTCACGCTTTGATGTCACTTCCGGACCAATGGCCGCTTAATTTTTGTCAAATTGTTCGTTCGGTGACGAAGGCTAAGTGTCAAAGTTGGACATGCAAATTGTGCATGTGGTGCAAAGACGTGGCTTGATTGCCAAAGTTTGAGACGAATTGCGATTTCGTAAAGAATCGTTCTAGTATAGTTTTATGGACGTTTATATCCCTTAACGACCCACTAGAGTTGTTAAAAGTCCACAAAAAGTCCATATGTTCGATTTTTTGATGTTTGATTTTTTCAATTTTCGTCGCAGTTTTTGTCGATTTTGGGTACCCGGAACATTTCTCGAGCAATAGCTCCGGAACTATTAGAGATAACCCTATGATGTGTACCATCTTTGGAAAGCACATTTAATGATCTATCATTTGCAAAAAAGATTATTGTTGTCCGACTTATAGTTTTAGAGAAAATGCAAATTAAAGCAAAAATTAGATCATATACTCAAAAATTTATAACTAAAAAACTATTGAGAATTTGGCGCTTTTCTTGATTCTAATCGATTCCCTGGATCATTTTGCAACGGTATGGATCAAAATAGTTCCACCTTTTAGGATAGTTTAGCCGTAAATGAGAAAATAAAAAAAATTGAAAAAAGTTGACACCCCCCCCCCCCTTAGAAATCGGTCAATTTTTAAAGTGTCTCAAAATCAAATAAAACCGATTCTGTCTTATAGATTTTGATGTGCTCTTTCCGATCTAAAAAAGCGTTTTCTCCTAACTCTTTTAGTTTGGCCGTAATTGGCGTTTGAAAATTGAAAATTTTTTTGCGAGATATCGCTTTCAGTCCTATGCCATTTTGTAGAGTTTTTTATTTCGGTTATCTTCCATTTTTTCGTTTCTCGATAACTCTAATAGTTTCGCCGTAATTGGCGGTTGAAAATTGAAAAAAAGTGAAAATGGAAACCTTTTTTTGCGTTTTTCTCGGAAACTGTAAGACTTAGAGCAACGAACAAAAAACCATCTGATAGCGCTTATTTTTCTCTATTTTTTCGTTTAAACCCGGAGCCGCTCCGGGCAACGGTTCCGGCTACAGAGGCGATCAAAGTTTTTCACTAAAAAAATTAATAAAAAAAAAACTAAAAGTCGTTGAGCAATGCGGTTTGCTCGATTGAATTCTACGGCTCATTTTACATAATATATCAATTTTTCACAAAAATTAAAAATTTAAAACTTTTTGCCTAAATTTAGGGTAGCCATTTGTCATAGTGAAAAATATTATCCATTAAAAAAATTCATAACTCGAAAACTAAAAGTCGTAGAGCAATGCGGTTTGTTCCATTGAATTCAGCGGCTCATTTTCTGTATTACACCAACTTTTCACGAAATTTAGAATTTTCAGTTTTTTTGCTAAAATTTCCTGAATAATACACTTACCTTCAAAGAAGTGAAAAAAATTTTTTTTTAAACTCACTCCAGTAAATTTTTATGGACTTCTACATGTCTTAACAACCCACAAAAGTTGTTAAAAGTCCACAAAAAGTCCATATATTCGATTTTTTGATGTTTGATTTTTTCAATTTTCGTCGCAGTTTTTGTCGATTTTGAGTACCCGCAACATTTCTCGAGCAATAGCTCCGGAACTATTAGAGATAACCCTATGATGTGTACCATCTTTGGAAAGCTCTTTTAATGATCTATCATTTGCAAAAAAGATTATTGTTGTCCGACTTATAGTTTTAGAGAAAATGCAAATTAAACCAAGAATTAGATCATATACTCAAAAATTCATAACTAAAAAACTATTGAGAATTTGGCGCTTTTCTTGATTCCAATCGATTTCCTGGATCATTTTGCATAGGTCTAGATCAAAATAGTTCCACTTTTTAGAATAGATTAGCCGTAAATGAAAAAGTAAAAAAAATTAAAAAAAGTTAACACCCCCCCCTTAGAAATCGGTCAATTTTTAAAGTGTCTCAAAATCAAATTAAACCGATTCTATCTTACAGATTTTGATGTGCTCTTTCCGATCTAAAAAAGCGTTTTCTCCTAACTCTTTTAGTTTGGCCGTAATCGGCGTTTGAAAATTGAAAATTTTTTTGCGAGATATGGCTTTCAGTCCTATGCCATTTTGTAGAGTTTTTTATTTCGGTTATCCTCCATTTTTCCGTTTCTCGATAACTCTAATAGTTTCGCCGTAATTGGCGGTTGAAAATTGAAAAAAAGTGAAAATGGAAACCTTTTTTTGCGTTTTTCTCGGAAACTGTAAGACTTAGAGCAACGAACAAAAAACCATCTGATAGCGCTTATTTTTCTCTATTTGTTCGTTTTAACCCGGAGCCGCTCCGGGCAACGGTTCCGGCTACAGAGGCGATCAAAGTTTTTCACTAAAAAAATTAATAAAAAAAAAACTAAAAGTCGTTGAGCAATGCCGTTTGCTTGATTGAATTCTACGGCTCATTTCATATAATATATCAATTTTTCACAAGAATTAAAAATTTAAAACTTTTTGCCTAAATTTAGGGTAGCCATTTGTCATAGTGAAAAATTTTATTCATTAAAAAAATTCATAACTCGAAAACTAAAAGTCGTAGAGCAATGCGGTTTGTTCGATTGAGTTCCACGGATCATTTTACATAATATATCAATTTTTCACAAGAATTAAAAATTTAAAAATTTTTGCCTAAATATAGGGTAGCTATTTGTCATAGTGAAAAATTTTCTTCAAAAAAAAATTTATAACTCGCAAACTAAAAGTCGTAGAACAATGCGGTTTGTTCCATTGAATTCAGCGGCTCATTTTCTGTATTATACCAACTTTTCACGAGATTTAAAATTTTCTGAGTAATACACTTACCTTCAAAGAAGTGAAAATTTTTTTTTTTTTTAAACTCACTCCAGTAAATTTTTATGGACTTCTACATGTCTTAACAACCCACAAAAGTTGTTAAAAGTCCACATAAAGTCCATATATTCGATTTTTTGATGTTTGATTTTTTCAATATTCGTCGCAGTTTTTGTCGATTTTAGGTACCCGGAACATTTCTCAAGCAATAGCTCCGGAATTATTAGAGATAACCCTATGATGTGTACCATCTTTGGAAAGCTCTTTTAATGATCTATCATTTGCAAAAAAGATTATTGTTGTCCGACTTATAGTTTTAGAGAAAATGCAAATTAAACCAAAAATTAGATCATATACTCAAAAATTCATAACTAAAAAACTATTGAGAATTTGGCGCTTTTCTTGATTCCAATCGATTCCCTGGATTATTTTGCATGGGTCTGAATCAAAATAGTTCCACTTTTTAGAATAGATTAGCCGTAAATAAAAAATTTAAAAAAATTAAAAAAAAGTTAATACCCCCCCTTAGAAATCGGTCAATTTTTTAAGTGTCTCTAAATCAAATAAAACCGATTCTATCTTATAGATTTTGATGTGCTCTTTCCAATCTAAAAAAGCATTTTCTCCTAGCTCTTTTAGTTTGGCCGTAATCGGCGTTTGAAAATTGAAAATTTTTTTGCGAGATATCGCCTTGAGTCCTATGCCATTTTGTAGAGTTTTTTATTTCGGTTGTCCTCCATATTTCTGTTTCTCGATAACTCTAATAGTTTCGCCGTAATTAGCGATTAAAAATTAAAAAAAAGTGAAAATGGAAACCTTTTTTTGCGTTTTTCTCGGAAACTGTAAGACTTAGAGCAACGAACAAAAAAACATCTGATAGCGCTTATTTTTCTCTATTTTTTCGTTTAAACCCGGAGCCGCTCCGGGCAACGGTTCCGGCTACAGAGGCGATCAAAATTTTTCACTAAAAAAATTAATAAAAAAAAAACTAAAAGTCGTTGAGCAATGCGGTTTGCTCGATTGAATTCTACGACTCATTTTACATAATATATCAATTTTTCACAAAAATTAAAAATTTAAAACTTTTTGCCTAAATTTAGGGTAGCCATTTGTCATAGTGAAAAATATTATCCATTAAAAAAATTCATAACTCGAAAACTAAAAGTCGTAGAGCAATGCGGTTTGTTCCATTGAATTCAGCGGCTCATTTTCTGTATTACACCAACTTTTCACGAAATTTAAAATTTTCAGATTTTTTGCTAAAATTTCCTGAATAATACACTTACCTTCAAAGAAGTGAAAAAAATTTTTTTTAAACTCACTCCAGTAAATTTTTATGGACTTCTACATGTCTTAACAACCCACAAAAGTTGTTAAAAGTCCACAAAAAGTCCATATATTCGATTTTTTGATGTTTGATTTTTTCAATTTTCGTCGCAGTTTTTGTCGATTTTGAGTACCCGCAACATTTCTCGAGCAATAGCTCCGGAACTATTAGAGATAACCCTATGATGTGTACCATCTTTGGAAAGCTCTTTTAATGATCTATCATTTGCAAAAAAGATTATTGTTGTCCGACTTATAGTTTTAGAGAAAATGCAAATTAAACCAAGAATTAGATCATATACTCAAAAATTCATAACTAAAAAACTATTGAGAATTTGGCGCTTTTCTTGATTCCAATCGATTTCCTGGATCAGTTTGCACAGTTACAAATCAAAATAGTTCCACTTTTTAGAATAGTTTAGCCGTAAATGAGAAAATAAAAAAAATTTAAAAAAAATTAACACCAATTTAATAATAAAATTTATAAAACTCGTTCTATCATAGTTTTTCGCACTCTACAACCCTCTAGAGTTGTTAAAAGTCAAAATTTGTCCATATATTCTTTTTTTTATATACAAATTTTTAATTTTTTTTTGGTCGATTTTCACCTTTCTCACATTCAGTAAAATTTGAGTAAAAATGCTGGTCCGAAATCCGTTCCAGGCTAACGGTAATGAATCAGCCATCCATCAAAATCGTCGGAAATCCTATCTGGGTCAACAAACTTAACCTTAGGTGCAACCGAATCGCAATATTTAACTGCGTGTTATACGCCATGTTTCACATATTTCACCCATACTAATGAGCTATTATTACTCGTATCTATCAGATAGAGGGCTTTCTAAACATGACACTGCAACCTTGCTGAAAATTTTCGACTGTTAACGAACCGTGAGTTTTTCAGCGGATCTTTAATTGATTTCCAACTAAATTGAAAAAAAGTGGTTAATGGAGTCGTGTGCAGTTTATGCGGTGCCCCTCTGGCTATTATGAGAAGATGCGCCAGACACTAACTATTTTATGGGCTGCAGCACATAAACATGTGCAACACTGAAACTTTACTCTTTGGACTTGTTTGCTGCTTCTTGTCTTAAGACGACGTTGTAAATAAAACGGCAGCTGTAATGAGCTGCGAGCGGAATTGACCATTAAAATCTACATCAATAAAGGGATTTACTTTGGAGGAAAGAAGAAAAAAAATTGCAATTTGTTTTTTGTAGTAATCAGTTTTTTTTTTCTCTTAAATCAGAGCTGAGTTTTTAATTTATCTTACGCAAAATTCTCTACGGATTCTAATTCTGGTCTTGTTTTTAACCTACGACCAACAGTTTTTAAGATATCATCAGTCAAAAATATAGCATTTGCTAAAATTTAATTTTTTATTATTTACACACTTGTCCACTTTTTTTTTTCGAAGAAGGCGAAGTCATGGTTAGTCTATTTTTAACTTGCCTTATACAAAATTGTCTGAGGATTCCAGTTCTGGTCTTGTTTTTCACCTACGACAAACAGTTTTTAAGATATAAGCCAAAAATTAAGCATTTGTTAAAAATTAATTTTTCGATATCCACACACTTGATTATTTTAATTTTTTTTGAAAGAAAGAGAAGTCAAAATTAGTCGATTTTTAACTTTTCTTATATAAAATTGTCTGAGGATTCCAGTTCTGGTCTTGTTTTGTACCTACGACAAACAGTTTTTAAGATATCAGTCAAAAATTAAGCATTTGTTAAAAATTAATTTTTCGTTATCCACACACTTGATTATTTTAATTTTTTTTGAAAGAATGAGAAGTCAAGATTAGTTGTTTTTTAACTTGAATTATATAAAATTGTCTAAGGATTCCAGTTCTGGTCTTGTTTTGTACCTACGACAAACAGTTTTTGAGATATCAGTCAAAAATTAAGCATTTGTTAAAAATTAATTTTTCGTTATCCACACACTTGATTATTTTAATTTTTTTTGAAAGAATGAGAAGTCAAAATTAGTCGATTTTTAACTTTTCTCATATAAAATTGTCTAAGGATTCCAGTTCTAGTCTTGTTTTTTACTTACGACGAGCAGTTTTTGAAATATCAGTCAAAAATTAAGCATTTGTTAAAAATTTATTTTTCGTTATCCACACACTTGACTATTTTAATTTTTTTTGAAAGAAAGGGAATTCAAGGTTAGTCGGTTTTTAACTTGTATTATATAAAATTGTCCGAGAATTCCAGTTCTGGTCTTGTTTTGTACCTACGACAAACAGTTTTTGAGATATCAGTCAAAAATTAAGCATTTGTGAAAAATTAATTTTTCGTTATCCACACACTTGATTATTTTAATTTTTTTTGAAAGAAAAAGAAGTCAAAATTAGTCGATTTTTAACTTTTCTCATATAAAATTGTCTGAGGATTCCAGTTCTGGTCTTGTTTTTTACTTACGACGAGCAGTTTTTAAAATATCAGTCAAAAATTAAGCATTTGTTAAAAATTTATTTTTCGTTATCCACACACTTGACTATTTTAATTTTTTTTTGAAAGAAAGGGAATTCAAGGTTAGTCGGTTTTTAACTTGTATTATATAAAATTGTCTGAGGATTCCAGTTCTGGTCTTGTTTTTTACTTACGACGAGCAGTTTTTAAAATATTAGTCAAAAATTAAGCATTTGTTAAAAATTTATTTTTCGTTATCCACACACTTGACTATTTTAATTTTTTTTTTAAAGAAAGGGAATTCAAGGTTAGTCGGTTTTTAACTTGTATTATATAAAATTGTCCGAGGATTCCAGTTCTGGTCTTGTTTTTCACCTACGACAAACAGTTTTTGAGATATCAGACAAAAATTAAGCATTTGTTAAAAATTAATTTTTCGATATCCACACACTTGATTATTTTAATTTTTTTTGAAAGAAAGAGAAGTCAAAATTAGTCGATTTTTAACTTTTCTTATATAAAATTGTCTGAAGATTCCAGTTCTGGTCTTGTTTTTTACCTACGACGAACAGTTTGTGAAATATCAGTCAAAAATTAAGCATTTGTTAAAAATTAATTTTTCGTTATCCACACACTTGACTATTTTAATTTTTTTTGAAAGAAAGGGAAGTCAAGATTAGTCGGTTTTTAACTTGTATTATATAAAATTGTCTGAGGATTCCAGTTCTGGTCTTGTTTTGTACCTACGACAAACAGTTTTTAAGATATCAGTCAAAAATTAAGCATTTGTTAAAAATTAATTTTTCGTTATCCACACACTTGATTATTTTAATTTTTTTTGAAAGAAAGAGAAGTCAAGATTAGTTGATTTTCAACTTGTCTTATATAAAGTTGTCTGAGAATTCCAGTTCTGGTCTTGTTTTTTACCTACGACAAACAGTTTTTGAGATATCAGTCAAAAATTAAGCATTTGTTAAAAATTAATTTTTCGTTATCCACACACTTGATTATTTTAATTTTTTTTGAAAGAAAGAGAAGTCAAGATTAGTTGATTTTCAACTTGTCTTATATAAAGTTGTCTGAGAATTCCAGTTCTGGTCTTGTTTTTTACCTACGACAAACAGTTTTTGAGATATCAGTCAAAAATTAAGCATTTGTTAAAAATTAATTTTTCGTTATCCACACACTTGATTATTTTAATTTTTTTTGAAAGAAAGAGAAGTCAAAATTTGTCGATTTTTAACTTGTCTTAAATAAAATTGTCTGAGGATTCCAGTTCTGGTCTTGTTTTTTACCTACGACAAACAGTTTTTAAGATATCAGTCAAAAATTAAGCATTTGTTAAAAGTTAATTTTTCGATATTCACACACTTGATTATTTTAATTTTTTTTGAAAGAAAGAGAAGTCAAAATTTGTTGATTTTTAACTTGTCTTAAATAAAATTGTCTGAGGATTCCAGTTCTGGTCTTGTTTTTTACCTACGACAAACAGTTTTTGGGATATCGATCAAAAGTTAAGCCTTTGCTAAAATTTTTTCGTTTTTCGTTTTTCACACACTTGTTTATTTTTTTTTTTTTTGAAGAAGCAAAAGTCTAGAATAGTAGATTTTTAACTTGTCTTATACAGAATTGTCTGAGAATTCTACATCTGGTCTTGTTTTTTACCTATGACAAACAATTTTTAAGATATCAGTCAAAAATTACGCATTTGCTAAAAATTAATTTTTCGTTATCCATACACTTGTTTATTTTTTTAAAGAAGGAAAAGTGTAGATTAGTCACTTTTTAACTGGTCTTATACAAAATTGTCTACGAATTTTAAATCTGGTCTCGTTTTTCACCTACGACAAATAGTTTTCAAGATATCAGTCAAAAATAAAGCATTTGCTAAAATTTAATTTTTCATTATCCAAAGACTTGTCCATTTTTTTTTTATTTTTGAAAAAAAAAGTCTGTAGTAACCCGTTTCTTTAAACCTACCATATGCAAATTTGTCCAAGGATTCTAAATCTGTTATCATTTTTCGTCCACGAGCGATAATTTTTAACATAACGATCAAAGTTTGTGATTAAAATTTTGTTTGTTAATTAGTTGTTAAGCCTCTTAATAATTTTCAATATTTCGGAAAGTATTTATTGTAAAACAATTTAAAATCGTCACGAAATTTTCCACCAGAAAATGGAAAAATAATTTAAAAAACCCTGCACTTGGAAATGTAATTGTGGAATATTAAAAACAAATTGTTTTGAGTGACCTGAATCAAAGCACCTTTTGTTATCCCGTTGCAATTATAAATCCAAACACAGCAAAAATATTTATATTGTGTATGAAATAGCGTGAATTCATTTCACGGCACGCCAATTCAAACTCGACCCAATTTTTTATTATAATATTTTATATATAAAATAATTTTACGTTTTAGTGAAAACGTGTGCGACATTTTCACAGCACGTGTCGAAAAATGCTCTCATTTTGAATAAATTCTCCAACAGAGAGAATTTATCGTAGGCTTCTTCCAGTCAAAAAAAGCAAATCTGTTTAATTAAGCGCGCGTTCCTTGGATTCCCCGGATTATGCGCGAGACAAAGACGTTAAAATAGCGAGCAAACAAAACACCTGAACATAAATATTGCTCTGAATTGGAAATTAGGGGAACTATTTGCTTGGGCTCGGACCTAAATAAACTCGAGGGATTTTGCGTTTTTTTCGCTAATAATAAATTTGCAGTTGCATTAAACTATCGTGTTGTGGAAGAGCCATTAGTTGTGGTAGCGTCAGTGTTTATATTGCTTCTAATAACATCAACTTGGAAATTGCTTGTGTACTTAGATATCTGTATCATGTTATATTCCCACATCAAAGGTCGACTGCCGCAACATCTATCGGATTAACTTAGTCAAATTGATCCTCCGATACGTGTGTACGACGATAATTGATACAACTTGACAACCGCATGCCCGAATTTAATTATTTCAGAGATAAGAAGCTTGTTGTTTGAGGCGGATCGATCGGAGATTTTATTTTTGATGTTTTACGATTTTTTTCTATCTATTTAAATCAATTTCTTCATTATTATTCATTATTACTATTTTTTTTGCGTTCCAAGCTCTCTCTTTCTCAGGTTTTTGTTCTTTCTTCAATTTCTTCTAAATTCAATAGTTTTGTACTTAATTTTTCATTCTCAGTTTACGTGCTCTTCAGATTCCAATTTTCAGTTTATTTGTTTACATTTCCGATTGTCTGAAATTTTTTACTAAGATTTCTTCAGTTTAATCAGTATTTCTTGCTCAGTTTCTTCATTATCTATTGTCTTCACTCTTCGGTTTACTATCCAAACTTTTTCTGTTTTTTCTAACTTGCGTTTTCCTTTCTCAGGAAGTATCAGTTCTCAGTTTCTTCATTCTTAGCTTGCGTTTTTTTCTATTCTACGATTTCTTAATAACCTTCTGTTAATTTCTTATTGTCAGTAATGGTTAGTCAAATTTCTTTGAATTTCTCGGATCCTTCACCATTCTTTATTTGCTTAGAATGTTTTATTTCATCCAAACTTTTTCTGAGTTTTCTAACTCACGCCTTCTTCTTCTGTACTTCGTTCTTCAATTTCTTGTTATTTCAAGTTTTTTCTCAAATTTTTCATTCTTAGTTTACGTATTCTTCTGCTCTATTTCTTCAGGTTCTAATAATTTTACGCTTATTTATTTAAATTTTTTATTATTAGTAGTTTTTTACTAAGATTTCTTCAATTTATTCAGTATTTCTTGCTCAGTTTCTTCATTATCTATTGTCTTCGGTTTACTTTCCAAACCCTTTCTCTTTTTTCGAACTCGCGTTTTCCTTTCTCAGGAAGTATCAGTTCTCAGTTTCTTCATTCTTAGCTTGCGTTTTTTTCTATTCTACGTTTTCTTAATAATCTTCTGTTAATTTCTTATTGTCAGTAGTGGTTAGTCAAATTTCTTTGAATTTCTCGGTTCCTTTACCATTCCTTATTTGATTAGAATGTTTTATTTAATCTAAACTTTTTCTGAGTATTGTAACTCACGTTTTCTTTTTTTGTTGTTCTTCGTTCTTCAATTTCTTGTCATTTTAAGGTTTTTTCTCAAATTTATCTACTTCTTCGGATTCTAATAATTTTACGATTCTTTGATTAAATTTTATGTATTAGTAGTTTTTTTATTCAGATTTCTTCAATTTATTCAGTATTTCTTGTTCAGTTTCTTCACTATTATTTACTTGTCTTTGGTTTACTTTCCAGACCTGTTCTGTGTTTCCTAACTCACGCTTTTTTTGTTGTTCTTCGTTCTTCAACTTTTTGTCATTTCAAAATTTGTTCTCAGTTTCTTCATTCTTAGTTCACGTGTTCTTCTACTGTACTTCTTCAAATCCTAATAATTTTCAGTTTATTTGATTACACTATTTATTATTAGCAATTTTTTACTCAGATCTCTTCATATTCTTGATTTTATCTGTTTCTTTTTAAGTTTCTTCAATATTATTTACTTGTTAAGAATGTCTTATTTAATCCAAACTTTTTCTGTGTTTTCTAACTCACGTCTTCTTTTTTTATTGTTCTTCATTCTTCAATTTCTTGTCATTTCAAAGTTTGTTCTCAGATTTTTCATTCCTAGTTTACGTGTTCTTTTGCTCTACTTCTTCAAATTCTAATAATTTTAAGATTATTTGATTAAATTTTTTATTATTTGTAGTTTTTTACTCAGATTTCTTCAATTTATTCAGTATTTTTTGTTCAGTTTCTTCACTATTATTTACTTGTCTTTGGTTTACTTTCCAAACTTTTTTTGTGTTTTCTAACTCACGTCTTCTTTTTTGTTGTTCTTCATTCTTCAATTTCTTGTCATTTCGAAGTTTGTTCTCAAATTTTTCATTCTTAGTTTACGTGTTCTTCTGCTCTGCTTCTTCAAATTCTGATAATTTTTAGCCTATTTGATTAAATTTTTTATTATTAGTAGTTTTTTACTCAGATTTCTTCAATTTTTTCAGTATTTCATGTTCAGTTTCTTCACTATTATTTACTTGTCTTTGGTTTACTTTTCAAACTTTTTTTGTGTTTTCTAACTCACATCTTCTTTTTTTGTTGTTCTTCATTCTTCAATTTCTTGTCATTTCGAAGTTTGTTTTCAAATTTTTCATTCTTAATTTACGTGTTCTTCTGCTCTGCTTCTTCAAATTCTGATAATTTTACGCTTATTTGATTAAATTTTTTATTATTAGTAGTTTTTTACTCAGATTTCTTCAATTTTTTCAGTATTTCTTGTTCAGTTTCTTCACTATTATTTACTTGTCTTTGGTTTACTTTCCAAACTTTTTCAGTGTTTTCTAACTCACGTCTTCTTTTTTTGTTGTTCTTCATTCTTCAATTTCTTGTCATTTCGAAGTTTGTTCTCAAATTTTTCATTCTTAGTTTACGTGTTCTTCTGCTCTGCTCAAATTCTGATAATTTTACGCTTATTTGATTAAATTTTTTATTATTAGTAGTTTTTTACTCAGATTTCTTCAAATTATTCAGTATTTCTTGTTCAGTTTCTTCAGTATTATTTGTTTGTCTTCGGTTTACTTTCCAAACCCTTTCTGAATTTATTAACTCACACTTTTTTTGTTGTTCTTCGTTCTTCAACTTTTTGTTATTTCAAGATTTGTTCTCAGTTTCTTCATTATTAGTTCTCGTGTTCATCTACTGTACTTCCTCAAATCCTAATAATTTTCAGTTTATTTGATTACACTATTTATTATTAGCAATTTTTTACTCAACTTTCTTCATATTCTTGATTTTATCTGTGTTTCTTCATTATTATTTACTTGCTAAGAATGTTTTATTTAATCCAAACTTTTTCTGTGTTTTCTAACTCACGTCTTCTTTTTTTGTTGTTCATCATTCTTCAATTTTTTGTTATTTCAAGGTTTGTTTGCAGATTTTTTATTCTCAGTTTACGTGTTCTTCTGCTCTACTTCTTTAAATTATAATGATTTGATTAATTTTTTTTATTATTAGTAGTTCTTTACTCAGATTTCTTCAATTTATTCAGTATTTCTTCTTCAGTTTCTTCACTATTATTTACTTGTCTTTGGTTTACTTTCCAAAGCTGTTCTATGTTTTCTACTTCACGCTTTTTTTGTTGTTCTTCGTTCTTCAACTTCTTGTCATTTCAAAATTTGTTTTCAGTTTCTTCATTCTTAGTTCACGTGTTCTTCTGATCTACTTCTTCACATTCTGATAATTTTAAGCTTATTTGATTAAACTTTTTATTATCAGTAGTTTTTTACTCAGATTTCTTCAATTTAATCAGTATTTCTTGTTCAGTTTCTTCACTATTATTTACTTGTCTTTGGTTTACTTTCCAAACCCTTTCTCTGTTTTCTACTTCACGCTTTTTTTATTGTTCTTCGTTCTTCAACTTCTTGTCATTTCAAAATTTGTTCTCAGTTTCTTCATTCTTAGTTCACGTGTTCTTCTGCTCGACTTCTTCACATTTTGATAATTTTAAGCTTATTTGAGAAAATTTTTTATTATCAGTAGTTTTTTACTCAGATTTCTTCAATTTAATCAGTATTTCTTGATCAGTTTCTTCAGTACAATTCTTCTGTAAGTAGTTTTTGCTCAGAATTTTTTTCTTATTTTTTTCTTGGTTTTTTTTTTTAAATTTTAAATTCTTATTTGTTTTCTTGGTTTTTTGCTGTAATTTCCTTAGTTTATTAAAAACAGTTTCAATTATTAACAGTTTTTCACACAGATTTTTTATTACTTTCTAAACTTTTCTCTTTTTCATGTAAATATTTTTCTATTTCACTTCTTCACATTGTATATTTTTTGATTTCTCTTATTGTTCTTCATTTTTTATGTGTTAAGTTTTGCGTGAACTTAACCCCACCCCCAGTCAATTAATCACCCCAAAAACCACTCGAACTGTTATTCAATCTGGCACAGAAACGACTCGAATTAGCCCAAGTTATGTTAAGTTTCCGAATTCGGTCGCTTGTTCTGTCATATCATCCCCTAAGCCACCCTCCTCCGGTGGCTTTCCAATATGTACGGATCCCGAGGGATAATGGACGCAAAAACAGTTTGCAGAACAGTTGTTGGGAGATAGTTTGCAAACACTAGCTGTGTTCTTGTCGGCTATGTTTGCAACAAAATCGATAATAATGCAACCAACCAACAATTTTTTCCCCTGAAAGATTTTAGATATACATTTATTTGTTTAATAAACATCCTTGCAAATTTTGATTAACCTTCCCGTTATTTTACATCGCATTGTGAGCCATCGAACCGTCAAAATGTACGAAAACAAGCAAATTCTTTGTTTAATTTTTGAAAAACGGTCTTGACATTGTGTCCAAGACCTTGACAAAAAACGGTTTAAATGCAAATTCATAATAATAGTGTAAAATACTCTTTCGGTTGAAGGTAATAATTAATATACTTAATAAGAGTTCTTTCTACATAAATGTAGCGAAAAAAAAATTAAAATGTTCCATTTAAAAAAATGAGACAACATAATTTATTTTGGTTCAAATGTTTCGCTTTGAGTATCCGAAACAAGAAAAAGTTTATTATTTGTACAGGGTGATTTGGGTGACATGACCGCAACCAAATATACACTGCTATAAATAAGAAACCTATATTAATTTATCAAAAAACAAAATAAAAACTATTATTATTGTTATTATTATTATTATTATTATTATTATTATTATTATTATTATTATTATTATTATTATTATTATTATTATTATTATTATTATTATTATTATTATTATTATTATTATTATTATTATTATTATTATTATTATTATTATTATTATTATTATTATTATTATTATTATTATTATTATTGTAATAAAACTGAGACAAAAGTGAAGAAAGAAGAACAATAAAATTGAAAACATGAAAAAGTACGTTAAAGGTAATAATGAAAAATTAAATAAAAATTAAGAAAGTAAATAAATCTACGTAAAAAACATCATTTAGCAATCGAACTGAGAACTAAAATGTGAAAAAATTAGACTGAAGAAGAAGAACTAATAAAAAAAAACGAAAATAAAATAACAAAACTGATAAAATCAGATGATTACTGAAATAAAAAAAATCAAGAAACGAAGAACAATAAAAGTAAAAACTTAAAAAAAATGCAAGACTGAAAAAAAACTGAAAAAAAATGTAGTAGGTCGAAGACGGTAGGTTTTGAGTTAATTATTAATTAATGAAGAAACTGAGCAAGAAAATGATGAATGTGAAAAAATCTGAGTAAAAAATTGCTGGATAAAGAAATGTAATTAAATAAAGTGAGAATTAAAATCTGAAAAAAAAGAATGAAGAATGAAGAAAAAATGAAGAAACTGAAAACAAAACTCTTGATTATCGATACGAAGAATATTCAAAAAATATTCAAAACTGAAAACTCAGAAAGAAATCGCCAGAAAAGTACGTTGAAGATAATAAAAAAATATATATAACATAAAAAATTCAATAAAAAAAGAATGTAAAGAATTTTGATTAAAAAACTACTTAGAATAAAAAATCGACTTAATCAACTGAACTGAGAATTAAAATATTGAAAAAATAGAACAGGAAGAATAGTAAATAAATCAATTAACTGAAATATGAAGAAAAAAGTAGAAAAACATATGAACAATGAATGAAGAAACTGAGAACAAAACCGCTGATTATCGAAATGAAGAAAACAACAAAACTAAAAAATCAGAAAAAATGTAAGAATAATTGAAAACGTTTGAATAATAAATTTAGAGTAAATAAATACTGTTGAAAAAACTGAAGAAATAGAAATCAAACTAAAAATAAAAAATAGCGATTATTGAAATGACAAGAAAATAAAAAATGAAAAACTAATTTGAGAAAAAAAGTGATGTGCCATTAGAATGTCCCGATTTGTGTCCACTTGAAAAGTTGCAGTTTTGCTGGCAAAAAAGATCAGTGTATGCAATAAAACAACAATTACAACAAAATTGATTTATTTTTAAAATTCGGCCTTACACCAAAACCCAACCAATCTCAATAAATACATCTCTAATGATATAATTTGTCGTGGGACGCCATTTTCGTGCCTTAATTAATTAAAAATACAAAAGGTTTCATCTTTCACTCAATGCAGGTAGGTATTATACTAGGACTAGTCTACCTTTGACGGCCAAATCTACTTAAAACTATTTCGATGTAGCCAATAACAGTCTTACAAACATAACAAAATATCATCATCACTTGGAATTTTTCGGCTTCAATCACATCAAGTGGCTTTTTTGGCAAACAAATTTCTACAGTCACACAACAGGAATGTTGAATTTTTCGAATCACTGTGTGTGTCCTTTTAAGCGATTGTCCTACTCGGAAGGGCCTTGCTGGGGTACTTTACAGGGCTGGAGTTGGCGGCAATGTCGTCCCGGAAGGCCAGGAAGCCCAGCTGGGCGTGGGACGCCTCGTTGAGGGCCCGCGAACGGATGCAAGCCCGGTACTGGTCGGCGGAAAGCTTCTGGGAACCCCCCGTACACACCTATTCTTTTCTCATTACTTTTCAAAAAAAATTTTTTTAATTAAACAAACCTTGGGGTGCCATATGTGAAAAATTCCGGGATCCGTTGCCCGGATTACTTTCATGTTGCTCCGGACGTACTTCCGGTACAGCATGACGTCCTCCCCACCCCAGCCTACTATGTCCTCGTCGAAACCTCGCACCTTCAGAAAGTCAGACCTGAGAACATTAAAATTGTTTGATTGGAAAATTTGGAAATTGTTTCTGGCACTTAAGTAAGGTTTTTAAAGTTAAAAATCCGGTCTCTATTGATTAAACAACTACAGAGTGGTCCACGAGTAATTTTTTTTTATAATTTAAGAAGTAAGTCATCTAAGGATTCAACGCTAAAGTTTGAAGTTATGTTTCACCTTTACGTTCATCTCTTTTTCTCTCAAAACAAAAAGTACGTTTACAATTTGGCGCCTTTACGTACTTTTACCTTTTGCCGCATTATTTTCTTATTTCTGACAGTTTTATGCTCCGCTTTATGTTTATACATCTATGTTTTCTCTCAATCTCTTATTTTTGTTTACGTGTTATTTCACTTACCTTTTCTACACTTTTGTTCATAGAAAAATTGTTGCTCTGATCCGGGTTCGAACCCGCGACCTCCCCGTCGTTAAGTGGCGCTTATACCACTGGGCCACCAAGGCCCCAGGTACTGACCGTATTTTGCAAATATTTTAACACAAACTTTTTAAATAAATCAACATTACAAACTATATAATTGCAATAATTCACCTAAAACGTAAATACATTCAGTTCAAAAGTCGGCGAATTAGCTCAAGAAAACATTTTCTTCCACTTTTTTTTAATTTAATTCTCTCATTTTTCAACAGATTCCGTCAAAAGATACCGGGCGTATAAGTTGATTCTACAATTTGAAAATTGTTTTTACTTTTTTTGTGACTTTCAGCACGTTTTTGACCGAAAATGGACATAATTTTTCCAAAAATCACTAAGTTTGTGTATTTTCTAGCCAAAAATAGTGGACATGCGCAAATCCTACCGGATTCGCAGTGGACATGATTTTTCTTAACAATGTTTTTTGGAACTTTACTAAACAAACTCAGTTAACTAAAAATTTTTAGACATAAATTAAATATTTTCGTTTATTTTTTTATAATTTAAGAAGTAAATCATCTGAGGATTTAAAGCTAAAGTTTGAAGTTGTATTTCACCTTTACGTTGATCTTTTTTTCTCTTAAAACAAAAAGTACGTTTACAATTTGGCGCCTTTACGTACTTTTATCTTTTGCCGCATTATTTTCATATTTCTGACAGTTTTATGCTCCGCTTTATGTTTTCTCTCAATCGCAAATTTTTTTCGTTTACGTATTATTTTACTTACCTTTTCTACACTTTTTTTCATAGAAAAATTGTTACTCTGATCCGGGTTCGAACCCGCGACCTTCCCGGTCGTAAGTGGCGCTTATACCACTGGGCTACCAAGGCCCCAGGTACTGACCGTGTTTTGCAGATATTTTAACACAAACTTTTTAAATAAATCAACATTACAAACTATTTAATTGCAATAATTCACTTAAAACGCAAATACTTCAGTTCAAAAGTCGGCGAATTAGTTCGAGAAAATATTTTCTTTCACTTTTTTTCAATTTAATTCTCTAATTTTTTACCAGATTCCATCAAATGATACCATGCGTATAAGTTGATTCTACAATTTGAAAATTGTTTTTACCTTTTTTGTGACTTTCAGTACGTTTTTGACAGAGAATGAACATAATTTCTCCGAAAATCATCAAATTTGTGTATTTTCTAGTCAAAAATAGTGGACGTGCGCAAATCCTACTGAATTCGCAGTGGCCATGATTTTTGTTAATAATGTTTTTCGGGACTTTACTATACAACCTCAGTTAACTAAAAATTTTTAGACATAAATTAAATATTTTCGTTTATTTTTTTATAATTTAAGAAGTAAGTTATCTGAGGATTTAACGCTAAAGTTTGAAATTAAATTTCACCTTTACGTTGATCTTTTTTTCTCTTAAAACAAAAAGTACGTTTACAATTTGGCGCCTTTACGTACTTTTACCTTGTGCCGCATTATTTTCTTATTTCTGTCAGTTTTATGCTTCGCTTTATGTTTATACGTCTATGTTTTCTCTCATCTCTTATTTTTGTGTACGTATTATTTCACTTACCTTTTCTAAACTTTTTTTCATAGAAAAATTGTTGCTCTGATCCGGGTTCGAACCCGCGACCTCCCCCGTCGTATGTGGCGCTTATACCACTAGGCCATCAAGGCCCTAGATACTGACCGTGTTTTGCAGATATTTTAATACAAACTTTTTAAATAAATCAACATTACAAACTATTTAATTGCAATAATTCACCTAAAACGCAAATACATTCAGTTCAAAAGTCAGCGGATTAGCTCGAGAAAACGTTTTCTTCCACTTTTTTCAATTTAAATCTCTAATCTTTCACCAGATTTCATCAAAAGATACCGGGCGTATAAGTTGATTCTACAATTTTAAAATGGTTTTTACCTTTTTTGTGACTTTCAGCACGTTTTTGACCAAAAATGGACATAATGTCTCTAAAAATCACCAAATTTTTAGATATAGATTAAATATTTTCGTTTAATTTTTTTATAATTTAAGAAGTAAATCATCTAAGGATTCAACTAAAGATTAAAGTTATATTTCACCTTTACGTTCATCTCGTTTTCTTTCAAAACAAAAAGTATTTTCCTTTTATTAGGATGTGCTCTTACGCTTACAATTTGGCGCCTTTACATACTTTTACCTTTTGCCGCATTATTTTCTTATTTCTGTCAATTTTATGCTCTGCTTTACGTTTATACGTCTATAAGTTCTCTCAATCTCTTATTTTTGCTTATGTGTTGTTTCACTTACCTTTTCTACACTTTTTTTCATAGAAAAATTGTTGCTCTGATCCGGGTTCGAACCCGCGACCCCCCGCGTCGTAAGTGGCGCTTATACCACTGAGCCACCGGGGCCCCAAGTACTGACCGTCTTTTGCAGATATTTTAACACAAACTTTTTAAATAAATCAACATTACAAATTTAATCAATAAATATGTTTAATTAATTGAAACCAAATATTTTACTATCCACGTAATTTATGAAATGTAATTTTAGTTGCCTTAAAAATTTTTTCAGGCTTATTATTACTCGTGGACCACCCTGTATAATAATTAGCGCTTATTATTTCAAGTTACGAGCGACTGAAAAGTCCTTTTCATTTACTCTTTATTGAGCATTTTTCCTTGATTTAATGAACTGACAGGAATTCGTACGTTATTCCTTTGAACTACTACATTACGCCACGTTTCACTTTATCAAACCCTTTATTTTCTCCTTTTTTTTTTTTTCGTAAAATAGTTAATTAAATAAACCACTTGAAAAAACTGCATTCTCGATGTGTAATCTCGATTCTCGGCCAAGTTTTATAAATGCGTTCGTTCGAAAGCTGTAAATTATGCGAGCTTTGCAAGCTTTTAAAACTTCCAAGTTAAAAATTCAAACTTGGCTGGCACGCGAGTAATTTATCAAACGATTCAGAGGCGGCCGTGACCTCTGACACTGACAACTCGTAACATATTCATTAAACAACTAAATAAAAAAAGTTGAAGCTGTAGCCACTACAGTGACCGGATTTGCATCCACTTGGAATATTTTTACTTATTACAAATAGGAATTAAAACAGAACTTAGAATAAAATATAGAAAAACAAGACAGAAGAGAGAAGAAGGAAAACATGAATAGAAAGAAGAATGAAAAAGGAGAGAAAAGAAAGTAAAGATCTAAAAAAAATAAAAAAAAATAGAAGAGAGAAAAAAGAAAAGAAAAGAATTAATAAATCAATTATCAGTTCTAGTAACATTGGCCAGTTGATAGATCCGATTTGTGGCCACTTGAAAAATAGTAGTTTGCATATAGTATTAATAATGGGATTAAAAAAAAAAAACTCAAAAACAAAAAAAATAAACAAAGAAAAGGAAAGAAGTTATAAAAGCAGATAAAAATTCGAAAAGAAAACAAAAAATGGAAAAAACAGAAAAAAGAAAGAAGGGAAAAAAATCAACTTAAGTGTTATTAATATGAAAATTGAATAAAATAGGAAAAGAAAAATAAGAATAGAGAAGATAAAAAAACGAAGAAAAAAATAATAAAAAAAATTTAGAAAAAGAAGAAAAAATGGACAAAAAAATAAAAAAAATACAAAAATTGAAAAAAATAGTTTCTTTGTTATTTCGTCTGTTCCTTCTCTCCTTACCTGTACTGACAAGTCATCCCGTACCCGAAATCCCTCCAAAACCCCGTATCCCTCGAAATCACCAACTGATCATTCTCCGGAGGCACCTCCCTCCCTTGCAATGTATACACCACATGGGGGTTGTACAAACTAAACACCACCGGATAATAAACCTTCCTCCCAGCTTTAGTATTCCACCGACACCTATCCAAAAACCTGGCACTGAACACCACATCCACATCACACATGAACAACAACACGTCCTTGCGATCGCCCCAAAGGCGCTCCGCCCCCACACGCAGCCCCTTTCCCCTCGAAAACGTCTCATTCAGCGCCAACAGACGCAAATTATTCGCATTACCGCCACTGTTTTTCGTCATTAAAACACGAGACATGATCGAACGAGCTTCAGACAGGCCTTCTTCCCCAAAATAGACAACAGTCAAGTGCACACGTCTGTCGTTCTTCAGTCCGATTTTAACAAACTTGTCCATGAAGCTTTGGAAGGTTGTTGTGCGGCCTGACAATGGCAGGATGATGTGGATGAGGGGCTTGTCTCGGGGGCCCATGAGCCCCTCGGTGGCCACCGTCTGCACGGGGGCGAAGGGCCGGAACACCACGACCTGCAATGAGTGCAAAAAATATCCATAACACAAAAAAGTTATTAACAAGTTAATTAAATGTTTCTAATTCTATTTCTATTTCTATTTCTATTTCTATTTCTATTTCTATTTCTATTTCTATTTCTATTTCTATTTCTATTTCTATTTCTATTTCTATTTCTATTTCTATTTCTATTTCTATTTCTATTTCTATTTCTATTTCTATTTCTATTTCTATTTCTATTTCTATTTCTATTTCTATTTCTATTTCTATTTCTATTTCTATTTCTATTTCTATTTCTATTTCTATTTCTATTTCTATTTCTATTTCTATTTCTATTTCTATTTCTATTTCTATTTCTATTTCTATTTCTATTTCTATTTCTATTTCTATTTCTATTTCTATTTCTATTTCTATTTCTATTTCTATTTCTATTTCTATTTCTATTTCTATTTCTATTTCTATTTCTATTTATTTCTATTTCTATTCATATGTATATTTATATTTATATTTCCTACCTTGGTGAAGCCGCCCTGGGCCCCCTTTTTGGGGCCTCGCGTCTTGAAATAGAGCTCGTATTGGGTTCCAGTTGTGGGTTCAGTTCGATATAAGCCTTCCAGGAAGTCGTCAAGTGTGTATTTGTTGAGTTTGTCGGTGGTGTTTTTGTTGAGCGTTTCGATGGCCTTCATCAGGCTTTCGAGGAGGTCTTTACGTTTGAAACCGATCGGTTTTTCAACAACTCGTTTGCCGAGGCCAAGTTCTAGAGGATAAACTCTGCTGTAGGTGAAGTGGTTGAATGGTATTAGTTCGTATTCGTTGTTCAAGGGGATGCCGTGGAAGATTTCCGCTGACATTGCCTGTTTTTTGATAAAGTTGGCGCAGTCGGTGTTTGATAATGGGGTGGTGGAGGTGTTGGGAGGAGCGTTGAGGGTGAAGGGGCGAGAATTACCTAGAAAGTAACAACAAATTAAAAGAAGAAATTGGTTATTTGCTGTTTCAGAAGCTTTACAAGCTTTTGTCTCATTATTAAATACAAATAAATAGAAATAAAAAAGAAAAAATCAGAAAAGGATAAGAAAAGAGGTGAGAAATAAGTCCCTTTCTCTCTTTTTGCCTCTTTTTTTTTCTCTTTAAAAAAGAAAGAGATAAGAAACCTGACAAGATAAAAGAAAAACAAAAGACAACGTTAAAAAAAGAAACAAAAAAATACGAAGAAAGAAGTTAAAAAAATTCACTAAGTACGATCTTTAATGTTCAATATATACTATATTTCAAAAAGTTTATATAGATAGGTTTTAAACATTTGAATTTTTGGTTTTACCTCAATTTTTTTCTTTTCTCTCCCTTCTTGTTTCTTTAATTATTTACGTATTTTAGCTATTTTTCTCTAGCTTAGCATTTCTGTGTTTTGATAATATATTTATTTCTAGCTTTATTCTGACTCTATTTCTATCTAGCTCTATCTTTTCTGCTCCCGCTTATTTTAATTTAATTCTGTACTAGTTCTACCTCAAAATTTTTCTTTTCTCTCTCGGTTTCTTTAATTCTTTACGTATTCTAGCTATTTTTCTCTAGCTTAGCACTTCTGTGTTTTGATAATATGTTTATTTCTAACTATATTCTGACTATATTTCTATCTAGCTCTATCTTTTCTATTCCCGCTTATTTTAATTTAATTCTGTACTAGTTCTATCTCAAAATTTTTCTTTTCTCTCTCTGTTTCTTTAATTCTTTACGTATTCTAGCTATTTTTCTCTAGCTTAGCACTTCTGTGTTTTGATAATATATTTATTTATAGCTTTATTCTAACTATATTTCTATCTAGTTCTATCTTTTCTAGTCCCGCTTATTTTAATTTAATTCTGTACTAGGTCTATCTCAAAATTTTTCTTTTCTCTCTCTGTTTCTTTAATTCTTTACGTATTCTAGCTATTTTTCTCTAGCTTAGCACTTCTGTGTTTTGATAATATATTTATTTATAGCTTTATTCTAACTATATTTCTATCTAGCTCTATCTTTTCTATTCCCGCTTATTTTAATTTAATTCTGTACTAGTTCTACCTTAAAATTTTTCTTTTCTCTCTCGGTTTCTTTAATTCTTTACGTATTCTAGCTATTTTTCTCTAGCTTAGCACTTCTGTGTTTTGATAATATGTTTATTTCTAACTATATTCTGACTATATTTCTATCTAGCTCTATCTTTTCTATTCCCGCTTATTTTAATTTAATTCTGTACTAGTTCTATCTCAAAATTTTTCTTTTCTCTCTCTGTTTCTTTAATTCTTTACGTATTCTAGCTATTTTTCTCTAGCTTAGCACTTCTGTGTTTTGATAATATATTTATTTATAGCTTTATTCTAACTATATTTCTATCTAGTTCTATCTTTTCTAGTCCCGCTTATTTTAATTTAATTCTGTACTAGTTCTATCTCAAAATTTTTCTTTTCTCTCTCTGTTTCTTTAATTCTTTACGTATTCTAGCTATTTTTCTCTAGCTTAGCACTTCTGTGTTTTGATAATATATTTATTTATAGCTTTATTCTAACTATATTTCTATCTAGCTCTATCTTTTCTATTCCCGCTTATTTTAATTTAATTCTGTACTAGTTCTACCTTAAAATTTTTCTTTTCTCTCTCGGTTTCTTTAATTCTTTACGTATTCTAGCTATTTTTCTCTAGCTTAGCACTTCTGTGTTTTGATAATATGTTAATTTCTAGCTTCATTTTGACTCTATTTCTATCTAACTCTATCTCTTCTATTCCCGCTTATTATTTTAATTTAATTCTGTGCTAGTTTTACCTTAAAATTTTTCTTTTCTCTCTCTGTTTCTTTAATTCTTTACGTATTATAGCTATTTTTCTCTAGCTTAGCACTTCAGTGTTTTGATAATCTGTTTATTTCTAACTCTATTCTAACTCTATTTCTATCTAGCTCTATCTCTTCTATTCCCGCTTATTTTAATTTAATTCTGTACTAGTTCTATCTAAAAAAAAATCTTTTCTCATTCTGTTTCTTTAATTCTTTACGTATTCTAGACATTTTTCTCTAGCTTAGCACTTCAGTGTTTTGATAATCTGTTTATTTCTAACTCTATTCTAACTCTATTTCTATCTAGCTCTATCTCTTCTATTCCCGCTTATTTTAATTTAATTCTGTACTAGTTCTATCTAAAAAAAAATCTTTTCTCATTCTGTTTCTTTAATTCTTTACGTATTCTAGACATTTTTCTCTAGCTTAGCACTTCAGTGTTTTGATAATCTGTTTATTTCTAACTCTATTCTAACTCTATTTCTATCTAGCTCTATCTGTTCTATTCCCGCTTATTTTAATTTAATTCTGTACTAGCTCTATCTCAAAATTTTTCTTTTCTCTTTCTGTTTTTTAATTTCTACATTTCTATGTTTTCATAATATGTTATTTCTATTCTGACTCAATTCTCGCTTATTTTAACTTAATTCTGTATTAGCTCTGGTTCAATTTTTATTATTTCTAGCTTATTTTTATGTTATTTCTAGCTCTATTCTTACTCTCTTTCTATCTGACACTTTTTAGTAGCTTTAACTCATTTTTTTTGTTTCTTTAATTACTCACGTATTTTAGATGTTTGTTTCTAACTCAAAACTTCTATAGATTATATATCGTTTTTGCTCTATTTTAGCACAATTTTTATCTAGCTCTAACTATTTGCACTCATTTTAACTTAACTTTGTACTAGCTCTTTCTCAAACTTTTCCCTTTCTTTCGCTGTTTCTTTAACTGTTATTTTCTTGTTCATCGCTATATATTTTCATTGTATGTTATTTCTAGCTCTATTTTGCCTCTTATTCCATTCTCGCTTGTTTTAATTTATTTCTGCGCTATTTCCAGCTCTATTTTCATTTGCGTTTGCGACTTTGTAACGGTTTAATTATTATCGAGAGGTGATTATGAGGTTTCGTGCTGTGTAATTGGTTACACTGCATCGGATTGCAGCTATTACATGACTTTATGGGTCATTGTGTGATTAGATAACATGTTCAACGTTGCATGAATGGAGTGATTAAAGGGGTGGCGGTCACCTGTGTGGTATAATTAATGTTTTCTCCCCTTTCTTTTTTATCCAAGACTTGAAAATCTCCGTTTAAAAAGTGATTCATCGCAAATATCCTCGGCTTATCCCGTGATATTTGCTCGCTAGTCCTGTTTTAAGGATCGAAATGATTAAAAGCCGACACAAATCCTCGCCACGCCACCGCATTAAATCCAAATTACATAGCAGAGGAAAAAAAGAGAACATGTTTAATGGGAATGTCCGCCGATTCAAATTGCGATGGTGCTATTTCAATAACGTCGATCGGTGCTTGACAAAGTGGAGATTTATTATGCGATTTGTTGGAAGGGTAACAAAAAAAATAAATAGATTTCAAAGAACAAATCTTTCGAGTGTTTGGCCAGTGTTAACACTGATCGAGTTTGAAAGCTTTTAGTGCTTTCGAGGAGTATCGATTTTGAGTCAAAATGTCAGCGTTGTTGGGTTAACATTCATTAACCTCCTCGAGGAGCTCGACAAAGAAATTTGAATTTTTTTTTTCAATTTGGTGAGCAGTCGATAATTAATCAAAGTGACACAAAGAATGAGCTTTGTGCTAGCAGAGTGACAAGGTGAATCAATCGGAGCTCTTTCACGGAGAGGTTTAAGGGCCTTTTCGTGTTTGTTTCGTCTGATTCGATCAATAAATCAATAATAATAACATAAAAAAATAAAAAAAAATACAAAATTTACCGAAAATATAAAAATAGCTAAAATAAGATAAGTATAGAACCGGAGCTTGTACAGAATTAAATTAAAATGGGCGAGAATAGAGTAGACAAAGCTAGATGGAAATAGTTTCAGAATAGAGCTAGAAATAACATACTATCAAAACATAGAAGTGTTGAACTAGAAAAAGATAGTTAGAATACGTAAATAATTAAAGAAACAGAAAAAGAAAAAAAATTGAGCTAGAGCTAGTACAAAATTAAGTTAAAATGAGCGAGAATAGAATAGATAGAGTCAGAATAGAGCTAGAAATAAACATATTATCAGAACATAAAAGTATTAAACTAGAGAAAGATACTTAGAATACGTAAATAATTAAAGAAACAAACAAAAAAAAGATTTTGAAGTAGAGAAATAATAAAAATTGAACCAGAGCTAATACAGAATTAAGTTAAAATAAGCGAGAATTGAGTCAGAATAGAAATAACATATTATGAAAACATAGAAATGTAGAAATTAAAAAACAGAAAGAGAAAAGAAAAATTTTGAGATAGAGCTAGTACAGAATTAAATTAAAATAAGCGGGAATAGAATAGATCGAGCTAGATAGAAATAGAGTCATAATAGAGCTAGAAATGAACATTTTATCAAAACATAGAAGTGCTAAGCTAGAGAAAAATAGATAGAATACATAAATAATTAAAGAAACACAGAGAGAAAAGAAAAATTTTGAGTTAGAGTTAGTACAGAATAGAATTAAAATAAGCAGGAATAGAATAGATAAAGCTAGATAGAAATAGAGTCAGCATAGAGCTACAATGAACATAATATCAAAAGACAGAAGTGCTAAGCTAGAGAAAAATAGCTAGAATACGTAAATAATTAAAGAAATAGAAAGAGAAAAAAATTTTTGAAGTAGAGCTAGTACAGCGGAAATGGAATAAATAAAGCTCGGTAATAATAGAGTCAGAATAGAGCTAGAAATGAGAATATTAACAAAACACAAAAGTGCTAAGCTAGAAAAAAAATAGCTAGAATACGTAAAAAATTAAAGAAACACACAGAAAAAAAATTTGAGGTAGAGCTAGTACAGAATTAAAAGTTTGAGATGGTACTAGAATTAGTAACTTAAAAGTAGAATACAATAAATAATAACATAGAAAAACTTAAAGCGAAAGAACCAAGTTTCAATAAAGTGGAGCTAGGACAAGACGATGAGCAGAAATAGCGAAAAAGTGAAGGTAAAGTATACTATATACTAGTTCTAGAATTAATGTAAAATAGAGTCAAAATAAGCAAAAACTAAAATATCGCCAATAAAGATAACTATTTAATTCTAGAAAATGGAGCTAGTAAAATAGAGCTAGAGTTTGATACTAGATGACAAAGAGCTGACACAGACACGATTAAAGCAAATAGAAAGGAGAACTTAAAAAAAGAGCTATTTTTAAGCCATATAACAAAAATAAGATCCTTTTTATTATGCATTTTAAGCAAATATTGAGCTCAAAAAATCAAGAATTATTTTAGAAAGAATACAGTAATAAAAAACTATTGAGAAAAACAGAGGAAGAAAAGAAAAATTTTGAGATAGAACTAGAACAGAATTAAATTAAAATAAGCAAAAATAGAATAAATAGAGCTCGATAAAAATAGAGAAATAGAGCTAGAAATAAACATATTACCTAAACACATAAGTGCTAATCCAGAAAAAAATAACTAAAATACGTAAATAATTAAAAAACAGAGAGAGAAAAGAGAATGTAATAAATAAAAGTTAAATCATAGAACCCACAATTGATTAAAACTAGTTAAAACAAAACTGCCACAATAGCAGGAACAGAAAAGATTTCAAAATAAATAAAGTTACATGTTCATTGTAAAAACTGCAGTTCAATAAATAAGCTTTCAATATAATTAATAAACTCAACCGTTGCAAAAATCGCCGATATCGCAATCGTTTAAAATCTATTGTGGCAAAGCAGTGAAACGAAAATATCTCATCGTAAAGAGAACAAAGAGACCGGAAACAATTATTATTATTAGATTCGTGCCTTTTGCCAATTTCGTCGAGATGGAATCGTGTCTGAAATGACTCGAATCGTACATTAGGACGTGTTTATTACGTCAGGATTGATATATAAATTAAAGGGGTGGGGGATGAGGGTAGATAAAGCGTTTGTTTTGTGCTGCTTGTAAACCAATAACAAAGACAATAAAACCACAAACAATACAGAAAATAATAATATAGTTTTTATTTTAAATTAAAAATGTTTGCATCAACTTGTCCAATTATTGATTGTTACAAATAACAACATTCAAGGCAAAACTCGCTCGATGTTTATTGTTTGTTTTTTTTTTCGTCATTTTTCCAATAACTCGTCCTCTAACTAACTATGCAATTAAAAATTCGCAATAAAACTAAATGGACTCGCCTATCGATTGCCTTTACCTATACCATTGACGATAATTTTTATCACTGTAAACACCTTCATTACGAAAAACACGAAAAATATTTTCCTTCAATTTCGCTCAGCTCACAATAATTCACAATCATAGATTGATTTCGTATTTGTCTCCGGCCCATTATTTAGCGGATGTCATCAAGCGTATTGCACAATGGCATGTCTAGAGCCCATAGTTTATATTTCCGACAAATCTTCGTTTAAATTTCCTGTTCAATCTCTGATAAGCCAAAACCAAAACTTACCATTTGTAAGCTGCAAAAGTTGGAGTTTTAAAGCACGAATTTCGGATGTTAAACGTTCCACTTCTTGACGATTCTCTTCTTCACGCTGTTGGAGGAGTTGCTGGTAGGAGAGGCCATCAGAGTTGGCTGTGTGACTTACGACTTGGTTTGCTATCACAGTCGAACCTGGAAAAAAATTGAGCACAAATTTCAAAAATTATTCACTAGATTTTGAGCGAGAAAGAGCCGAGCTGTGAAAGCCTAGTTATTTTATATAGTAGTACTATTGCTAGAAAATAGAGTTTCAGCTAGTACCAGAATTAGTAACTTAAAACTAGAGTTTTAAGTACACAAGAAAACTTAGAACGAAAGAGCTAAAGTTTGAATAAAACTATATAAATAGAACTAGTGCTAGAATTAGTAACTTAAAACTAGAATACAATAAACAGTAAAACAAAGAAACTTAGAACAAAAAAATTAAGTTTGAATAAAATTAAATAAATTGTACTAGTACTAGGACATAGAGTTTAAGCCTCTACAAGAACAAGTAATTTAAAACTAGAGTTTTAAGTACAGAGAGAAACTTAGAACGAAAGAGCTAAAGTTTGAATAAAATTAAATAAATGGAACTAGTGCTAGAATATAGTTTGAGCTAGTGCTAGCAATAGTAACTTAAAACTAGAATAAAATAAATAACTAGATGACAAAGAGCTGACACAGACACGATTAAAGCAAATAGAAAAGAAAATTAAAAAAAATAGAGCTATTTTTGAGCAATGTAACAAAAATTAGGTCTTTTTTACTATGCATTTTTAGCAAATATAGAGCTCCCAAAATCAAGAATTATTTTAGAACGAATGCAGTAATAAAAAACTATTGAGAAAAACAGAAATAAAAGACTAACCTAACAAGCTATGATAACAATAGAGCTAGAATTTGATTACTGAATAAATTGTGCGATTATAATATAAACTAGTGCTAGAATTTAAAATTAAAAAATAAAGTTAAATCAAAATTATAATCTTAGTAAAATTGTATTATAATAGAACTAGAATAGAAATTATTATCTATTGCTCTAATTCCTTGAAAATATGCACCATAAATACTTTCTTAAATAAAACAGAAAAAAGAATAAATAAAAAAAGGAAACAAAAAATAAAGTAGAATAAAATAAAGAGTCAAAATAAAATAAATTCTAACGCAGGCATAGAAAAAATAAAAATAAAAGTTAATAAAAAATAAAGCAATATATAATAATAATTACTATAAAAAAATCTTAAGATAAATGAAATAAAAAAAACAATAAGCCAGAATAAAATGAATTCTAACATAGCTATGTAAGAAATGAAACTAAAAGATAATACAATAAAATACAATTAGAATAAAAAAGACTAAAGAAAAAAAATTGTTAACTAATTAAACTAATACCGAATTGAGACAAAGCGGAATATAAAATAGCGTAAAAAATGCAAAAAACGTAATTAAACTGAAATAGAATAAGCGCCACAAGTTGCCCCTTAGGGCCCTTTCCTATGAAATTCAATTAGAACCAGCTGTCAGAAGCACTAAACATCGATTCTTTTCTCCTGTGTGTTTTGATCTCAATAGTTAATTAACTCTGGATCAATTCCAGCCTTAGGCAAATTGAAATTCTCGAATAAGTAAATTTAAAAGAAAAAAATCTCAAATAAAACATTGTAAAATCTTTATTTAACCCAAAAGACAACCCACATAACCAAAAATCTCAGAAACTAGTTGCCCCACAAGTTTCAGAACAACTTTCAAAAGACAGAATATGGCATTTCCATCCTCCATCAGCATATTTACGATAAATATCACCAAATCAACAATGGCCTCAATAATCATCTTGACTTGTTCGATAATTCCGTCAAGGAGGCCAGAAACGGCGGCTGTGATTGGTTCTCCTATGAGACCATTGAGGAGAAGTGTGACGGAGTTGAGGACATCACGAACTTGCTTTAAAACGTCTTGTAATTTGTCGACAATTTGGTCCAGAGCTTCGGTAACGCATTGTGAGGCTGAGCCTGCGTTCACTAGGAAAACGTCGGTTTTGACTGAAGCAATACATTCCTGGCTTTTGTCGTCCAGACTGGAGAAAAGTCCACCAATGAGGGGAATACTGCCCAAGACACCTCCCACAATGTTGGAGATGGTGGCAATGATGGTCTCCAGCAAGTCTTGCAGAATTTCACCAATGAGACCAAAAACTGTTGCTATAATCCCAGATATGCCAATGCTAAGGTAGGCAATAATTGCATTCAGAGCTTCGATAACATTGCCCAAAATTTTGGCCAAGCCTCCAAGGAGACCGCTGACTGGGATCAGCCCTTGGTGTGAGATAACTGGAAGTTTTACTGGAAGTTCTACTCCAGAACTGAGGACTAGAACAGTCTAGAAGAAAAAAAATTTTTTTTTGGATTTTTTTTTCCAGACGTACCACAAAAATTATTAAAGTTGGACGCAACATCTTGCACTCACTAGAACACGAGGCTAGTTTGATAAGTATTTATATAAATTTTTTTAATTTTTTTAATAGTGGTAGTTAGTGTGATAAGGGTATCGGGTGATTGCAAATGACGTTTTATTTCTATCAAGGTGAAAATATAGTTTGATTCGAATTTTTTTCAAGGTTTTTGGGTACAGCTTCATTAATCCAAATTGTGAAATTGATTGGATCTAGAAGTTCATACAGCTGGAGAAGAAAAAGAAAAGACTTAAGATAAAAGACAGAAGAAAAAAAGTCTGAAGATAAAAATAGCAATCACAAGACAGAAGACACAAAAAACAGAAGACAAACGACATGGAAGACAAAAGATATAGAAGATAGAAGACTCAAAAAACAGAAGACAAAGAAGACAGAAAACAGAAAATACAAAAAACAGAAAATACAGAAGACAAAATACACAGAAAACAGAAAACAAAAACAGAAGACAGAAAAGACAGACGACACAAAAAACAGAAGACAGAAAACAAAGACAGAAGACAGAAAAAACAGAAGACAGAAAAGACAGAAGACACAGAAAACAGAAGACAGAAGACACAAGAGACAAAGAACACAGAAAACAAAAGACATAAAAGACAAAAAAATCAAAAGACATCGAAAACAGAAAACAAAGAAGACAGAAGACACTGAGGTCAAAGGACACAAAAGACAAAAGATACAGAAGACAGAAGACTTAAAAGATAGAAGACTCAAAAAACAAAAGACATAGAAGACAAAAAAATTCAGAAACTAATTGGATTTGGAGGTTCATACAGATGGAGAAAAAAAAGAAAAGACTTAAGATAAAAGACAAAAGAAAAAAAAGTCTGAAGATTGAAATAGCAATCACAAGACAGAAGACACAGAAAACACAAGACAAAAGATATGAAAGACTAAAGATATAGAAGAAAGAAGACTCAAAAAACAGAAGACAAAAGATAGTAGACACAAAAGAAAGAAGATGTAGAAGACAGAAAACAGAAGACAAAGAAGACAGAAAGCAGAAAATACACAAACAGAAAACACAGAAGACAAAAAACAAAGACAGAAGACAGAAAAGAGAGAAGACACAGAAAACAGAAGACAGAAGGCACAAAAGACAGAAAACATAGAAGACAGAAAACAGAAAAGACTAAATACATAAAAAACAGAAAACAAAAACCAAAGAAAAAAAAGAAAAAAAAACAAAAAAAAAACAGAAGACAGACAACAGAAGACAGAAGACAGAGAGAATAGAGAAGACAAAGAAGACAGAGAAAACAGAGAAGACAGAGAAGACAGAGAAGACAGAGAAGACAGAGAAGACAGAGAAGACAGAGAAGACAGAGAAGACAGAGAAGACAGAGAAGACAGAGAAGACAGAGAAGACAGAGAAGACAGAGAAGGCAGAAAAAGCAGAAAAGACAGAGAAGACAGAGAAGACAGAGAAGGCAGAGAAGGCAGAGAAGGCAGAGAAGACAGAGAAGACAGAGAAGACAGAGAAGACAGAGAAGACAGAGAAGACAGAGAAGACAGAGAAGACAGAGAAGACAGAGAAGACAGAGAAGACAGAGAAGACAGAGAAAACAGAGAAGACAGAGAAGACAGAGAAGACAGAAAAGACAGAGAAGACAGAGAAGACAGAGAAGACAGAGAAGACAGAGAAGACAGAGAAGACAGAGAAGACAGAGAAGACAAAGAAGACAGAGAAGACAGAGAAGACAGAGAAGACAGAGAAGACAGAGAAGACAGAGAAGACAGAGAAGACAGAGAAGACAGAGAAGACAGAGAAGACAGAGAAGACAGAGAAGACAGAGAAGACAGAGAAGACAGAAAAGACAGAGAAGACAGAGAAGACAGAGAAGACAGAGAAGACAGAGAAGACAGAGAAGACAGAGAAGACAAAGAAGACAGAGAAGACAGAGAAGACAGAGAAGACAGAGAAGACAGAGAAGACAGAGAAGACAGAGAAGACAGAGAAGACAGAGAAGACAGAGAAGACAGAGAAGACAGAGAAGACAGAGAAGACAGAGAAGACAGAGAAGACAGAGAAGACAGAGAAGACAGAGAAGACAGAAAAGACAGAGAAGGCAGAGAAGACAGAGAAGACAGAAAAGACATAGAAGACAGAAAAGACAGAGAAGACAAAGAAGACAGAGAAGACAGAGAAGACAGTAAAGACACAGGAGACAGAATACAAAAAACACTGAGGGCAGAAAACACAAAAAACAAAAAAAAGAAGAGACAAAAGATAGAAGACACAGAAGATAAAAACACAAGACACCAAACAAATTTCGATTCGTAAATTTAAAAAAAATAAAAGTGAACTAAACTACTCGTAGAATAAAAATTAATAAAAAAAAATTGCTTCGAAGAAAAATAGAACTAGAAAATAATATTACAGTACAGTACAACTAGTAAAATAGGTAATTTAAAACGAAAACCGAACAACAAACTTTTTATAAAACTGAAGTTTTAAGATAAAATCAACAAAAATTCTAATCGTTTGTTTTATCTGTCTTTCATCTTTCGTGTTTTTTTTAATTTTTTGTGTTGCTTTGTATTTTTAAGCATTTTTTAATTTGTCACTCTAGCAAGATAAAACAGAGAAGACTAAAATTAGAATTAACGTGAAATAAAATAGAAATAATGTAAAAAATAGTAAACAAAATAAAATATTATAGGTAACAGGTAATTAAAATAAATTTAGAAACAGAGTTAGAAAAAATGAAACACATTTAAAACACTAAAAAATTTATTTAACCCAAAAGACAGCTCAAATAACCAAAAATCTCAGACAGCAGTGTTCCAACAAGCTTCATAATAACTTTCATAACACACATTAGTGTTTTTGCATCTTTGGTCAGCAGTTTTACGATAAACACCACCAGATCAACAACAGCATCAACAAGCATCTTCAATTGTTGAATAATACCATCTGCAAGGCCTGAAAGTGCGTCAACAAGCGATTTTGTCTTGAGCTCGTTAAGGAGGAGTGTCACAGAATTAAGAACTTCGCGGAGTTTCTTCAAAACGTCCTGTAGTTTAGCAACTGTGGGGTCCAGGAATTTTATAACGCATTGTGTTGATGGAGCTGCGTTTACTAAGAAGACGTTGGTTTTAACTAATGCAACACATTCGTGGCTTTTGGAGTCTAAATCGGAGAAAACTTCACCGATGAGTGGAAGTTTGCCCAAGAAAGCCACAATGTTGGACACTGTGGTGTTAATAGTGTCCACTAAATCTTGCAGAATTTCGCCTATAAGGGCTATAACTGTTGATACGATCCCATCAAGGCTTATATTAAGATAGGCGATAATTGCATTCAGAGCTTCGATAACATTGCCCAAAATTTTGGCCAAGCCACCAAGAAGACCACTGACTGGAATTAAGCCTTGGGTGGAAATAACTGGAAGTTTGACTGGAAGTTCCACTCCGGAACTGAAGACTAGAACAGTCTAGGGAAAAATTTGAGTTTTTTTTTTAATTTTTATTACAAGACGTACCATAAAAATTATCAATGTTGGACGCGACATTTTGCACTCACTAAGACACGAGCTAAGTTTGGTGGCTATTTATATAATTTCTCTAATTTTTAATAGTAGTACTTAGTGCGATAAAGGTATCGGTCGATTGCCATTGACGTTTTATTCGTTATCAAAGAAAAAGCACAATTCGATTCAAAATATTTATTATTATTTTTTTAGGTGTTCGAGCAGCCTTGTGTTATTATAATATTCAGAAAAAAATATAGTAATAACAAAATTACTTGATAGATCTAGTGGTTCATAAATAATTTGGAGTTGAGAAAAGAAGATCATATAAAAAAAAAACAAAAATCGCAAAAGTTGGAAAAGACAGAAAACACAAAACAAAAAACATATAAGATATTAAAAAAAACACAGAAATTAAAAGAAACAGAATACATAAGACAGAATCTACAGAAGACAAAGACAGTAAACACAGAAAACAGAAGACATAGAAGAGGGAAAACATAGAAAACACAAAAAAAGATACAAAAAAAAAGAAAACATAGAAGACAAAAAAACAAAAAGATAAAAGACACAGAAAACAAAAACTAAAAGACAGAAAGCAGAAAGCAAAGAACAGAAGGCGTAAAACACGAAAAACAAAGCACATAAAAACAGAAAGTACAAAAGTTAGAAAACGCAGAAATTAAAAGAGAAAGAACAATGAAGACAGAATCTACAGATGCTAAAGACAAGAGAGACAAAAAACAAAAAACTCAAAAAGTTGAAAACTCATAAACATTAGACCAAATTAGGCCGACAATAAAAAAAAAACAAAAAAAACAGAATAGACAAAAAACCAAAAACACAAAAGAAACAAGACAAAAAACATAGAAAATAAGAAAACAGAAAATAAAAAGCAAAAAAAAACAGAAACTAGGAAGCAGAAAGCAAAAAACACAGAAAATATAAAACATAGAAAAAAGAATACACAAAAAAAAAACAAAATTATCGAATTCAGAAAACGCAGAAATTAAAAGACAGAATACAGACGACAGAATTTACAGAGGCCAAAAAAAAAGACAGAAAACAAAAGAGACAGAAATCCAAAAACACAAAAGAAAGAGGAGAAATCACAAAAATATTTCTAGAAAACAGAAGACACAAAAATTAAACCTCAAATGTTAGAAGACATAGAATACAAAATTCAAAACACAGAAAAAATCAGAAAACAAAAACAACCGACAGAAGATACAAAAAAGAAAAGACACAAAAGAGAAAAAACAGAAAGCAAAAAAGACAGAAAGCTGTTGAGAAAATGTCTAAAAATTAGTTCAGAAAAGATTAAGAACAATAGAGTAAAACAAAGCAATATAAAACAAATAAAATAATAAAATAAAAATAACATAAATTTTTAGAAAAATAAACTTACATGATGAAGTTTCAGCAAAAAACATGTAACATAAAATAAATCAAAAACTAGGTACTTCTAGCAGATAAAGAATAAAAAGAAAAAAATACAAAAGTACAGAACTTAGAGGACAGAATTTACCGAAACCTACGACAAAAAAAAACAAAAAGTAAAAAACACAGGAACAGAAAGAACAGAAGACAAAAGACAAAAAAAAAGACACAAAAAAAGACACAAAAAAAGATTACAAGAAAACAGGAAAAAAAAAGAAAAAAAAAGTCACATTTAGAAAAACTGGAGCAGAAAAAATTGAAAGTTAATTTTTGAAAAAAAAAAAAATACAAAAAATTTAGAACTAGTAAAAACACAATAACTCAGTTCAAACTTTTATTCAAAATTCTTGAAACTACATTTCAAATGTGGGACCACCTGTCCCAGAACCTGCCTCGCAAAAGTGACCACAATATTAACCGCACAGATCACCAGACCCGGAATTGCTCTCGCCAAACTAATAAAAGGTTGCGGTAAATCCCCGACAATCGACTTTACAATTTTCCACCCCTCAGACTCGAAAAACCTCCCAACCGTCTTCGGCATTTCCCCCAACGAATCTTCCTTCAACTCTAACAGCGCATCGGAGAGAATTTTCAAAATTTTCTTCATATCTTCAAGAACCACAACCAACTGCGACACAATCTGGTTCAAGTAGTAGTTAATACAAGCGGCAGCTTTCGTAACCCCTTCGAGAATCAAAGGCCGCGAAAAAATCCTATTACACTTCTCCTGTTTCATGTAGAACTGATCCAGACTTTTCCCGCCCAAAAAATCGGGTACAAGTCGAGTCAAAACGTTCAAAAGTGTGACCGGAACTTCCTGCATTGTTGTAAAAAACTTGTCCAGCATTGTGCCGAGTGTTGCAAGGACGATTATGTTGATTTTGTCCACTCCGACGTTCAAAACGAGCAAAAGGGATTGGATCCCTGAACCCAAAATTTGTAAAACTTGTGAGGCGCCTCCAAGAAGGCCACTAACAGGGTTCAGGGCGTCATTTCGAAGAGTTGAGAGCAAGGAATCGAGGTTTTGCCCTTGTTGGAGCTCCAATGAGGTGTTTTGGGCCTAAAAACACAAAACCAAAACATTTCAAGTGGACTCAGATCCGGCTACTTACAGGCACCGACGAAATGAGCAAACAGCTGCCAAGAAGGAAGACTTTACCCCACATTTTGCACATTTTTGCCAAATTATCGGCGCGTTTTATACTTTTTTTTGCACTTTCTTATCACGGCCGTAAATGTAATAATGGGCATTAATCTAATTGCGTTTTTATCGTTTTGTCGTAAAGTTCGTCCAATTTGATTAGCATTGAGCGTCGAGACGGGGTGGAAAGACAAACACTGCCAATGTTCCGCTTCATTACTCGAACATGCATCGTCATTGTTTCACTTAACACACAACAGCGGAACATTGATTAGTGCCAGGTAGAGTTAATTAGATTAGTCCCGAGTGACATACGATTTTTTCGCGGCAAAATTTCGTGCTTTGTACTTCCAATTTCCTTAAATTTACGAGACTTGTTATCACTTGTGACCATCGCTCCTTTTAACTTTAATTAATTTCTTAACGGGAAACAATCCGAACGGAAGCTCCGATAATTAAATGCGATTTGAATTTTCTTTGAGTCGCTATAAATAAGGGCGGTGATTATGGACGACCACAATGCTAACGAATCGGTAATTTACGGAACGGCTTAGGCTAATGGGAGAGGACATACTCCTGGATGGAGGGACAACACGGGATTTGAGAGGATAATGGGCCAACAAACGGGAAATTATTGCCAGGTTCAGGCCTGTCCAATGCACGATTTTACAAGGATTCCAGATCTGAAAGCGGATTTTTTCTAACACTTATACTTACAGAGATATGAGGTAAAATGTGGAGAGAGCATCCTGTAGCACACATTTTTTAAAACATAAGAGTAATAATTTCATATTTAATGTGATAATTGCGGCATAAAACCATAAAAATCGCATGGAAAACCAAAACTTTTCACATGGACTCAAATCCGGTCAATTTAGTGGTAAACAAGAAAAGATTAAGTCTTCTAAATAAAGATTTTGAGAATAGAATAGCGAGAAAAGAGAGAAAACAAAAGACTAGAGAACAGAAGAACCAGAAGACAAAAAAAAACAGAAGACAGATGACACAGAAGGTAGAGAGGAAGAGAAGACAAAAGAAACCAGAAGAGAAAGAAAAGAAAAGAAAGACAAGATAGATTGCCCCATAAAAAACTAAAGACAAAATGCAGATTTTGTTCGCAATTCGCAGAGCAAAAAAAATAAAAACAAACAACAAAAAAAACGGAAGGCAAAAAGACGGAAGGTATAGAAGCAATCGATCGAAAACACCAAAAAACAGACGAATCAGAAAACAAAAGAGAAAAAAGGCAAAAAAACAGAAAACAAAAGATATAGAATACAGAATAAACAGAAGACAAAACTGACAAAAAATTAAGAAACAAAATAAAAAAGAAGATAGAAAACAAAAAACAGAAGACTAAAAACACAAAACTCAAAAGACAAAATAGACAGAAGCCAGAAAATGCAAAATAAAATATTGAAGGCAAAAGAAACAATAGACAGTAAAAAAGGCATATAACAAAAAACAAAAAAGACAGAAAATACAGACAACTGAAAACGTAGAAGATATTAGCTAAAATGTAGTGCAAAAAAAGAAGAGCAAGAAGACAAAAAATGAAGACAGAGAACAGAATAACATACAAAAAAAACTGGAGAGAAGATACAGAAAACAAAAAAAACAGAACACAGAAGAGAAAAGACAAAACCAGAAATAGAAGAAAGGAGACACAAAACCGAAGTGGCATAAGACAGAAAAGATAGAAGAGAAGGCATAGAAGATATAACATAAAAAAACATAATACTAAACAGTTAAAAAAAAGAAGAAACAGAAACCAGTAAACAACAAAAATAAAAAAACAAAAAAACGTAAGGCAAAAAAACAGAAAGTACAAAAAACTCAATAAACAAAAACACAGAAAATAGAAAATATACAAAACAAAAAGCATGGAAGACAAAAAAAGCATGAAACAGAAAACAGAAAAGACAGAAAATACAGACAACTGAAAACGTAGAAGATATTAGCTAAAATGTAGTGCAAAAAAAGAAGAGCAAGAAAACAAAAAAAAACAGAAAACAGAATAACATACAAAAAACTGGAGAGTAAAAGAACAGAAGATACAGAAAACAGAAGAAACAGAACACAGAAGAGAAAAGACAGAACCAGAAATGGAAGAAAGGAGACACAGAGACCGAAGTCGCATAAGACAGAAAAGATAGAAGAAAAGGCATAGAAGATATAACATAAAAAACACAAAACTAAAGAGTTAGAGAAGAGAAGAAACAGAAACCAGTAAACAACAACAAAAAAAACAAAAAAACGTAAGGCAAAAAACCAGAAAGTACAAAAACTCAATAAACAAAAAAAAATAAAAACACAGAAAATAGAAAACATACAAAACAAAAAGCATGGAAGACAAAAAACAGAAGAAACAGAAAACAAAAAAGACAGAAAATACAGACAACTAAAAACGTAGAAGATATTAGCTAAAATGTAGTGAAAAAAGAGAAGAGCAAGAAGACAAAAAAAGAAGACAGAGAACAGAATAACATACAAAAAACTGGAGAGTAAAAGAACAGAAGATACAGAAAACAGAAGAAATAGAACACAGAAACCGAAGTCGCATAAGACAGAAAATATAGAAGAGAAGGCATAGAAGATATAACATAAAAAAACACAATACTAAAGAGTTAGAGAAGAGAAGAAACAGAAACCAGTAACAACAAAAATAAAAAAAAAAGAAACGTAAGGCAAAAAACCAAAAAGTCCAAAAAACTCAATAAACAAAAAAAACACAGAAAATAGAAAACATACAAAACAAAAAACAGAAGAAACAGAAAACACAACACATAGAAGAGAAGAAAAGCAGCAGAAAACAGAGTAAACAAAAGACAAAAGAAAGAAATTATGAGATCCAAGACATAAGACAGTAGACACAAAAGATCGAAGAGTCAAGAAACAAAAGAAATAAAAAACAAAAGATAGAAGAGACAAGACAAAAATCAGAAAATACAAAAAAGCCAGAAGAACAAAACAAATTGTCGAAAACAGAAGAAACAGACAAAACTAAAAATTGAAGCTTTAGAAAACCCAAAAGACAAAAAATACAGAAGTGACAAAAACAGAAAGCAGAATAGACAAAAAACATCAAAACAAAAGAAACAAAAAGATGTAAGCTACAGCTCTAAATTTTGAAAACACAAAACAAAAACATACGTTCGACTTCTTTATTGAAACATAATGTTATGTTTTAGAGTTCAAACAGTTATAGTTTGCAGATAAAACCATAAAAATCTCAGTATGTGTAAAACCACGATTTTTCACGTGGACTCAAATCGGGCAATTTCGGTGGCAAACTGCTGTGTTTTTCCGATTTGTTTGCAAAAATTAGTGTTGGCATTTGTAAAATTTTCCGCTAATTCCAAATTTGTGATTGAAATTCCCGTCCCATTGTTATTTTTTCCCTTGAAATTAATTGTCTCATCCCTTGTGTCGCCCTCCCCATCATAAACATGCCAAACCTCGCTCGTGAATAAATACTTCCTCATTGTTATCCTTCCGTTTCTTGAAAGCATCAGTAGATAAAATTACCATACCGCTCGTCTAGCACAAGATTCAGTCGTTTCCCACCCTTCGAAATTATTATTATTATTTTTTTTTGTGAAACACTAGAGGAAAAAAGCCATCGCGTCATCTGTTTCATCGTTTGTACAATTTCGTCTCGACGAAGGGTCATCACACGAAGGTATTTCAATAAAATCAATAATCTGGATTCAATCTGCATTGACAACGGCTGGTTCAGCTAACCGCATTTGTCATCAGCACAATTTTTTTTCACTTGCAGAGAGGATCGATAAAGGAGAATTATCGCCAGTTAGTGAACTGCTCCGTATAGGAAATGGTGTATAAATTTATTAACGAAATTGAAATTCTAATTTATCGAATTTATTGCGCGAAAACTGCTGCACCGGTGGAAATTAATAGGGTCGTAAAGGTATTTTTACCCCAAAGAACGACTCATGAGAGAAAATATTTGTTTACGGGAAAATATTCGGCTTTGGTGTGCTTTTTCCTCTATTCCCACACCAGAAATTAACCCTGATTGGCTATTTGGGGCCTAATTTAGCCCAAAATCTACAGAGTAAGAAAAAAACGGAAAAAAAACAAAAAACTAAAAACAGAAGACAAAAAATACAGAAAGTAAAAGACAACAAAAACCAGAATAGACAAAAGACAGCAAATAACCAAAAAAAAAACAGAAGACAGAAGAGACAAAAAAAATAGAAAATAAAAGAAACAAAAAACAGAAAAAACAGAAGACAAAAAAAACTTTGATTGGTGATTTAGAGCTTAATTTAGCCCAGAATCAGCTTTGTAAGAAAAAACAAACAAACAAACAAAAAACAAAAGACAGATGAGACAGAAAACAGAAAAGAAGAGATAGAAGAGACAAAAGACAAAAGAGCTTGAAGATAGAATAGACAGAAAACAAAGAAACAGAAAGCAAAACAAACTTTGATTGGTTATTTGGGGCTTGATTTAGCTCAGAATCGACAGAAGAGTAAAAAAAACAAAAGAATAACAGAAAACTAGAAACTGAAGCCATAGCAAACAGAAGATTTAAAAGAAAAAAAATAGAAAATAGACAGAAACAAAAGAAAACAGAAAGCAAAATAGACAAAAGATAGCAAAAAACAAAAGTCAAAAAAGACAAAAATCAAAAGAGCTTGAAGATAGAATACACAAAAAACAAAAGAAACAGAAAAAACTAGAAACTGAAGCCATAGAAAACAAAAGACTTAAAAGACAAAAAATAGAAAAGAGACAGAAAGCAAAAAAAAACAGAAAACAAAATAGACAAAAGACAGCAAAAAACAAAAGTCAGAAAAGAAATCAGAACACAAAAGATAGAAGAGACACAAAAACAGAAAAGACGAGATAGAAGAGACAGAAGACAGAAGAGACAAAAAACAAAAGAGCTCAAAGATAGAATAGACAGAAAACAGAAGAAACTGAAAGCAACACAAACTTTGATTGGTTATTTAGGGCTTGATTTAGCTCAGAATCGATGAAGAGTAGAAAAAACAAAAAATTACAGAAAAACTTGAAACTGAAGCCATAGAAAACAGAAGACTTAAAAGACAAAAAATAGAAAAGAGACAGAAAGCAAAAGAAAACAGAAAGCACAAGAGACAAAAGACAGCAAAAAAACAAAAGTCAGAAAAGACAAAAATCAGAACACGAAGGATAGAAGAGAAAGAAAACAGAAAAGACGAGACAGAAGAGACAGAAGACAGAAGCGACAAAAGACAAAAAAAAAGCTCGAAGATAGAATAGACAGAAAACAGAAGAAACAGAAAGCAAAACAAACCTTGATTGGATATTTAGGGCCTGATTTAGCTCAGAATCGACAGAGTAAAAAAAATAAAAAAATTCCAAAAAAAACTAGAAACTGAAGCTTCAGAAAACAAAAGACTTGAAAGACAAAAAATAGAAAAGAGACGAAAAGCAAAAAAAAACAGAAAGCAGAATAGACAAAAAACAGCAAAAAACAAAAGTCAGAAAAGACAAAAAACAAAACACAATAAAAATAGAAGAGACAGAAGAGACACAATATAAAAAAGATCGAAGATAGAATAGACAGAAAACAAAAGAAACAAAAAGCAGAAAATAATTTAATTGGTTATTTGGGGTTTACTTAGCTCAAAATCGACAAAGTTAAAAAAACACCAAAAATCAAAAAAAGTAACAAAAAAACTAAAAACTGAAGCCACAGAAAACAGAAGACTTAAATGACAAAAAATACAAAAAAAAGAAAACAGAAAGCAAAATAGACAAAAGACAACAAAGACAGAAAAAAAAACAGAAAATAGAAAAAACAGAAGACAGAATAAAGAAAGCAGACAAAGAAAATAAAAAACTGAAGAAACAAATAATAAAAGATACAGAAGGCAGAAGCAACAAAAGACTAACACTACACTATAATTTGTTTTTTATGTATCTTGGGAAATATCCACCGTAGAAAAATTCTAAAAACAAGCCCTTGAAAGATAGGCAGTCCCTTTCGGTTTAATTTGTCACAGAAGCGGCTCCAGTTTCGGTTAAGTTTCCAAATAAATCAAGCAATTTTCGCGCGCCTGCAATAATTTCTTGTCGCATAGCATTTACACGAAAGGCCTTCATGCGCCACAGTCGGTCCTTAAGTTTGTTATAATTAAAATGAAATACATTCAAAAGAGGGGAGAGACAGTACAACTACCCCAAAGTGCAGAAAGCGCTATAATTGAGTCGAACAGAGGCCGACTGTGTAATCTTCTGGTGTTGTAATTAACTCCGGCAACGACTTGGGTTGCTCTCGTTGCTGTTGTTGTGGTCACTTTATTTCCATTACGCGACAATTTAGGACAAAACAAGATTTAAATCAAATTTTTATGAGCCGTGAATTCGGACGAGGATTTTTCAGCTTGTTATTCGAATATGAAACTTTTGCAATAAAATTGCTTCCTTTTCAACGAACAGCGATTTACACACAGAGCAATCATTTTTCAAGAGGATGAAGCGCTTTGACCCGAACACGCTTTGTTCGTCACAATTAATTAGGTTTAATTTTTAGTTTGTTTAATTTAAAAATCTCAAAAATGTATTAGTTAATAAATATTTGAAAAAAAAATTCGCAGCTTAGACAAATTTTTGATTATGAATCTTGTTTCTCAAAAATATCAAAAATTTGGTTTCTGTATCTCGTATTTTTAATTCTAGAAATTAAAAATTTTGTTTCTATAGTGTGGAATTTCCTACATATTTTATTCAGTTTCTCCAGAATCTAGATACACTGTATTTTCATTTCTGTAATCCGAAGTGTTTCTATAGTTTGGAATTCTAGAATTCTAGAAATCTTATCAATAAATATGTTAGTTTCTAGGTTAAAATTTTTTTGATTCTGACTCTTGTTTCTCAAAGACATAAAAAGTTTGGTTTCTATATTTCCTACTTTCAATTCTAGATATTAAAAAACTTTGTTTCTATAATTTGGAATTTCCTACGTATTTTTTCAGTTTCTTCAGAGTCTAAATACACAGTATTTTGATTTCTGTATTCCGAAATGTTTCTATAATCTAGAATTCTAGAATTCTAGAAATTTTATCTATAAATATATTAATTTCTAGATTTCAATTTTTTGATTCTGACCCTTGTTTCTCGAAGAAATCAAGAATTTGGTTTCTATACCTCGTATTTTCAATTCTAGAAATAAAAAAATGTTGTTTCTATAATTTGGAATTTTCTACGTATTGTATTTGCTTCTCCAGAAACTAAAAACTCAGTATTTGGATTTCTGTAATCCCAAATGTTTCTATAGTTTAAAAGTCTAGAATTCTAGAAATCTTATCTATAAACATATTAGTTTCTAGATTTCAATTTTTTTGATTCTGACTCTTGTTTCTCAAAGAACTCTTGTTTCTCCAGAATCTAGATACACTGTATTTTGATTTCTGTAATCCGAAATGTATCTATAGTTTAGAATTCTAGAATTCTAGAAATCTTATCAAGAAATATATTAGTTTCTAGATTTAATTTTTTTTGATTCTGACTCTTGTTTTTCAAAGAAATCAAAAATTTGGTTTCTATATCTCGTATTTTCAATTCTAGAAATTATAAAACTTTGTTTCTATATTTTGGAGTTTCCTACGTATTTTATTCAGTTCCTCCAGAATCTAGATATCCTGTATTTTGATTTCTATATCTGATATTTAAATTTGTGATTTATAATAAATTTCTAAAATCTCTAGATGTATTAGTTATTAAATTTTTGAAAAAAATTCACTGCACAAATTGAAAAATTTTGTGTCTATGGTTTAGAATTCTAGAAATCTCATCTATAAATATATTAGTTCCTCGATTTTCGAAGCAATTTTCGCAAATCTAGTTATGAAGAGTCAAAAAATACCAAACCAAAAAAATTCACATGGACCCAAATCGGGTCATCTCAGTGTCCAAATCACAAAAAACGCACTTTTTTCCCATTTTTTAACACAAAATAGCTCACACATCACAGCTCAATCCTTCTAAAGAGTTACCAACCAATTTACCTGAAACAACAGGCTGTGCCTCCGTCTCATCCACCACAGCCCCCGTTTCGAGCCCGCTCAGTCCGCACCTGCTCAGGAACAACAAGCTGATTAGACTGAGCGAGCAAACAAGCAGCAGAAGTCTTGTTACAAGTCTCATGCCGAGAAGACGCATCATCTCGGTACGTGTCCGCCGCTTCCTGCAAATAAAATCTAATGGTCACAAAAAAAATTCCTTCCTCTTTGACTTTGTATGTCAATACAAAGAGTGAATTTCTGGCTTTATTTCCCTGAGGACAATATCAATTTCGCAACGTCGCACATTTTTATTTTATTGTGTAGCCGCCGAAGCTACAAATTGTTAGCTAGCTTGTCTGAGGGATTACTAAATCGATTGCGGACTAATTTACATCGCGAAGGAGGTGTTTCTTAACGAGATTAACGTCGTGTCAAGGATTTGTGAGACACATTCTCATGCGGTTCTGGCCGGAAAATACAACGATACGGGCCTGAAAATGCGCCATTTTGTGGTTACGGAACATTAACACGAGTAGGGAAAGTGACACTTGACCCCCACCCTCTTCAAACGCTTCAAGCTTAACTGCTCGGCTTTGTTATCATAAATAATAACCGTTAATATTTTTTATTAATTCGAATTAGGGCGGCTTTTTTACAAGTAACTAACTATTTTAACTATTTTTGTCAGTTAACGTGTTACTAACTATTTGATAACGTAACCAGTGCCAATTAGATCTAGTTACGTTAGTTTTTTTCTAGATGATAGAAAACGTGTTGCTTATTAACTGTTAAAAACTAGTTAAATAATACTTTTTTTAATCAATAACTAACTACCGACGTTAATTTAGTTAATAGATAGTTAATATATTCCGTATGTAATTATAACTGCAACAAATAAAAAAATATAGTTAAAAACTCATTTTTTAATCTAGACAGTTAATAGACAGTTTTTAATCTAGTTAGTAGTAGTATCTAGTTAACAAGGATAATAATTCTTCAAAAATGTATTTAAGTTAGTTCAGTAATTAACTACTATTTACATAATTATTACTACAAGAATCAAAAGTTGCGGATACTTAACTGTCACAATTTTTTTTATATATAGTTAAGAAATCACTTGCAAGTTAGACTTATATTTAACAGTTACAATTAATAAATTACACTCAAATTTCCAGTTAAAAATTATTATTTTTAGTTTAAAAACTAAAAACCCATTAAGTTGTTAACGGTTAGTTAAGTATATCAGATTCGATTAAAATGTAAGATTGTTTTAAAATTACCCTTTATTTTATAACTAATAGATAATATCCAATAATCAAAAAATAACTATAACTTAAATAAAAGTTTAAATTATAAATTACCTAACTATAAATAGTTATATCTTATGCTATAGTTAACCCTTAAATTTCCAAATAATCAGTATAAAATTTTAGTTAATTTATAGAATTAAGCAATAATTTTTAAAATTTTAACCAAAAACGGCAATATTCTAGTTAACTAAATAAAAAATCAAATAGTTAATCGTTACGTCAACGGTCAAAATATAAAAATTAAAAAGCAGAAAGTACCTAACTGGTGTGTTTGCCATAAAAATAATTAATTAAATAAATGCTGTAAATACTTAACTAATAGTTATATCAGTAGACGATACTGACAATAAATTAACTAATGCCTTATAAATATTGCTGGTGTTTGCAGTAAAAAAATAACTACTCGACAGTTAAGAGCAATATTTTCTGTTAACGGTATGACACAAAACTAGTTAATAGTTAATTAGCAAACTTTCAAAAAATTCCACTACTTGGTAATTAAAACAATAATTAAAATAACATAACTATACGGTATTTAGAGATAACACCTAAAGTAGTTGTTTCAACTATTAGTTAGTTAGTTAAATAAATCACCAAGTAAGCTATATTATAAGCTAATTACTAGATAGTTGTAGATAATTTATAGTTAATCATTACGTCACTTGACAATTCTAACGATAAGTTAACTTTCGTCATGGTGTTATTGCTAACTATTGACATTTATAACTATTTTTCTACAGTTTTTTTTCGATTAACTAGCAAAACGTCTTTGGTTAGTTGTTAAAAACTAATCAAATTTTGCATTAACTATCGACAAGCATTTTCCATTAGTTAGTAGTTAGTAGTTATAACAATAATCAATAAACGTAACTAGATATAAGGTATTTAGTGATAATAACTAGTATTTGTATCTATTTTTAGTTATTTTTTAACCATGCCACAAAATTCTTTCAAGCCTTAGCTAAGTGTAATAGTTAGCATAAATAGTTAACGAGCGCAGATTGTTAATAGTTAAATAAATCGTCATCAGTCATTGACAATTCACCGAATTTGTCATTTATTAGTTAAGAGGAGTAGTAAAAGCGTCACTTTCCCCCACCCCTTCCACGCGCGCCAATTTTAAATCGATGGAATTAATTCGAGAGTTGGCCACATCTGTGCGATTTCACGCGCGATTACTTTCGGCCCTTTTGCCTTGATTGAGCTTGAATCAAACGTAAAAAATCGAGCAAAGCAAAAATCACCTGCTAGGAGTTCCACTGCAAAGATCATCTGTCATATGTGGATTCGGTCTCGGCGTTCGTCTGAAATGAAAGAAAAATATTTGAATTTGAAATTTTCTCTAAAACTAGAGTTTGGCTGGTGGTGTGGATAAATAAACTGGCTGTTGTTATTACGTAATTGTAAATAACTGGCTGCTATTTTACGTTTCGAAGCTGTAGATAAACATTGTTTTAGTAGACGAAACTTTGTCGAATTTAATTAATTTTTGAAGGGGGTGGTGAAACCATTGTCAGCAAATATTTGTCACGTCCAGTATGAGGAGGCATCATTAGAGGACGTTGTATTCGAGTTTAATGTGGTTAGTTGAATTTCAAAGGGGTGCATTTGTCGCTTCGCTAGACAGACGCGATGTCTGGAATCTAAGATATGACACTGATGTCTCTCCTTGAACTCCTTGTAACGTCCATGTCGAGACACTGACTTATTTCAACCCTTACTAATAGTTAATTGCGTATAAAAGGAATTCCTCACTCACCCAAGGCTCCTTAATAACGTCAGAGAGGCTTTATGATGAAACAAGGGGCGAATGTCGCAACTGAATTTCCTAGCAAAACACGGAATTTTCAACGGAAAAAGCTTATTTGTGAGATAAACTAAGCAAAGGCAACCAAAACCAAGATCAAGCAATGTTCGAATTTTTCGCTTTGACTGTTTTGTCAGACAAAACAGAAAACAAAAGTAAAAAATACAGAAAATAGAAAATACAGAAGACAAAAAAGATAAAACAAGGTAACAGAGAAGATAATAACATAGCAAACAGAAGATTCAAAACAAAAAGACAAAAGAGACAGACAACAGAAGAATCAGTAATCAGAAGATGACACAAAAGATAAAAAACACAGAAAACAGAAGACTCAAAAGAAAAAGACTAAAGAAACAAGCAAAAGATGAAACAAAAAACAAAAACAGAATATAGAAAACATAAAAGACACAAGACTCAGAAGACAAAAGACACAGAATACAGAAAACATAAAAGAGACAGATGACTCAAAAATTACAAAAACACGCAAGACCCACAAGAACAAAAAACAGAAGAGTCAGAAGACAGAAGAAACAGACAAAAATAGAAATAGAAAAAAAAACACAGAAGTCACATAATCCCGAAGACAGAGTCAGAAGACAAAAGAAACCGAAGGTGAGAAGATGTGTCAGAAGACAGAAGAAACAGAAAACAAAAACACAGAGTACAGAAAATATAAAAAGCACAAGACTCAGAAGACAAACAACAAAGAATACAGAATACATAAAAAACAGGAGACAAAAAATACAGAAGACACGTAACACCGAAAATGTAGAAAACAAAAGAGACAGAAGAAACAGACAAAAGAAAAAACAGAAAACAAAAAAGAGACAGATCACTCAGAAGATAAAAATACATAAAAAATACAGAAGGCCGAAGAAGTAAAAAAAATAAAATAGACAAAAAACACAAAAACAGAAAACAGAAGAAACAGAAAAAAAAACACAGAATATAGAAAATATAAAAAATACAAGATTCAGAAAACAAAAGACACAGAATACAGAGAACATTGAAAAGACAGATGACTCAAAAAAAACGGAAGACACACAAAGACGAAAAAGCAAAAAGAGTTAAAAGACAAATAACACAGGACACAAAAAACAGAAAGGCACAGAAATCAAAAACTAAAAGGAAACACAAGACATAGAAGGTAGAAGACAAAGAAAATAAAAACAGAACACACAAACGCAGAAAACAGAAAACACAACACATAACATAAAACACAAAAGTTAGAACACATCAGACAAAAAATTCAGATGATAGAAGACAGAAGGTACAGGAAACTGAAGCCAAAAAACAGGACACAGAAAATACAGAAAACACAGAAGGTAAATAACATAAAAAATGGAAAATACAGAAAACACATTACACAAGACTGAGAATAAAAGACAAGTAAATTAGAAACCACAAGAGACAGAAGACTCAGAAGATAGAAGACAGAAGACAGAGAAAATGACAAAGAAATTAAAGACGCAAAACACAAAAGACTCGAAAGACAAAAGACGCAAAACAAGAAGACACAAAAAATAAAAAACATAGGACACGAAAGCAAGAAGACTCAAAAAAAGGTAAAAAACTCAAAAGCCAACAAAAAACAGAAGACACAAAAAATCGATGACAAAGAAATTAGAAATAAAGCACACAAACGCAGAGAACAGAATAAAGAGAAGATCGAAGATGCACAAAACACCAAACACACAAGATATAACAAAAAACACAACAGTTAGAACACACGAGACAAAAAACTCAGAAGGTAGAAGACAGAAGATACAAGGCACAGAAGCCAAAAAACTTAGTAGATAAGACAAAAAACATTGAAGGTAAATAACACAAAAAATAGCAGACGCAAAACACAAAAGACTCAGACAACAGAATACATACAAGAGAGACGATAGAAGAATTAGAAGATAGTAGATACAGAAGACAAGAAAAAAAAACAGAAAACAAAAAACAAAAAAATTAAAGAAAATTTGAATTTTTTATTAAATTTGATCACGTTACTCGTCTGGACATTTGTTTTATCTAAATTTGTACCGTTATGTTATTTTTTTTAATTCTATATTTCTTCTCGTTCCCATATGTTTCTTCACCTATTCTTTATTACTTTATTCCTTTTATTTTGTTTTACTAAATAGGTTCTGTTTCTTCTCCTTCACTCCATTTCAATTTTGGGCATAATTTTTTTTATTTTTGTCACACTTCTAACATTAAATTTCGTTAAATTTCCTGCAAAACATCGCATTTCCTGTCATTTTTGTCCCAACCGCTTGATGAATTATGCAGTTGAAAATGTTGGATAGCTGCGGTCCGCAGGAACCCGGACTCCAGCAGTGGGATATGGCAGGTGCAGGATTGCAGAAGCTTTGGTTCGACCCTTGATTAATGTTGCATTCGACCAAATGCAGCAATTTATCGAAATGACTCGAAAATGTGCCAAGATTAAAGCAAAACAAACGAAAAATTCTATATGCGAATCAACTGAAACTGAAAAATCAAATCTGGCAATGACTGTTGTTAGAATTACTCGGACTGTTTGTTGACTTTTCGAGCTAAAACCGATTGAATTTTTTTTTTTTCGTAAAAATATACACAGCCCGAGTATCGATTTATGCCAAGCGGGGAAATAATTAAAATTTTCAACTGACGATTTTAACACAATAAACAGTGATTTATTGTTTCCGCTTTGTTGAAAATTGACTTTTTCTGTGTGAATCGGGCCGTTTTTCCACCTCAGAACCGGCGTTTAGCTCAAACTTTCCAGACGTCGAAGTTCTTTAATAACACGACTTTTCCAATAAATATTTTTTTGATAGTTTTCCAATCGAGTAATAACTCACAACTTGTAATATCGGAATTTATCTTCGTATTTTCTCCTACTCGAACTTTAATTGGACCATTTAGCAAAAAGAAAGCCAAATTAAAATCGGCAATAAATACCTATCTGGCAATAAACAACTTTATAATCCGAGAGGTTTATTGTTCATAAAAGCTTCCGTCTTTTATGTCACTGTTTATTTACTCGATTTGGACGAAAATAGATTCAGTTTTAGGGATGTGTGCGGTTTGCATCACTCTAAACGATCGTAATGTTTTTTTTATTTAAAAAAACCACAAAAAAGCACTAAAATAAATATAAAAACTAAAAAAAATGAACGAAAACGAACACAAAATAACAATTTAAATTAAAATAAAGCAAATAAAAGTACAACAAAAAATCTACTCAAAATGAAGAAAAAACAACAAAGATAAATCAAATACAAAAAAAACAATTAAAGACAGAGACAAAAATAACAATGAAGAAATCAACTCATTCAAAAAAAATAGTAAGAAAGAAATACAAAAAATTTAAATAAAAAACTAACACAAAAACAAAACAAATTATAACAATTAACATGAAACAAATAAGTGTAAAAAGGTAGAAGAAAAAAATAACGTCCAAGACGAAATAAAAGATAACAGAACTTAAAGATTTGTAGAGAAAAAGATATTTGTTTAAATAGAAGAGAAACGAAAGCTAAGAAACAAGAAAATAAGAAAAAAACTTTGTTAAAATTGAAAAATTGTTGAAGCTTTGATCAGTATATTATTTTATCAACACAATAAACAAACAAAAAATAGATATAATAAGTAAGAAAACAACAAAAATTTAAAAAAATAAGAAAAAAATTTAAAGTTCTTTAAAATGAGTGTGTAAATCCGCTTTTTTGCAATTTTTCAATTAGGTAACAGTCGTACTAACAAATTAAAAAAAATAAAATAAGTAGAAAAAATTATTGAATCAAAAAAGAAAAAAAAATCAAAAAAATAAGAAGAGTGAAGACAAAAACACATTAAACAATCGATAGAGAACATTAAACGAAAAAATTAAAACAAGAAAACAGTGTAGATAACACAAAAATGACGACAAAAACAACAAGAAAAACAAAATAAAAAATTTTGGTAAAATGAAAGAATGCAGATCCATTCAAATTGTTGTTTCAATGTTGCTGAAAAATAATAAAAATTTAAAGAAACGACAAAATTTGCGAAAAATTGGAAGAAAAAGAAATTAAAAGCAGTAAAAAATGTAAACAAATTAGAAAAAAATTTAAAAGTGTGTTAAAATGGATTAATCGGTTTTGTTTTTTTTTGGAAATTTTCAATTAGATAGCAATCGTATTAACAATTTAAAGAAAAAACTATAATAAGTAAAAAAATAAATAAATTAAAAAAAAAAGTGAAGACAAAAACACCATAAACAATTAATAGAAAACATTAAACTAAAGAGTTAAAACAAGTAAAAAGCGTAGATAACACAAAAATGACGACAAAACGACAAGAAAATTCAAATAACAAACTTTGGTAAAATGTTAAAATTGTTGTTTCAACGTTGCTGAAAGATAAAAAAAGGTAAGAAAACGACAAAACTGCCGAGAAAATTGTAAGAAAAAAATAAAAAGTAGTAAAAAATATAAAAAAAATAAGAAAAAAATTAAAGTTTTTAAAAATGAATGAATCGTTTTTTTTTTGTAAAATTTCAATTAGATAGCAGTCGTACCAACCGTGATAAATGGAAGAACGATAACAAATAGTGGCAATTCGTTATTTCGGTCCAGTTATTGCGCGATTTTGATAATTAATAGCACGAAATGTCGCAATTTCGGTGAAATAGTGTAGAAGATTAGCTTCACTCAGTCCTAGAAACATATTAATGTAATAAATAGTGCGGCATTTAACGCCTCGCCAAATAAATTTCGCAGGAGAGGAAAATAATTATTATTGAATAAAAGATGCGTGTATGCAAATGAAATATTTAAATATTGTCTCTGGATCCAAGAAGTTATTCGCTTGCGGTTGTTTAAATATTGACTTTATTCAGTCGGTTCCCGAAGAATGAGGAAAAAACGTAAGAAATATTACTTAAAATTCCGATTCATAAATAAGTAAACGGAGAGCGAGGGCAAGGAAACTCGCATCCTGAATATTTCAATAACTGCGGATAGAGAAATCTTTCGTGAATAAGTAATGAGATATACATAAAGCTACGACAGGGGGCTGGGTAATATCCAGGCAGATTTGCAGATATTTCAGCGTTTTTCTCATATTAAAAATGAAATTGTTCGTAATCGATAATTTCGGGAGCAAAATTTGAAGACACTACCTGAATAATGTGGAAGCCAGATTTCAGGACGATTTCAGGCGCCGCCGCCGCCCATGCCTGAAAAAAAAACAAATGCTGAAATTTCATAATTAATTTTTTGCAAAAATACGATAAAAAAAAATTAAAATTTCCCATATAAATTTGAGCCGTTCAAACCGAAAAACACTAAAAAGTTTTGTCGGTTTTTCCAAAAAAAGTCATTTTTTTATTAAAAGCTTTATCTACAAATTTCAATTTTTTTGAAGAACTTATCTAAATTTTGAAATTTCGTGATCAACCCTTTAGTACGTTTTTACTAATGGTTTAGGAGTTTTCGAACAACATTTAAAAATATAGTAGTTTTTTATGATTTTTGTAAGTCAACAAAAACCATTTTTTTTTCGATTTTTTTGAAAATCTGAAATAAAACTTTCGACTTTTTTGTCAAAATTTTGAATTATACTTAAACAAAAATTTCGAGATTTTCAAGGTTCCGACTTTTTAAATTCATAGACAAATTTTGCATAATTGCATGAAACAATTTTATTTCCAATTTTTAAAGGTTTCTCGCTCAACACGTTGCAGACTTAACTATCAATAGTTAACAGATTTTTAAATAAACCATCATTAACTGTTATAACGAACATTGCGAGTAACTATAAATTTTTTTGGCACACATTTTGCAAATTGTTACTCTACTATTGACAATAGTTAAGAAACCTTAGCTAATAACTGCCTATAGTTACAATAACTGCTTTATTAGTTATAATTTCAGTGTAATTTGTTTTGGGTTTTTTAGTGACAGTAGTCAGTTAAACACTACACAAAAAAAAACTATTGACACTCAGCTATGTCAATAGTTAAAAAATAAGCATATTGCAGAAATAACTCCAATTTTGAATAAATTACAAAATATTTAAATCTTAGACGATAATTTTCGTAAAGTATACCCTGACAATAGCTAAGTCTTCGTTAAGACCTGGCAATAGTTAAAAATGTTAAATATTGACAAAAGTAACTCATTTTCTTAAGAAACTACAATATTTATTTAACACTAGTAGTTAAATTTTTTTGTTAGTTTTGGTTTGACAATAGTTAAGTCTTCGTTAAGACCCGGCAATAGTTAAAAACGTTTAATGTTAGCAAAAATAACTCAATTTTTTAAGTTTTTACAATAATAATTTGACACTATAGTAGTTACAGATTCCGTAAATTTTGCTTTGACATTAGTTAAGTATTAGTTAAAACATGGCAAAACTTAAAAATGTTAAATATTGACAACAATAAGTCAATTTTTTTAAATAATTACAGTATTTATATGACATTCATGGTTAAAAATTTTCGTAAATTTTGTTTTGACAATAGTTAACTCTTACTTAAGACCTGGCAATAGTTAAAATGTTAAATAATGGTAAAGTGTTACTCACTTTTTTAAAGAAATTACGGTATTTATTGACATCCGTAGTTAATAATTTTTGCTTTGACGACATCTAAGTTTTAGTTAAGATAATATGTCAATAGTTAAAAATGTTGAATATTGACAAAAGTAACTCATTTTTTTAACAAATTACAGTATTTATCTGATTCTCGTAGTTAATTTTTTTTGTAAATTTTGCTTTGACAATAGTTAAGTCTTAGTTAAGACCTGGCAATAGTTAAAAATGTTAAATATTATCAAAAGTAACTAAATTTTTTAAGAAATTACAATTTTCATTTAACACTAGTAGTTAAAACTTTCCGTAAGTTTTGCTTTGGCAATAGTTAAGTCTTAGTTAAGACCCGGCAATAAAAAAACATAATTTAATTACAATTTAATAAATCTGGAATAAAGTTTTCGACTTTTTGGTCAGAATTTTGAATTTTACTTAAACAAAAATTTCGAGGTTTTCATGGTTCCGACTTTTTAAAAATTCATAGACAAATTTTGCACAATTGCATGAAACAATTTTATGTATTGATCTTGTCCCTAATTTGTCTATTATCTCAAATAATGAATTCATGACGCGTCAGGTAGCTCCCAAAGCTTAATTAAATCAACAATTTCATCAGGGGATCCTATGAATTCTGATTAGGTTCCGAAACGTCTTATTCCCAAAATTGTGCATTTGGCCTCCTTTTCCCGTGAAGAAGAAGGCTTTTTGTGCGTCTGCCTAAATCTAAAAGTATAATTTAATCGAACCAGGTGATGGAATCTAGCTAGATATTGATTTGTAATTATTTAAAGCGAGTAGTAATTCACACACGTTTTGTGAGCGACAAGTTGTCTCTTAGAAGAGGCTTTAGAGCGCGATTAATGATAAGACGAGAAGATAAGCCTCATTTTGGATATTAGAGACGTGGATTGAATGATGAATGATAAGAGAGGGAAAAAAAATGCAAAGGTCAAAGAAATTAGGCGTTTCAGTGGCGTGGATAAAAATTCAAATATTCATAAATATAGAGAAAGGGCGGAAAAGTCGTGAAAATTCACTTCCGACAACCTCTTTGATTCGCTGTTAAATATTAATGACGATGTTTACATTCCGGAACCTGTCTAAGGTGGGTAACACAGCCTTTCCGATTTTTACACTTCCTCCCCTTGGTGTGGAAGAAGTGACGTTGCTATTTACAACGTTAGTTAATTAAGCACGTAGTTGTGTTTAAAGTTTATACAGCAGAAGCGGTAACATAATGAACTCGAAGCTGTGCAAAGTTGTTTAGGGTGGCGAGATTCAACACGAAAAATTCCTATCTTATACAATTCAAAAATATTTCAAGCCAGTTAAGTTGGACTCATTTGTTACAAAGCACTAAAAATGGTGGAAAAAATTTTATTCCATCTTGTTTTCTCAGTTACCACACAAAACTAAATGAAATAGTGAAAGTATTTTGATGGAAAATGATCAATAAATATGGTAATTTGTCAAAAAATTTAGTTATTTTTGCACTATTTTTAACTAATGCCAGGCCTTAACTAAAACTTAGATATGGTAAAAACAAAAATTACGAAAATTACTACTGACGAGTAGTATAAATACTGTACATTGTGGAAAAATTAAGTGACTATTGTCAATATATAATATTTTTAACTATTGTCAGGTCTTATCTCAAACTAAACTATCGTCAAAGTAAAATTTATGACATTTTTTTAACTACGAGTGTTAATAAATACAATAATTTATCAAAAATTGAGTTACTTTTGTCGTGATTCAATATTTTTAACTATTGACAGGTCTTAATTATTGTCAAAGTAAAATTTACAAAACAAATTAACTACGAGAATCGGATAAATACTGTAAATTGTTAAAAAATTGAGTTATTTTTGTCAATATTCAACATTTTTAACTATTGCCAGGTTACCTTAACTAAAACTTAAATGGCGTCAAAGCAAAAATTACAAAAATTATTAACTTCGGATGTCAATAAATACCGTAATTTCTTAAAAAAAATGAGTAACACTTTACCATTATTTAACATTTTAACTGTTGCCAGGTCTTTACTAAAATTTAACTATCTTCAAAGCAAAATTTACAAAAAATTTTAACCAAGAATATCATATAAATACTGTAATTACTTAAAAAATTGACTTACTGTTGTCAATATTTAATATTTTTAACTATTGCCATGTTTTAACTAATACTTTACTAATGTTAACTAATCTGTAACTACTATAGTGTCAAATAAATATTATAATTTGTAAAAAAATTTGTGTACTTTTGTTAATATTAAAAAGTTTTAACTACTAGTGTTAAATAAATATTGTATTTTCTTAAAAAATTGAGTTACTTTTGTCAATATTTACCATTTTTAACTATTGCCAGGTCTTAACTAACACGTAGCTATTCTCAGGGTATACTTTACGAAAATTATCGTCTAAGAGTTAAATATTTTGTAATTTATTCAAAATTAGAGTTATTTCTGCAACATGCTTATTTTCTAACTATTGACATAGCTAAGTGTCAATAGATTTTTTCGTGTAATAGTCAATTGACTACTGTTATTAAATTATTAAAAACAAATGAGACGGAAATTATAACTAATAAAGCAGTTATTACAACTATAGGCAGTTATTAGCTAAGGCTTATTAACTATTGTCAAGAATAGAGTAACTACTTGCAAAATGTGTGCTGAAAAAATTTATAGTTACTCGCAATTTTTGTCAACTTTGAAAATAATATTGTGTGAATAACAACTTTTTTAACTATTGACATTAATTTCGTATATTTTTGAAGTAGTTAAACGACATAAAATGTTTTTTCTTTTTGACATTACAATTTTTTTCTAGTATTTGCAAAAGCTTAATACCTTTAGTTAATTAATTGATAACAGTTAATGTTGATTTATTTAAAAATCTGTTAACTATTGACAGTTAAGTCTGCAACGTGTTGAGAAACCTTTAAAAATTGGAAATATCCCAACAAATCTGGCCGATTTATTTCTCGTTTTTTCCCTCTCGACATTTGTACCGAATGGTCGTAGAAAAAAAAACCAAAATCCCTCTTGAAATTTCCGGCAATTACGTTTATGACGTCATTAGGTGAAACTACTGCTGTCATGTTACTCCAACCAGGAACCATTAAATACAAGACCACTCTCGAGCCAAGATTTGTGTCGGTTTTTCACTCAAATTTAGAGCAAAAATGCACTAAATAAGTGGGTTAATTCATTGGCAAAAACTTTGAAATTTCTCCTTCAATGAATCAAGCAAAAATATTCGATTACTTTCCGTTGTGAGAGAATAGATATCTTCATTTCGGCGGAATGGTGTATAGAAAGTCCCTGGAGTGTGAGGAATCCGTCGTGTTTAAGCCCATCTTTGAAGAATTTCACGTATAATTTATATATCCCCAGATAGAAGCTTTTGAGAGATGTATAAATTTGCTACATTTGCTGCTCGTTCTCTCGAATGATTTACGAAATTAAATCGAGACGTTTTTATACTTCTTACACTCCAATTATTAGTTTTAGTTTGCATTATTTGCTCACGAAATTAAATTGCTTGTCAGGGTTTGAACAGGCAATTAAAGTTGCGTTTGCAGCCTTCACGAAATGACATTTACATAATTAATTAATCAACAGGGAAAAAATTACACCCAAGGCTGAACCAAAATTAAAAATAGAAAAGGAAAAATTGATTTGCACGAAAAGCATAACGCCAATAGTTAAGTTCTAACTAATTTTAGTTAAATAAATGTATAGGTTTTTTGAGTATTTTTGTACTTAAACTGAATTCATGGTAAACTCTGTTCATAACTAATTAATATAATTTTTGTTGAGAATAGTTAAATTTTAGTTAACACCGGTAAATAGTTAAAAATGTTGAACATAGTGAAAATAACTAACTGTTTCAAGCAGATTATAATGTTTATTGACACTCGAAATTAATAATTTTCGTAAATTTTGCTTTGACGACAATTAAGTTTTAATTAAGACGTAGCAATAGTTAAAAATCACGAAAATAGCTAAATTTTTTAATACATTTCTATATTTATTAACACTCGTAGTTATCAATTTTCGTACATTTGACCATAGTTAAGTATTAGCTAATATTGGCAATAGTTAAAAACATTAAAAAATGACAAAATAACTAAAATTTTTAACAAATTATTACATTTATTGACATTCAAGGTTAATAATTTTCGTAAATTTTTTCTTTGACGATAGTTGAGTTTTAGTAAAGACGTGACAATAGTTAAATATATTAAACAATCACAAAAATAGCTAAATTTCTTAACACATTTCTATATTTATTGACACTCGTAGTTATTAATTTTCGTACATTTGACCATAGTTAAGTATTAGCTAAAAATGGCAATAGTTATAAACATTAAATATTGGCAAAATAACTGAAATTTTCAACAAATTATTACATATATTGACACTCATAGTTAAAAATTTTCGTACATTTTGCTTTGACGATAGTTAAGTTTTAGTTAAGACGTGGTACTAGTTAAAAATATTAAGCAATCACAAAAGTAGCTAAATTCTTTAACACATTTCTATATTTATTGACACTCGTAGTTATCAATTTTTGTACATTTGACCATAGTTAAGTATTAGCTAAAACTGGCAATAGTTAAAAACATTAAATAATGACAAAATAACTGAAATTTCTAACAAATTATTACATTTATTGAGACTCGTAGTTAAAAATTTTCGTAAATTTTGCTTTGACGATAGTTAAGTTTTAGTTAAGACCTGGCAATAGTTGAAAATATTAAACAATCACAAAAGTAGCTAAATTTTTCAACACATTTCTATATTTATTGACACTCGTAGTTATCAATTTTCGTACATTTGACCATACTTAAGTATTAGCTAAAACTGGCAATAGTTAAAAACATTAAATAATGACAAAATAACTGAAATTTCCAACAAATTGTTACATTTATTGAAACTCGTAGTTAAAAATTTTCGTAAATTTTGCTTTGACGATAGTTAAGTTTTAGTTAAGACCTGGCAATAGTTGAAAATATTAAACAATCACAAAAGTAGCTAAATTTTTCAACACATTTCTATATTTATTGACACTCGTAGTTATCAATTTTCGTACATTTGGCCATAGTTAAGTATTAGCTAAAACTGGCAATGGTTAAAATCAATAAATAATGACAAAATAACTGAAACTTTCAACAAATTATTACATTTAATGACACTCGTAGTTAAAAATTTTCGTACATTTTGCTTTGACGATAGTTAAGTTTTAGTTAAGACGTGGTAATAGTTAAAAATATTAAACAATCACAAAAGTAGCTAAATTCTTTAACACATTTCTATATTTATTGACACTCGTAGTTATCAATTTTTGTACATTTGACATTGTTAAGTATTAGCTAAAACTGGCAATAGTTAAAAACATTAAATAATGACAAAATAACTGAAATTTCCAACAAGTTATTACATTTATTGACACTCGTAGTTCAAAATTTTTGTAAATTTTGTTTTGACGACAGTTAAGTTTTAGTTAAGACGTGACAATAGTTAAAAATATTAAACAATCACAAAATTAGCTAAATTTTAGTTAAGACGTGAGAATAGTTAAAAAAATTAATCACTGACAAAAATAACTCAATTTTCCAAAAAATTAAGGTATTTATTAACAGTCGTAGTTGCTAATTTTCGGTTAGTTAAGAGCTGTCAATAGTTATTTTAGCTCGATTGCATGTCTGCGGCATGCCGCACAGGTGCACCTCGTTCTTCCCCTAATCAATACTGCAAGTGACCCACTGGCACACATCCATCGTCTTTTTCTTTGCAAATATTGTTGTTCGAAGGATGTTCCGTGGCCAACTTGTCCTTGTAACATGGTAATTTGTTGGCACATTCGAGGGAATTCAATTCTCGAAGGTATTGATTCGACTGCATCTGTGTTGGGAGCTGGATAATGGCGCTGCGTCTCAACGAATATTTTCGTGCAGTGAATACGCAATTTTTTACTTTTTTTTTTAGAGTTAGTTAAATCGCCAGCTTTTGTGACAAACAGTTTTAATCCCGTTTTTATCTCTATTTGTGTACGGGAAGGTGTAAGAATGGATCCCTGGGGTCAGGTAAAATACCGCGCTTTTGCTTATTCCACTCTTGGCGAATAAAAAACGCACTTTTTATTGCAACGATGGATTAGTTAATTGGTTGGGATTGCGGGCGTGACCAGAACTAATAGCACCATTAATTTTTTTTTCATTCAAGTAAATTGTAATGTTTTTGGGGATTAATAGAGCGTTTAGGGCATTTATTGTCGTTCACTTTGTTGGAAAATCAATGTCATCGGCTCGAAATAGCTTTCCGATAAAGTGGAACAATTGGAATACATTAGCGAGTAATAAAACGAAAAAAAAACGAAAAATGAATTTTTTATACTATAACATAAGTTACAAAAATAGATAGGATATTAACTATAATAACCAATAATAGACTACTGTCATAAAAACTTCAAACAAAGTACATCATTAGCTTGAAATTAGTTGTAAATACTTATAAAAACCTTGTAGTCAAAGCTAAACTTAAAAATATTTAACTCTCAAACCTGAACTTAAAATCTTGCTGACAAACCTAATTCTAAAACCAAATACGTGTAGTTTAAAACCAACTAAAAATATTTAATTTTTTTTATTTATGAGTAGCCTAAAACTCTTAATCCTGAACTTAAAATAGTAACTTCTTAAATCTAAACTTAAAATTTTAGAGACAAATCCAATTCCAAAAACAAATACTTGTAGTTAACTTAAACTTAAAAATATTTAATTGTTTTATTTATCAGAAGCATAAAACTCTCAAACCTAAACTTAAAACTGAACTTAAAAGTTTGCAGACAAACTTAGCTTCAAAAGTAAATACTTGTAGTTAAAGTCAAGCGTAATATATATTTTTTCATCAGAAGCATAAAACACTCAAGCCTAAACTTAAAACTGTAAATCTTAAACCTAAACTTAAAAGTTTGCAGGCAAACCTAGCTTCAAAAGTAAATACTTGTAATTAAAGTCAAGCTTAATATATATTTTTTTATCAGAAGCATAAAACTCTCAAGCCTAAACTTAAAACTGTAGAACTTAAACCTAAACTTAAAATTTTGTAGACAAACTTAATTCTCAAACCAAAAAATATTTTTTTATCAAACCTGTACTTAAAACAATGAATTGTTGAACCTAAACTTAAAATATTTGTAGTTTAGGGCAAACTTAAAAGCTACTTCAGTTTTGTTTAATGTAAAAAATCGAAGTGCACCTCAGCGGATGCACTCCATCGTCCTTTATTTAAAATTTATCGTTATTGCATCCTTTTATATGTGTGTAATTCAGTCGCGGCTTGCACTAGAGCAGAAAATCCCAAGTTTTTATTATCCCCGAGATCATACATCCCGGTGAAATAATCCATAATTTTCCGCTTCCGTCGGCCTTTATTCAAATTTCTATTAAATAAAATTTGCATTCGTAACGCACCGAATTACAACACGATACACTTATTTAAAAGCATCATATCGAAACAAAACTTGATCGTTCCTTCGCTTCACATCCTCCGGATGCATTCTGCATATTTAAAATTGAATTTCCGGCATTTACGCGAGAATAACGGAAAAAAAATAACAGAGATGTTTAGCGAAGCGTTGATAATCCGGACGTTTCGTGTTTATTTTAATAATCGAAGAGACGACTTGATAAATAAGGATGCCACCATCTGAGATTATTATTTTGGAAAATATTTCGCGACGGAACTGTCACCTTGCGTTAGTCAGTCGACCGTAAAACGCTATCCGATAGATGAAACACACACATTGCTCAAAGAAACTCTTATCAATTAGAGGAGGAAAAGACGTGAGGAGGAATGGAAATGGAAAAAGCGAAGTGCTGGGTAAATAAAAGAGCCGAGAGAAAAAAATACCTCACACACAGACATAAATTCAGCTCGAACCCAAGTATAGTCGGTTTTAAGTCCAAAACTTGAATAACAGAAATAAGATCAGGTTATACCTAGTTTAAAGTTCATGTTTGTGCTTTGAAAACTATCAAAATTAATTAAAGTAGTTAGATACTTGGTGATAAGTTTCATGTAAACTTCACTTAACTGTATTAATTTTAAATAAGTTTATACTGAGTATTAAGCTCAGGTTTGAGGTTTAAGGACAATCAAATTCGGGTGTTAAGTACAGACTTTTATAAATAGGTTTTAAATATTTTCACGTTAAAGATTAAGTTAATTTGAACAAAACCTAGGTTTACGAAAGCAAAAAGCTAAAGTCCTTAATTTAGATATTAAGTTTATATGAACTTAGCCTAGATTTATGAAAACTTAAAACTTAATAGTGGTTAATTTTAAGTTTGGATTACACTAACATTTAGTGATGGTATAAGAATCATTAAGATTAAATACTACACTTAGATTTGGAAGTTAAGTTTAGGCTGACATCAATATTAAGTTTAGGTTCAAATTACATAAAATTTGGCTAAACTTAATACAAATTTATAAACTTCAGAGGTAAATGATAATAACGTTAACAAAACTAAGTTTGTTAGTTTTAAGTTCACATTTATTTGGTGTTAAGTTTAGGCTTGTAAGTTGGACATTAAAATTACCTAAATTCAACCTAGATTAATAAAAACATAAAACCGAGTTAGGTGACAATGTTGGCAAAATTAAGTTAACGTCTAGTAATTTTAAGTTCATGTAACACGAAGTTTTAAGTGCATGTTTAACGTATAAGAACCATAAAGTCAAATAATATTGTAAAATTTTGGCGTTTTAAGTTTATGATTATACAGTAAATATTAAATTTAGGTTCAAATTACCTAAAGTTAAATAAAAAAGACCCATATCTAGTCTTAATTTTAGGCTTTATCATTATTAGGTTTAGTTTTAAGTTTGACCTCCTTTGTGAAAACTTAAAGCACAGTTAAAACAAGTAGGTAAACGCCTGATATTTTGAAGTTCTGGCTGAATTTTAACTTAATTTGGTTAGGCTTTACAAACGTATTATTAAGTATAGGTTTGTCTTCGGGTAAAAAATTCAAGTTTAGAGTTGAATCTCGTTTAATTTCGTAAAAACGTTTATTTACACGAAAATCTCTCAGTAAATAGAAGAGTCGTCTTGTTTACGTCAAACAAGTTGCTCTGTTTGCCCCAATTTAATTAAAACCCGGTACACAAAGTCCAATTTTAAGTTGTGTTCATCAAAATGACGTGTGAATATTAGGTGTGCTACTTTTAAGTTGTTATTTCATTCCTTGGAGCAACGTTTTGAGTAAACTTTAATTTAAAATTGCGTCTTTTTTTCGGTGAAATTAAAGCGACGAGGAAAATAATTTCCATTTGAATTTTAATTCGACACTTAAAAATACATATATAAAGTGAGAGTCGTAACGTCATTAATCATTGTACTAGTTGCAAAGTTTAATAAAAACTTATTTATTGGCGTTTGGAAGCGATGTGTCAGAAGTTGGAGAGTTTGTCAATCAATCATCGTGAGCGGAAACAAATAGAAAAGTGCAAATATGAGCAAGTTTTGCTCGGGTTTAAGTTCAGACTTAAAACTGATCTTAAAATTGTTTGATTTTGTGTTGTGCGGCGTTTTTCTGCAAAACTTTCCTTATATTCAGATCACATACACAAAACTAATCAAACTCTTGACACGTCCTCGCCCAAATCCGCTCAAATCAGCAAAAAGTTGCGTAAACATTTCAATAATTGCGTGATTTTAAGTTTGGCAAATAAAACTCGATTAAAGATTGATCCAATATCCCGGAACAGTGCAAATCTATCAGTTTGAACAAATAGTCTTTGTTTTCTTTCCATTACTCGCCCAGTTTTAATTTCTTCCAATGAATTTCCATTAGGACGGACAAAAAGAAGAGTCGGCAATTTATGCACCTTGTCCGATTGTTGACCGTTTTAATCAGACATCGTGTCCGGTAAATGGTGATTTAATTTGCTGATTGGCTCTCAATCCGCTTGTTCGTTCCGATTTTGATTAACTGGCAAACTTTGCGACTGACGATAAATTCACAACTTAATCGAAAGAAACTTTCCTTTTCTTGTTTGCCACTCGCTGTGAAATTCGAGAGTGGGGCGAAAGTTCGCTTCCAAGCCCAGAAAAATTATTACTTATTCTGATAACGCATTTAAGGGCAGAAATTATGTTTTTTTTTGCTCATGTTCACATTTGAGTGCAATAGTAGGCTCCGGAGCGCGCTAGTCTAGGCTAGGTTTTAAGTTGGTTTTAAGTGCAAAAATCGCTCCTAAAACTCGCCACATAAATCTTAATTAAGCGCCTCTCTGTGCTCATGTAGCACATTCCGGCCATCATTATCCGAAATTAGTTACATCAGTGAGTTTGTCGAATTGGATTACGCAGCGATTTTCATTAACATTAACATTAAAAATGATTTTCACTCCCTTTGAATATACGTATGTTGAAACGAACGCTCTCTTCCATCAACATTGGAAAAATTCAATCCGTCGAAAAGAATTCTATCAATGTGACACACAGCAACGACAATAAATTAAGTTTTGTTCGAGGCTTTTAGCAAACAAATGTGATGAGAAAACGGAACTTATTTTCGAGGAAATGGAAAAGGGCGTAAACAAGTTTTTATTTCAGCAATTTTCAGACAAAAAAATTCCAGACACTGTTATTCTTAATTTATTTACTTAAATCAAAACGACTAGACTTTAAAATTACTAATAAACGTAATGAGCTTAAAACCCGTCTTAAAACCTAAACCAGAACTTAATTATTCTAATATCTAACGTACAATTCAAGCAAATATATTAAACTATATACTCCTTAACCTGGTTTGGTTAACTGATCTTTAAAATAAAAGTTAAACCACACGTTATAAAGTATTTTAAAAATTATTTATATAAAAACTTAAATTGGAACTTAAAATCTTGTAATTTAAACTATGAAATGATACTGAACATTTGAAAACCTATTTTTTTTTACGCACAGAAGCAACCAAGTGATAAATTTTAAACTTAAAACTTAAATGTAAACTTAAAATCTTGTATATTAAGCTATACTTTAATACTAGTTAAGAGCACACTTAAAATGTCTTGAACTGAACATCCAGAATCAACCAAAAACGTGTTAAGCTTTTAAACTTGTCTTAAAACTTAAAACCGAACTTAATTAATCGCTAGTGTATAATGCAAATTAAGAGTAAACTTTAATCCAATCAACAGTAACTTAATACTTGTCGTAAACGTAACTTTATATTTTATTATCTGATTTGTAAACTTACGTCAATAAAGTTTGCTTAAAACCGCACAAAACTTTTTTTAGGTATAAAGTATTTAAAAATTTGTTAAACTAAACTAACTTAAAGTTTTGTATACTAGACTATAAAATGAAAGTAATTATGTGTAAACTTAAAACTTAAAGAAACGACCAAAAGCGTGTGTTAAAACTTAAACTAGTACTTAATTTATATAGTATTCAAATAAACTTAAAACCAAGCAAACTAAAGTTATGACTTAAATTTACAATATAGTTTGATTATTACTTGAAATTTTAAAAGTGACTTAAAATTTCTATTCTTCAAAACTTAAACTTGAATCAGGTAACTTAAACGTAAACTTAAAACCAGATATTTTAGTTCACTTACACAATAATTTAGATAGTCCTAAAATAAACTTAAAATTTCTTGACGTTAACAACCATAAAACGTGATAACCTCTAAACTTGTTTTTAGACTTAAACCTAAACTTTAAAACTTAAAAACTTTTGTAAGTATAACTTTATATTTTATTTTGAGATCTTAAATTTAATAAATTTGGACTTAAAACTGCATGAGCCTAATTTTATTAACCAAACTTAAAATATAAACTTAAAATTTAATATTTTAAGCATATTTAAGCATTAAAACCTATTTCAAAATTAAACTTAAAAAGTTGACTTTCGGAGTTTTCTAAGTTGAACATAAAGAAACGGCTATAAAACAAAAAAAAGTTCAGTGACCTCGTTGCCAACTTTCGAAATTAGTAAAATGAGCGTTTTAATGGCCTGATTAGGGTAATTTCCACGCAGCGAAATAATAAAAAAAATTCTTCTTTATCTCGCTTTCGCCCTAATTCAGCCTCCCTTCATTTAAATAATAAACCTCCCATTACAAGAACAAATAACAATATTCCAGCATACACAAGAAAGCTCAATTAAATGCAAAATGTTTGCATTTACATCAAGTTTGAAAACTATTTGGGAGCGAAACGCTCGAATATAATTTTCGGGGCTGAAATTTCGCCTGTAATTCAACTCTTATCCTCACACTGTCTTTAATTTCACCCAGAAAAATATAGTAGCGAAAAGTGTGGCAAAGTTAATTTCGCTAATTGAGTATTTTAATAAATTGGTGTAAAAAGGACGAAAGCAGCGCTGAATAATTTACCACGTCGTAGTGGACAATAAAGCAACAAATTGGATTAAGGCCCAGCTTTATCTATAATTCAACGAGCCACAGCACGCTCTGTGATTCCAGCCAGTGTGATTTTTAAGTGCGAGAAATCGGGCAAAAGTTTGCAAAGATCATCAATCAATCGAGCAAAAATGGATTTTCCAGCGCGAAAATTTCGAGTGAAATATTGAGACAAGTATAACTAACTTAATTGAAAATGGCGTTATTGAAATTTATTTCGAGGCAGGATTTGCTAAAAATCGTGAAATAATAACCGACTTGCCATATATGATTTAATCTAAAAACTATTTTCAAAAAAGTGCTATCTTTGGGTCCACCTTAGGCACTCTGTCACAAAGCTACGACTATTTCAATATTTTTTTTATAAAGTTTACGCAACTTTACACTTGATATTTAAATTTGGAGATTAAAATTTTTTGCAAAAAAATCAAAAAAGTGCTAACTTTGAGTCCAGCACTTCTATCTCGATCAAGTAAGCCCTGATATATTATCGTAAAACTTTTAAAAGCGTTGTGTGCGAGACTTGTTAGTAACTTTTGGTTTAAAAAAGTTTAGTGTAAGATAACTGAACCGAAAAAAAAAATTTAAAAAAAATTATTTTATTATAAAAAGTGTTTAAAAACACTAAAAAAATATTGAAAACTACCTAACTAACTTAAACTTAATATTTTTTAGCAAATTTTGTGCGTTCTTGTATTTCTCCACAAATTTTTCAAATCTAAAGTCAGATTTTTATTGAAGAAATGTTTTAAGCTATTGAGGCTAAAACAATTTGCAAAAAATGCTATCTTTAGCATTCTGTCAAAATCAAACACTTCCTAAACTATTTTAACAAAAGTTTAAGAATTTTTTCAACATGTTTATGTATTTTGACACTTGATTATCAAATTTTGAGACCAAATTTTTTTGCAAAAATATTCGAAAAAGTGCTAACTTTGGGTCCAGCGCTTTAAAATCTATATTGATCAAGTAGGCCTTGTTATATTGTCATAAAACTTTAAAAAACGAAGTAGGCAAACTTATTAGTAACTTTTGATTAAAAGATAACTGAACCAAAAAAATTTTTCAAAAAAAATTCTTTTGAAAACTACCTAACTAACTTAAACTTTAATATTTTTTAGCGAATTTTGTGCGTTCATGTATTTTTACACACATTTTTCGAAACTGAAGTCAGATTTTTATTGAAAAATTGTTTTAAGCTATTTGCAAAAAAATTTGCAAAAAATGATATCTTTAGGTCTATTTTTAGCACCCTCAAAATCAAACACTTCTTAAACTATTTTAACAAAAGTTTCAGTATTTTTTCAATATATTTATGTATTTTTACACTTGATTTTCAAATTTTGTTGCAAAAATATTCGAAAAAGTGCTAACTTTGGGTCCAGCGCTTTAAAATCTATATTGATCAAGTAGGCCTTGTTATATTGTCATAAAACTTTTAAAAACGAAGTATTCTGACTTATTAGTAACTTTTGATTTAAAAAAAGTAACTATAAAATAACTGAACCAAAAACAAAATTCAAAAAAATTCTTTTATTTTAAAAAATGCCTAAAAACACTAACACAAACATTTGAAAACTACGTAACTAACTTAAACTTCAATATTTTTTAGAGAATTTTGTGCGTTCATGTATTTTTACACACATTTTTCGAATATGAAGTCAGATTTTTATTGAAAAAATGTTTTAAGCTATTGGGGCTAAAACAGTTTGCAAAAAATGATATCTTTAGGTCTATTTTTGGCACCCTGTCAAAATCAAACACTTCTTAAACTATGTTAACAAAAGTATAAGTATTTTTTCAATATGTTTATGTATTTTGACACTTGATTATCAAATTTTGTTCAAAAGATTGCTATAAGATATCTTAACCCTTCCCAAATTGAAAAAAAATTTCAAAAAAACTAAATATATTATTTATCTTTTAGCAAATATATTATTATTATAACATTTATAATAGTTATTAATAAAAACTTCAGACATAATCGAAAATATGTGCAGCATATTTCAGGCGATTTTATTACACCTGGATATCCCATTAGCACCAACATTACCGGACTTTGTGTATTATGTATGCAAATAGACACAATATTTATGACTCAATTAGTCGAATAATCAAGATGTCATCATCGATCCATGACACCATTAATACCCAAACATGTGTCCTTGAAATTTTCTTATCACAAAACCTGAAATATGTTCTGAAATAGTCCTGAAATACTTTTCCTCAAAAGTAAGTTTATTTCAAGTGTCTCCACACTCTGCAGCTTTACGAGCATTGATGAAGCAATAAAATTTACAAGTATTTACAACCGTCGGTAAATTAGGTAATTTGTTATTCTATTCGCAGCAAATTGGTGTTGCCACGATCGACGATAAATGCAACGATTCTAATCTGATTTCAGATAATAATTATATTAGTTATTCGGCACGTATCTGCCGCTTGTGTTTATTTTGGGGCTTAGTTTCGATGGGGAATTATTAATTTATACAATAATGGTCGACCAACCCCGAAATGGGGCTGCTGCTTAATTATGTTCACGATCTGATTTACAAATGAGAGGGTTGATGGAATCAATGAATTTCCAACCCAAAAAATGGTCAATTACGCAAAACGACTAGTTTTATTTCAGCTTTTCTGGTGTAGAATTAGCTCACAATTCCAGATCTGTTACAATTTTCCGTTTAAAGACAACGCTTTTTGAAAAATAATCAAAATTTAGCATTTTGAAGAAATTTTTTTTAAACGAATGGTCTATTCAAAAATTTTTTTCATCAAGTTATGTAACATAAAAACTGAAATTCTTCACTTTTCTGACGTCAAATTAGCTCAAAATTTCGAATTTGTTTACGTTTTCGATCTCAGAACAACGGTTTTTGAAAAATCGATCAAAATTTAGAACCTTGGGGTAAAAACTTTAAATAGATGGTCTATTCAAGAATTTTTTTCATCAAAATAATGTAATATCTAAAATGAAATTTCCTCCTTTCTTATGTAAAATTAGCTCAGAAATTCAGATCTGTTTTCATCTTCCATCAACAAATAACAATTTTTCAGAAATCGCCCAAAATTCAACACTTTGAGAAAAATTTTAAATAGATGGTTCATTCAAGAATTTTTTTCATCAAAATAATGTAATATCTAAAATGAAATTTCCTCCTTTCTTATGTAAAAATACCTCAGAAATTCAGATCTGTTATCATTTTTCATCAACAAATAACAGTTTTTCAGAAATCGCTCAAAAATCAACACTTTAAGATGAAAACTTTAAATAGATGGTCTATTCAAGAATTTTTTTCATCAAAATATGCAATATCTAAAATGAAATTTCCTCTTTTCTTATGTAAAATTACCTTAGATTTTCAGATCTGTTTTCATTTTCCATCAACAAACAACAGTTTTCCAGAAATCGCCCAAAATTCAACACTTTGAGAAAAATTTTAAATAGATGGTTAATTCAAGAATTTTTTTCATCAAAATAATGTATTATCTAAAATAAAATTTCCTCTTTTCTTATGTAAAATTACCTCGGAATTTCAGATCTGTTATCATTTTCCATCAACAAAAAACAATTTTTCAGAAATCGCCAAAAATTCAACACTTTGAGAGAAAAATTTTAAATAGATGGTTCATTCAAGATTTTTTTTCATCAAAATAATGTAATATCTAAAATGAAATTTCCTCTTTTCTTATGTAAAATTACCTCGGAATTTCAGATCTGTTATCATTTTCCATCAACAAAAAACAATTTTTCAGAAATCGTCCAAAATTCAACACTTTGAGCGAAAAATTTTAAATAGATGGTTCATTCGAGAATTTTTTTCATCAAAATAATGTAATATCTAAAATGAAATTTCCTCTTTTCTTATGTAAAATTACCTCGGAATTTCAGATCTGTTATCATTTTCCATCAACAAACAACAGTTTTTCAGAAATCGCCCAAAATTCAACACTTTGAGAAAAATTTTAAATAGATGGTTCATTCAAGAATTTTTTTCATCAAAATAATGTAATATCTAAAATGAAATTTCCTTCTTTCTTATGTAAAATTACCTCAGAAATTCAGATCTGTTATCATTTTTCATCAACAAATAACAGTTTTTCAAAAATCGCCCAAAAATCAACACTTTAAGATGAAAACTTTAAATAGATGGTCTATTCAAGAATTTTTTTCATCAAAATATGCAATATCTGAAATGAAATTTCCTCTTTTCTTATGTAAAATTACCTTAGATTTTCAGATCTGTTTTCATTTTCCATCAACAAACAACAGTTTTTCAGAAATCGCCCAAAATTCAACACTTTGAGATAAAAATTTTAAATAGATGGTTCATTCAAGAATTTTTTTCATCAAAATAATGTAATATCTGAAATGAAATTTCCTCTTTTCTTATGTAAAATTACCTCGGAATTTCAGATCTGTTATCATTTTCCATCAACAAACAACAGTTTTTCAGAAATCGCCCAAAATTCAACACTTTGAGATAAAAATTTAACATGTATGGTTCATTCAAGAATTTTTTTCATGAAAATAATGTAATATCTAAAACGAAATTTCCTCTTTTCTTATATAAAATTACCTCGGAATTTCAGATCTGTTATCATTTTCCATCAACAAACAACAGTTTTTCAGAAATCGCCCAAATTTCAACACTTTGAGATAAAAAGTTTAAATTGATGGTTCATTCAAGAATTTTTTTCATCAAAATAATGTAATATCTGAAATGAAATTTCCTCTTTTCTTATGTAAAATTACCTCGGAATTTCAGATCTGTTATCATTTTCCATCAACAAACAACAGTTTTTCAGAAATCGCCCAAAATTCAACACTTTGAGATAAAAATTTAACATGTATGGTTCATTCAAGAATTTTTTTCATCAAAATAATGTAATATCTGAAATGAAATTTCCTCTTTTCTTATGTAAAATTACCTCAGAAATTCAGATCTGTTATCATTTTTCATCAACAAATAACAGTTTTTCAGAAATCGCCCAAAAATCAACACTTTAAGATGAAAACTTTAAATAGATGGTCTATTCAAGAATTTTTTTCATCAAAATATGCAATATCTGAAATGAAATTTCCTCTTTTCTTATGTAAAATTACCTCGGAATTTCAGATCTGTTATCATTTTCCATCAACAAAAAACAATTTTTCAGAAATCGCCCAAAATTCAACACTTTGAGAGAAAAATTTTAAATAGATGGTTAATTCAAGAATTTTTTTCATCAAAATAATGTATTATCTAAAATAAAATTTCCTCTTTTCTTATGTAAAATTACCTCGGAATTTCAGATCTGTTATCATTTTTCATCAACAAATAACAGTTTTTCAAAAATCGCCCAAAAATCAACACTTTAAGATGAAAACTTTAAATAGATGGTCTATTCAAGAATTTTTTTCATCAAAATATGCAATATCTGAAATGAAATTTCCTCTTTTCTTATGTAAAATTACCTTAGATTTTCAGATCTGTTTTCATTTTCCATCAACAAACAACAGTTTTTCAGAAATCGCCCAAAATTCAACACTTTGAGATAAAAATTTTAAATAGATGGTTCATTCAAGAATTTTTTTCACCAAAATACTATAATATTAGAAATAAAGTTTTCTCGTATCTTATGTAAAATTACCTCAGAATTTCAGATTTGTTTACATTTTTCACAAAAAATCAACAGTTTTTGAGAAATCGATCAAAACTCAGAACTTTGAGGTAAAAACTTTAAATAGGTGAATTATTCAAGAATTTTTTCCATTAGGTTCCACAGTACAAGAAGTAGAATTTTCCCTTTTTCTTATGTAAAATTTCGAAGCAATTTTTCTGAATAAAAACTAACTTGACCTTGACCCTCCCCAACAATTCGGAACACACAATAAGTAAAAATTTTCCAAACTTCCTGGATTTTTTTGCAATATTAAACAAACAGTGTAAATAAAAATATTGCAACCTTGAACACGTCTCGCAAAGAATTTATTGCAATTTAACACCACTTTATTACATTACACAAAGTGCGTCAAGATTTAATTACAAGCAATAAACCGCTCATTACAATCACTCCAACGCAAGTAATTTAAAAAAACTTGGCCAATTTTTGGAAAAAAAAAATTAAATAAAACAGGCAAAAACTCACTTGACCTTGACCTCCCCTCGTAAAAAAAACAAAATTTCCTGTGTTTTGTTACAAAATTAAACAACTCCATCCGTTTACACATTAAATCAAATATTTATTTACGATTTGGCATTTTTCTCGCAAATGGTCTCATTTCTCACACCCCCAATGAAAATTGCAACATCTAGCAGGCGTAGTTTATAAATCTCCATCGCCGCCTTTGACCTCCTTTACCTTTGGACGTGCACATTATTTCACCGGTTCACATGATGAGCGCAAATTGCGCCAAATATTGGAAGCACATGCCTTTGCTTAATTCGGCGTCGTCGACGTCGAGACGCTCTGACATTCGCGTCGCAACTGAGGAGACGACCAAGAAGCGATGCCGAGCTTGCGCTAACGCTGCCAAAGCGGAAATGTGCAAAAATACGCTCTGGATGGAGAGGTGAAGGATTTTTTGATGAATGGAGAGAGAAACTAGTTTTATTGAAAAAAAGTTGTATTGAATTATTCGTACGTCAATAACTTGTAAAAATTTGGATTTTTTGGACAATTTTACGTTAGGAAAGTTTGGTTTTGGGAAATTTTGGACGTTTGTTGAGGTTTAAAAAATTAAAAATTTGGGTTAAATTTTGGTTTTGTTAACCTAGAGTTGAACTTTGAGCCATATCTCGAAAACTGGTAGTCGTAGGTGAAAACTAAAAATAGATTCGGAATTCTGAGGCAATTTTACGTAAGATGTGTTTACATATTTGACATTTTTGGTATTTTTTTAAGCGTCAAAAAATTGAACAATTGACTCATTTTTTGGCAAATATTTAAAGTGGAAGTTATGTCAAATAAATACAAATTTGAAATCCTTGGCAATTTTACGTAAAAATGTTCTAATTTGAAATATTTCAGCTGTTTGTTTAATTAAAAAACCAAAAAATTGCTTGAAAAACTTGAAACTTAATTGTGTCAAAGTAAAGTTAAACTTTAATTCATATCTCAAAAACTGTTTGTCGGAGATGAAAAATTAGAACAGATACAGAATCCTGAGACAATTTTGCGTAAGAGGTGTTAGTATTTACGATATTTTTGGCATTCCTTTTAACAAAAAAAATTTTTCAAAGTACAACTCACATTTTTGAAAAAAATTAAAAGTCAAAGTTATATAGGTTTAAGTATACTTTTAAATGGGATAGATTTAAGTCAAAAATGGATGCAAATTTAAAATTCCTAGATAATTTTAGGTTAAAAATGTTCTAATTTAAATTTTTTCAGACGTATAATTCAAAAAAAAAATTTTTGAAACTTAACAGTGTCAAAGTAAAGTTTAACTTTGACTAACTCTGTAACTATCTATTGTAGGTGAAAAATGAAAACAGATTCGGAATCCTGAGACAATTCTGCGTAAGAGGTGTTAATATTTACGATATTTTTGGCATTCCTTTCAACGAAAAACATTTTCAAAGTATAACTCACATTTTTGAAAAAAAAACAAAAGTCAAAGTTATATAATTTTAAGTATACTTTGAAATGAGATAGATTTAAGTCAAAAATGGATGCAAATTTAAAATTCCTAGATAATTTTAGGTTAGAAATGTTCTAATTTAAATTTTTTCAGACGTATAATTCAAAAAAAAAAATTTTTGAAACTTAACAGTGTCAAAGTAAAGTTTAACTTTGACTAACTCTGAAACTATCTATTGTAGGTGAAAAATAAAAACAGATTTGGAATCCTGAGACAATTCTGCGTAAGAGGTGTTAATATTTAGGATATTTTTGGCATTCCTTTCAACGAAAAAAAATTTCAAAGTATAACTCACATTTTTGAAAAAAATCAAAAGTCAAAGTTATATAGGTTTAAGTATACTTTGAAATGGGATAGATTTAAGTCAAAAATGGATCCAAATTTAAAATTCCTAGATAATTTTAGGTTAGAAATGTTCTAATTTAAATTTTTTCAGACGTATAATTCAAAAAAAAAAAATTTTGAAACTTAACAGTGTCAAAGTAAAGTTTAACTTTGACTAACTCTAAAACTATCTATTGTACGAGAAAAATGAAAACAGATTTGGAATCCTGAGACAATTCTGCGTAAGAGGTGTTAATGTTTACGATATTTTTTGCATTTCTTTTAACGAAAAAAATTTTCAAAATTATGTCATATTTTTGAAAAAAATCAAAAGTCAAAGTTATATAGGTTTAAGTATACATTAAAATGGGATAGATTTAAGTCAAAAATAGATGCAAATTTAAAATTCCGAGATAATTTGAGGTTAAAAGTGTTCTAATTTAAAATATTTCAGACGTTTATATAAAAAAAAATTTTGGAAACTTAACAGTGTCAAAGTAAAGTTTGACTTTGACTAACTCTGAAACTATCTATTGTAGGTGAAAAATAAAAACAGATTCGGAATCCTGAGACAATTTTGTGTAAGAAGAGTTACTATTTATGATACTTTTAGCATATCTTTTAAAGAAAAAAAATATTAAAAGTGTAACTCATATTTTTGAAAAAAATCAAAAGTCAAAGTTATAAAGGGTTAAAATGGGCTAGGTTCACGTCAAAAATAGATAAGAATTTGAAATTCCTAGATAATTTTACGTTAGAAATGTTTTAATTAAGACACTATGACCTTCTAACTGCCCAAAAAAAATTTAAATTAATTTTCTGCTTTCTAAGATTTTTACTCCAACTGTTTTAAAAAAACGCACCTTGTTAAAACAAAATAAGACAAGTTATAAAATTTTTGAACTATTTCATTTAAGTGATAGTTATATTCGAGACATTTCAAAGAAAAAATTTAGAGTTTTTTCTTAGCACATTATTTGCGAAAGCACATCTAAGTGTGCTGTGACCAATATTCGCTATTTTTACGTAAGATAAGTGTTATTTAGATACGAAAAAAATTGATCCAAAAACTACTAAATGTAGAAAAAACATAACAAAAAACGTCCTTAATTTGACAACAATTTAACGTAAAGTGAGCCAAAATGTGAGCAAAAAATCTGAAATTGAAAAAACCGAGTCTATTTTTTCGTATCTTACACCAGACTCAATTTCCTCTCTCTAAAAAATCGTTAATTCCTTTCAATTCTCGATTCAAAACCTCGCACAAAGCGAACGCCATTCAGTCACCAAATTCTGTTTTATATTCGGAACTAGTTATCAGATAAGCTGCATTTCGCGCACTCATCCCTCCAAAAAAATGACCCAATTTCTTTTAGTTTGTGATTATTAAACACTTGGTGCAATATTTGAGGGGAAATATTAAAATTATATTTCGAGCTTGACATTTCTCTGTTGAAAGCCTTTCCTGTTGTATTTCTCGAACAAAGGCTTTTGTGTTCATCGACTTATGAATTGTCGCTTAAATTCTGGCAATGTGTCGTCGGGGAAACCTCCTCAAGATTATTTTGCGAATGACTGACTCGTCACTTGCAAGAAATTGCTCAAATTAGACGAGTTTTGCGACGCCAAAGGTCGACCAATTTGCGCGTTGAGTGTGGAAAAAAAATTAAGTTGGTACAATGGAAATGAATGAATGAATTCATTAGTGACGCAGTTGCTACAACTGGCGCCCAATTATTGTCATTTCGAATAAATTTTCCACTTGGATTAATAAATATAAATAATAAATAAAAAAACACAAATATTTTTAACTAGTAAATTTTTATTTATTTATTTTGTTTTTGTTCTCTATACTTGTGATTGTCGAGACATTGCTCGATTAAGGTCAAAATTATCTTACGAATTTATTAAATTTGTTTTAGAAATTTTTTGTCAGGTGAACACACAGTCGAATTTTTTTGTTTATAAAAACCAGACAATAGAAACGCTTCGAATTCAAACTTTCCTTGTGTAAAATTGTCTCAGAATTTCGAATCTGTTATTATTTTTCATCTGCAAAAAACACAAAGATTTTTACCTTCACTGCTGAATATCGAGCGATATCTCAAAAACTAGTAGTCGTATCTAAGAACTAAAATTAAATTTGAATTTCTCAGACTATTTTACATAAGAAAAGTAAAAAGTTAAGGAGTTGAAGCTAAATAACTCGATAGAAAAAATTCTTGAATAACCCATTCATCTAAGATTTTTACCTTCACTGCTGAATATTGGGCGATATCTCAAAAACTAGTAGTCGTATCAAAAAACTAAAGTTAGATTTGAATTTCTCAGACAATTTTACGTACGAAAAATAGAAAGTTAAAGAGTTGGAGCTAAATAACTCGATGGAAAAAATTTTTGAATACACCATTCATCTAAGATTTTTACCTTCACTGCTAAATATTGAGCGATATCTAAAAAACTAGTAGTTGTACCTAAACACTAAAGTCAGATTTGTATTTCTCAGACAAATTTACGTAAGAAAAGTAAAAAATTAAGGTGTCGTGGCTAAATAACTTGATGGAAAAAATTCTTGAATAAACCATTCATCTAAGATTTTTACCTTCACTGCTGAATATTAGGCGTTATCTCAAAAACTAGTAGTCGTATGTGAGAACTAAAATCAGATATAAATTTCTCAGACAATTTTACGTAAAAAAAGTAAAAAGTTAAAGAATTGGGGCTAAATAACTCGATGGAAAAAATTCTTGAATAAACCATTCATCTAAGATTTTTACCTTCACGGCTGAATATTAAGCGATATCTAAAAAAGTAGTAGTCGTACCTAAAAACTAAAGTCAGATTTGAATTTCTCAGACAATTTTACGTAAGAAAAGTAGAAAATTAAGGTGTCGTGGCTAAATAACTCGATGCAAAAAATTCTTGAATAAACCATTCACCTATGATTTTTACCTTCACGGCTGAATATTAGGCGATATCTAAAAAACTAGTAGTCGTACCTAAAAACTAAAGTCAGATTTGAATTTCTCAGACAATTTTACGTTGGAAAAGTAAAAAATTAAGGTATCGTGACTAAATAACTCGATGGAAAAAATTCTTCAATAAACCATTCATCTAAGATTTTTACCTTCACTGCTGAATAGTAGGCGATATCTCAAAAACTAGTAGTCGTATCTGAGAACTAAAATCAGATTTAAATTTCTCAGCCAATTTTACGTAAGAAAAGTAAAAAATTAAGAAGTTGGGGCTAAATAACTCGATGGAAAAAATTTTTGAATGAACCATTCATCTAAAATTTTTACCTTCACTGCTGAATATTGGCCGATATCTCAAAAACTAGTAGTCGTATCTGAGAACTAAAATCAGATATAAATTTCTTAGACAATTTTACGTAAGAAAAGTTAAAAATTAAAGTGTTGTGGCTAAATAAGTCGATGGAAAAAAATCGTGAATAAAATTTTTACCTTAACAAATTGAATTTTTATCCATTTTGCAAAAACAAATGCTCGTGCTTAAAAAATAAAACCAGATCTGATATTTCCACTCATAATGACATAATTACCAAACGTTGGATTCCATTTAATTAAAATCACTGATAACGTAATGAAGGTCAATTAATTCATTTGTGATGATTTTGTTATAAGATAAAACGATAAAAACTAATATTTATTCTCATTCCACCCGACCCTAAACTATATTTTGTGTGAACTATGGAACGCTGGAAGTTGTTAATTTTAATCCTTTACCATGTTTTACCCACAAATGGCCAAATTATGGACATGATGGTAAAAAAAACAAAATAATTTGTAAAAATAACAAAATTTCCAGAAACCAAAAACAGTCAGAGTCCACAAACTCGAAACATGCCCCGGCCACGAAAAAGCCCCCTTGATCATCAAAAACGTCCAATTATCGTACGCCAATCGGGTTAATTTAATTTCTCTACAAACTGTAGTTCGAGAAACGGTTCCTGAGGACATAAAGGTAACAAAAAAAATTGTCAAAATCTAAAGAACCCAATTATTTTAGCTAAAACTAGTCCTCAAGCGATGCAAATCGCGGGAGGCTTTGGATTCGTGCGAAAAGTACCAGAACATCAACATGAACCACTTGTGTGGAATGTTGAATGGTCTCCTCTTCTCAAAACTTCCGAACCTCCTTTTGCCTGTCCCTTTAAAAAGGGCGTTTACAATTTTAGAAATGGTACTTTTGATGGGTCCGCCTTTGGGCATTTGCCCGTTTCTGGGTGGTACTGGATCGTGACTGCCATGCTTTTAGGCGAAAAGTCCGAGCGAACGCTGGCTTGTGTCAATTTTGAGGGGCAGTTAGTCACAGCTTGAAGCGAACAATAAATTGTGCATTTTATATATTTTTATTTTTTTCTCCTATTGTTTGAAAGCGTGTTTTTTGAGGATTCCAAATCTGTTTTTGTTTCTGTTCTACGACTTGTGGTTTGCAAAATATTGAGAAAAGTTTACCATGTTGCCAATAAACTCTGAAAAACTGTAGAAGTACATTTGGGATTTTTTTGAGTTAAAGTAGGCGGGTTAAAATTTTCAAATTTTGGTTCCTCTTACGTAAAAAAGCCTCAGGATTTCGAATCTGTTTTTGGTTTTTGTCTACGACCAACATGTTTTGAGATACTGGCAAAAGTTCGACTCAGTTGTACATTTGAACGCTCCTCCAAATTGTCAATTTTTTTAATTGAAACGATCGGTTTGGATGATTTAATTTTTGACTTTCCTTGGGTAAAATTGTCCAAGGATTGCAAATTTGTGCCCAAATTTCACGTACCTTTGACACGCTTCGAGATATTAGCGAAAATATGTGTCACAGTGTATTCCGTTTTAACTCATTCATCCAGAAACCCCTGCCTCACAAACTCAATTAAAACCCCGCTTTATCTGTATTACTTTCGAAATTAGCATCGCGTTTCCTCTTAAATAATTTAAATGCTCATTCAATTCCAAGACGCGCTTGCTGGATGCAAATCCCAAAAATTTCGCTTGACTCGAATTTTAATAGAGGTTGAAATTTTGATAAATAAATCACGTGATTGATGTTCTGAGATAGGGATCAGAATTCATTTTTTCCGAGAAGAATTTTTGAACATCGATCACACGTGCCGTGACACTGCAATTCCGAGCGATAAACAATTAAACGCTGCAGTTGGCAGCAGTGCAAAACCGCAAAAGTGCATTAATGCACCGGTTGGGGATTTTGATTTTTAGGGTTTGCAGGCCACAAATCCCGTTTTTCCCCGAGCAGGTGCGGGTTGCTAGGGGCTTCCACGGCCGCCTTAGCCATTTCTTAACTGCAATAAAGGTCCGGAGATTATTAGTTTTGAAGTCAAGAGAGAGCAATTTCATATCACAATATACACGCCATTATCACACAACTTGCGCAATTACAATAATTACAAACTTGTCGGAATTAATTACCTGCACAAAAATGCTCGCTAACTAATTACACAAACTTGTGGAAAAGTTTTGAATTTGGAGGTGGCTTATTTTTGTCATTAAGTTTTAACGAGCGGTCTTTATGGGAAATGGCTGAAAAACTTTCAACCGAAAGCAATTATCGGAGTAAGGTAATTGCACGACGAACGTTATAAACAACGCTTTGAAGGAGAAGGGAGGAAAAGTTTTGGTGCAGGGCGGAAAAATTTCAGATGAGGGAAATGTTGCTTGGAGCAACTTTATTACGGAAAACTTGCAACTTGATCAATAGCTCCAAAACTATCACTCGCAGGCGAAAAACAAAAACGGATTCGGAATTCTGAGACAATTTTACGTTAGATTCTGTAAACTTTTGGCGATTTTTTAACGTTCAAAATAAAAAAAAATTACTTAGTTGAGTGAAACTTTGATGATCGTTAGCTCATATATCTATTTAAGAATTTTTTCCATCGAGTTCTTTAATCAAAATACGTTAATTTTTTACTGTTCTTACGTAAAATTGTCTGAGAAATTCAAACCTGATTTTAGTTTTCCAATACGACTATTAGTTTTTGAGATATCGCCCAATATTCAACAGTAAAGGTAAAAATCTTTGAATAATGGTTTATTCAAGAATTTTTTCCATCGAGTTATTTAGCCAAAACACCTTAATTTTTTACTTTTCTTACTTAAAATTGCCTGAGAAATGTAAATCTGATTTTAGTTTTCAGATACGATTACTAGTTCGCCCAATATTCAGTTATGAAGGTAAAAATCTTAGATGAATGGTTTATTCAAGAATTTTTTCCATCGAGTTATTTAGCCAGGACACCTTAATTTTTTACGTTTCATACGTAAAATTGTCTGAGAAATTCAAATCTAATTTTAGTTCTTAGATACGACTACTAGTTTTTGAGATATCGCTCAATATTCAGCAGTGAAGGTAAAAATCTTAGATAAATGGTTTATTCAAGAATTTTTTCCAACGAGTTATTTAGCCCCAACACCTTAATTTTCTACTTTTCTTACGTAAAATTGTCTGAGAAATTCAAATCTGATTTTAGTTTTTAGCTACGACTACTAGTTTTTGAGCTATCGGCCAATATTCAGCAGTGGAGGTGAAAATCTTAGATGAATTCAAGAATTTTTTCAATCGAGTTATTTAGCCCCAACATTTTAATTTTCTATTTTTCTTACGTAAAATTGTCTAAAAAATTCAAAGCTGATTTTAGTCCCCAGATACGACTACTAGTTTTTGAGATATCGCCCAATATTCAGCAGTGAAAGAAAAAATCTTAGAGCAATGGTTAATTCAAGAATTTTTTCCATCGAGTTATTTAGCCCCGACACTTTAATTTTCTACTTTTCTTACGTAAAATTGTCTGAGAAATTCAAATCTGATTTTAGTTTTCAGGTACAACTACTAGTTTTTGAGATATCGCCCAATATTCAGCAGTGAAGGAAAAAATCTAAGAGCAATGGTTAATTTAAGAATTTTTTCCATCGAGTTATTTAGCCACGACACCTTAATTTTCTGCTTTTCTTACGTAAAATTGTCTGAGAAATTCAAATCTGATTTTAGTTTTCAGGTACGACTACTAGTTTTTGAGATATCGCCCAATATTCAGCAGTGAAGGAAAAAATCTCAGATAAATGTTCTATTTACAAATTTTTTCCATCAAGTTATTTGAGCACGAGACCTTAATTTTCCACTGATCTTATACAAAATTGTCTCAGAAATTCAAATTTATTTTTATTTTTCACATACAAGCACTTCTTTTCAAGATATTTAAAAAAAACACAAAATTAGCTTCACAATAGTTTTATTTTCACAGAAAACATACAAAATACTGAACAATAAATTAAATCGACTTAATCCTATCCTCCTTGAGCGACTTCCGCGTCCGAGGCTCTTTACTCGGAACTTCAGTGCTTTTCACATTCGACGATTTCTGCTGACTATCCCTCAACTCCTTCAAAACACGATCAAGAGTGGAAACAACCTCATCCACATTTTCCTTCGTAAAAACCATTGGGGGTTTTATTTTTATAACATTGCATTCCGGACCGTCAGCACTGACCAAAATATGCTCCTCCCTCATCCTGGCAAAAAATTACAAAAATGTACACTCACACTCAGAAAGAATGTACCCATACAACTACACGTACACTCACTACCAAAAAAATACCAAAACTTGTTCCCTCATTTTGTTAACACATGTACAATCACACACCATAAAAATGTACCATCTAAGGTTTTGTACACTCGCTCACAAAAAGAACCCACCTTTTTAGCACATAGCTGGCTGTGGCCTTATCAGGCGTGCGCAAATCACGGTCCTTAACCATTTCAATCCCCAGAAACAAACCAACACCACGCACATCGCCAATACAGGCGTGTTTCTTGGCGAGAATTTGACAGCTGTCAAATAAATATTCTCCAACGACGAGTGCATGCTCTCGTAAATTCTCCTTCTCGATTGTGTCAAAAACAGCGTTGGCTATGGCGCACGAAACAGGATTACCACCATACTGGACGAAAAAAAATTACTAGTTTTTTTTGTTTTTTTTTTTAGTACCAACTTACCGTATTAAAGTACTCGACTCCAGTTCGCCGAAAACTTTCGGCAATTTCTTCAGTTGTCACCACTGCAGCAATGGGATGCCCATTACCCATGGGTTTACCCATTGTTACAATATCTGGGATGACGTCATGCATTTGAAAACCCCACCAGTGTTTACCCAAACGTCCAAAGCCGACTTGGACCTCGTCGGCGATGCAAACGCCGCCATTTTGTCGGACGTGATCGTAGACATTTTTCATGTAATTATCAGGCGGGATAATTTGACCGCCACAACTTAGCAGACTTTCAGCAATAAAGGCGCAGATTTTTTCACCTTTTTCGGACGAAACGTTTTGGCAGATTGTCAAAATTTCGTCAGAGTATAGTTTTGACAGTTCTTCTTTGGCATAGTCGGAATCGCGGTACTTTCCTCGATAAGTATCGGGACAGGAAGCCTTGAATTAACGAAAAAACCATACCATGCAGAGTTGCATACTTTATTTTTCTAACTATTTTAATCGAAATTTGCGTTAAAATTGAGCTAAAACGTTCAAAATTTGACGCTTCTTATGTAAAATTGTCTCAGGATTACGAATCTGTTTGAGTTTTGCACATAGACCTGCTAGTTTTAGAAATATTGGGTAAAATTAAAATATTTTTTTAATTTTTTTATTAATTGAATTAATTTCAAATTTGACTTTTCTAATGTAAAACTGTCTCAGAATTTTAAATCCGGTAATAGTTTTTGCGTACAACTCATAGTTTCTGAGCTATCGAACAAAATCCAGTCCTGAAGATAAAAATTTTTTTCAGCCGACGTACAAAGACAAAAACCCTCAATTTTTAACATTCTTAATGTAAAATAATCTCAGGATTCCAAAACTAATTTTATTTTTATGTAGGGTTTGTAGTTTTTGAGATATAGACCAAAATAAGATTCTTTGAGAAAAAAAATTTAAGTAAATAATAAATGCTAGAAAAAAATATTACAATGGTCAAAAATTTTTCTAAATCTGAGTTTTCTAATATAAAATTGCCTCAAAATTTCAAATCCGGTAACGGTTTTTACGTTTAACTTATAGTTCCAATGATATCGATGAAAATCCAGTCCTGAAGGTAAAAATTTTAGATGACTGGTCAGTTCAAGAATTTTTTTCAGTCGACGTACAAAGACAAAAACCCTCAAATTTTGACATTCTTAATGTAAATAATCTCAGGATTCTAAAACTAATTTTATTTTTTATGTAGGGTTTGTAGTTTTTGAGATATAGAGCAAAATAAGGTTCTTTGAGAAATTTTTTTTAAGTAAATATTAAATGCTAGAAAAAAATATTACAGTGGTCAAAAATTTTTCTAAATCTGAGTTTTCTAATGTAAAATTGCCTCAAAATTTCAAATCCGGTCACGGTTTTTACGTTCAACTTATAGTTTCAAAAATATCGATGAAAATCCAGTCCTGAAGGTAAAAATTTTAGATGACTGGTCAATTCAAGAATTTTTTTCAGTCGACGTACAAAGACAAAAACCCTCAATTTTTGACATTCTTAATGTAAATAATCTCAGGATTCTAAAACTAATTTTATTTTTTATGTAGGCTTTGTAGTTTTTGAGATATAGACCAGAATAAGGTTCTTTGAGAAAAAAAATTTAAGTAAATAATAAACGCTAGAAAAAAATATTACAATGGTCAAAAATTTTTCTAAATCTGAGTTTTCTAATGTAAAATTGCCTCAAAATTTCAAATCCGGTAACGGTTTTTACGTTTAACTTATAGTTTCAAAAATATCGATGAAAATCCAGTCCTGAAGGTAAAAATTTTAGATGACTGATCAATTCAAGAATTTTTTTCAGTCGACTTACAAAGACAAAAACCCTCAATTTTTGACATTCTTAATGTAAATAATCTCAGAATTCTAAAACTAATTTTATTTTTTATGTAGGATTTGTAGTTTTTGAGATATAGAGCAAAATAAGGTTCTTTGAGAAAAAAAATTTAAGTAAAAATTAAATGCTAGAAAAAATATTACAATGGTTAAAAAAATTTCTAAATCTGAGTTTTCTAATGTAAAATTGTCTCAAAATTTCAAACCCGGTAACGGTTTTTACGTTCAACGTATGGTTTCAAAGATATCGATGAAAATCCAGTCCTGAAGGTAAAAATTTAAAGTGACCGATGAATTCAAGAATTTTTTCTGGCAACATGTAAAGACAAAAAACTTTAATTTTTCACTTTTCTTAAGCAAAATTGTCTCAGGATTCCAAATCTGTTTTTATTTTTTTGCTACGAGTGATAGTTTTGAAGATATAGCTACTTACCACATGGACATAGTCTTTCTGTGGTGGCCCACCAGGAAGATTAAACTTATAGTGGGAAATGTCAATCAACGAAGTCAAATGGCCATGGTACGCACTAAAAAAATACCAGATTGACCTGACCTGTCCTAACTTAGCCCCACGTGACCCACACAATACAATATTTAAACACAAAACAAATTCCAAGCCGGTCAGTCAAATCTTGTTCTTGTAACAAAAAAAAAACGAAAAAAAAACACAGAAAAACACTGACAGACTTGGATTTCTAACAATGATGATTTATCCACACGTCGAGATCACGTCCTATCCATAGACAACAACTGGGGCCTTCCCCGGCTCTTCATCTTCATCTGTAAACACGTGTTAGCTGTAAGAAAAAAATGAAACAAACTCATTAGAAACACATTAGAAAAGCACACAATTTTTTGGGAATTATGACATAATGAGATTTTTGGGTCCGACTCCACGGGCCTGTAAATGGTTGTGGTGGGGGTAATGGTGGGGGAAAGTGTCAAAAATGAAAGCACTCACTGCTCCAAAGTGATGACTTGACGATTTCCGGTGTGAATTTGCGCAAGACGCAGAGCCAAATCGTTGGCTTCTGAGCCAGAATTGACAAAATAGCAAACTGAGAGTTTGTCAGGCATTGTGTTGATGATGCGTTGGGCGCAAAGGACGATGTTGTCGTGCAGGAAGCGGTTGTTGGTGTTGAGGATTGACATTTGACGACAGCCGGCTTCCACAACGGCTGGGTGGCAATGACCCACTGAAAAATTTGGTTTTAAATTTTTTTTATTGACTTGACTTGGTTCAAATGCTGATTTCTGAGCGTAAAATTATGTGCTGAACACGACGGTTTAAGTTAGAATGTTCTACGATAAATAGTTTTTAAGAAAAGGTCGTTCAAAGTCACTTAACAAATTTTTCAGTTTTTTTATTTTCTCAATTACGCCAAAACTATTAAAAAAAGTGGGACTATTATGATGTAGCCCTATGTAAAATCATCCGGGAAATCGACTGGCGTCGAGAAAATCGCCAAATTCTCAACAGTTTTTCAGTTACAATGTTTTTTTTAATTTTATGTAGTTTTGCTTTTATATGCAATTTATACGAAAACTGTTAGTTGGGAAACAATGATCTTTTTTGAAAAAGATAGATAATCAAAAGAGCTTTCCAACGATAATAAACTTCAAAGGGTTATCTCTAATATTTCCAAAGTTATTGCTCGTTAAATGTTCCGGATACTGAAAATCGACAAAAATCCCGAAAATTTTGGAAAAACCAAAGTTGAAAAAATCACACCTATTACCTTTTTTTTCACTTTTAACAACACGAGAGGGTTGAAAAGGCATAGAAAAGTTCATAAAACTTTCCTAGAGAAGGTTTCAAAGAAATTTTTTTTTTCATTTTTTTCTATTTTCTCAATTATAAGGCAAAACTATTCGAAAATTTAGAACTATTTTGGTCAAAAACTGTGTAAAATGATCCGGAGAATCGACTGGTGTCGAGAAAATCGCCAAATTCCCAATAGTTTTTTAGTTATAATTTTTTTTTACTTTTAGCTATTTTTTTCTTTTATATGTAATTTATACAAAAACTATTAGGCGAAGGACAATGATCTTTTTCGAAAAAGATAGATAATTAAAAGAGCTTTCCAATAATAGTAAACTTCATAGGGTTATCTCTAATAGTTCTGGAGTTATTGCACGATAAATGTTCCGGTTACCGAAAATCGACAAAATTCTCAAAAATTTTGAAAAAATCAAAATTTAAAAAATCGAACCTATTGACTTTTTTTTGCACTTTTAACAACACGAGAGGGTTGTAAAGGCATAGAAAAGTTCATAAAACTTTGCTAGGGAGGGTTTCAAAGAAAATTTTTTTTTCATTTTTTTCTATCTTCTCAATTATAAGGCAAAACTATTCGAAAATTTAAAACTATTTTGGTCAAAAACTGTGTAAAATGATCCGGAGAATCGACTGGTGTCGAGAAAATCGCCAAATTCCCAATAGTTTTTTAGTTATGATTTTTTTTTAATTTTACCTATTTTTGCTTTTATCTGTAATTTATACAAAAACCATTAGGCGGAGAACAACGATCTTTTTTTTTGACAAAGATAGATAATTAAAAAACCTTTCCAACGATAGTAAACTTCAAAGGGTTATCTCTAATATTTCCAAAGTTATTGCTCGTTAAATGTTCCGGATACTGAAAATCGACAAAAATCCCGAAAATTTTGGAAAAACCAAAGTTGAAAAAATCACACCTATTACCTTTTTTCACTTTTAACAACACGAGAGGGTTGAAAAGGCATAGAAAAGTTCATAAAACTTTCCTAGAGAGGGTTTCAAAGAAAATTTTTTTATCATTTTTTTCTATTTTCTCAATTATAAGGCAAAACTATTCGAAAATTTAGAACTATTTTGGTCAAAAACTGTGTAAAATGATCCGGAGAATCGACTGGTGTCGAGAAAATCGCCAAATTCCCAATAGTTTTTTAGTTATAATTTTTTTTTACTTTTAGCTATTTTTTTTCTCTTATATGTAATTTATACAAAAACTATTAGGCGAAGAACAATGATCTTTTTCGAAAAAGATAGATAATTAAAAGAGCTTTCCAATAATAGTAAACTTCATAGGGTTATCTCTAATAGTTCTGGAGTTATTGCACGATAAATGTTCCGGTTACCGAAAATCGACAAAAATCTCAAAAATTTTGAAAAAATCAAAATTTAAAAAATCGAACCTATTGACTTTTTTTTGCACTTTTAACAACACGAGAGGGTTGTAAAGGCATAGAAAAGTTCATAAAACTTTGCTAGAGAGGGTTTCAAAGAAAATTTTTTTTTTAATTTTTTTCTATTTTCTCAATTATAAGTCAAAACTATTCGAAAATTTAAAACTATTTTGGTCAAAAACTATGTAAAATGATCCGGAGAATCGACTGGTGTCGAGAAAATCGCCAAATTCCCAATAGTTTTTTAGTTATGAATTTTTTACCATTTTACCAATTTTTGCATTTATCAGCAATTTGCTCGAAAACTATTAGTCGGAGAACAATGATCTTTTTTGTAAAACATAGATAATTAAAAGAGCTTTCCAACGATAATAAACTTCATAGGGTTATCTCTAATAGTTCCGAAGTTATTGCTCGTAAAATGTTCCGGGTACCGAAAATCGACAAAAATCTCAAAAATTTTGAAAAAATCAAAATTTAAAAAATCGAACCTATTGACTTTTTTTGCACTTTTAACAACACGAGAGGGTTGTAAAGGCATAGAAAAGTTCATAAAACTTTGCTAGAGAGGGTTTCAAAGAAAATTTTTTTTTTCATTTTTTTCTATTTTCTCAATTATAAGTCAAAACTATTCGAAAATTTAAAACTATTTTGGTCAAAAACTATGTAAAATGATCCGGAGAATCGACTGGTGTCGAGAAAATCGCCAAATTCCCAATAGTTTTTTAGTTATGAATTTTTTAACATTTTACCAATTTTTGCATTTATCAGCAATTTGCTCGAAAACTATTAGTCGGAGAACAATGATCTTTTTTGTAAAACATAGATAATTAAAAGAGCTTTCCAACGATAATAAACTTCATAGGGTTATCTCTAATAGTTCCGAAGTTATTGCTCGTAAAATGTTCCGGGTACCGAAAATCGACAAAAATCTCAAAAATTTTGAAAAAATCAAAATTTAAAAAATCGAACCTATTGACTTTTTTTGCACTTTTAACAACACGAGAGGGTTGTAAAGGCATAGAAAAGTTCATAAAACTTTGCTAGAGAGGATTTCAAAGAAAATTTTTTTTTCATTTTTTTCTATTTTCTCAATTATAAGGCAAAACTATTCAAAAATTTAGAACTATTTTGGTCAAAAACTATATAAAATGATCCGGAGAATCGACTGGCGTCGAGAAAATCGCCAAATTTCCAATAGTTTTTAAGTTATAATTTTGTTTTTATTTTAGCTATTTTTTCTTTTATATGTAATTTATTTGAAAACTATTAGGCGGACAACAATGATCTTTTTTGAAAAAGATAGATAATTAAAAGAGCTTTCCAACGATAGTAAACTTCATAAGGTTATCTCTAATAGTTCCAAAGTTATTGCTCGTTAAATGTTCCGGGTACTGAAAATCGACAAAAATCCCGAAAAATTTGGAAAAACCAAAGTTTAGAAAATCAAACCTATTGACTTTTTTCGCACTTTTAACAAATCGAGAGAGTTGTAAAAACATAGAAAATTCCATAAATCTTAGCTAAAACGAGTTTAAAAAAATATATATTTTTTTAATTTTTCTAAAATTTTAGATAATTTAAAATTTTAAATCTTGTGAAAAGCTGTTATAATAGGCACAATAAGTCGCAGAATTCGCTGAAACAAACCGTTTTGCTCTACGACTTTTAGTTTTTGAAATATGAATTTTTTTAGTAAAAAACTAAAAATTCCTCTGTAATCGGAACTAGTCCGAAGCGATTCTGGTTTTTCACAATTTGTTAAACAATTTAAACCATATTTCATTGTTTTTTTGGTGTTCGCTCTAAGACCTAAAGTTTATCAGAAAAAAAAACACAAAAAAACTAAAATATTGACATTAATATTCAGAAGGCGATTACGCCGAAATTATTGAAGCTAAAGTTTAGAGTCCGATACCAATGCAATCGCTGAAATTGTTATAAGAACAATACAACAAACAATAATAAAATTGTTCGATCTTTGTAGCTTTAAAACAAATAATAAAAAAGTAAAAAACAAACAAAAAGGCAGTATAACAAATAAAAAAAAATCGTAAATAAAAACAATTTAAGAAAAAATCCATAAACTGAGGTCACAAATATTTGTAAAATGTGACGTTAATTGGGCCATAAAAAACAAATCACTAGCTACTGCCAAAGGCCCACTCAATTTGGAAAAAATCAAAAATCAATAAACACCTCGTTATAATCAAATAAAAAAAACTCACCATGTGCCACATTATTGATACAATCCAAATAAGCGTCGCCTTTCTCGTCATACATGTACTGGGCCTTCGCCCTCATTATCTTCAACGGATCTTGACGGAAGAACAACTGGCATGACTTTCTAAAAATTGAAAAAAAAATTTTTTTAACTCACTAAATCAATACACAAGCGCGCCCAAAATCAATACTCCAAGCAAAAAATGCCGCACTCACCCAATGTGCTTGTCCCGAAGGGCAATGGTCTCCTTCTTGGTCATCTGTTCCATGATGGGTGCTGGATGTGGGCCTGGAAGCGTGTCTGGAGCGCTTTGCTGGGTGTTGCGTTGCGTTGCGCTATTTATTATGGAATTTGTGCGCACGCATTGCTGTTACGAAACGACGGTGTGATAGCACGTAACCTTTGTGATAACAGAGGTGATACCACCAGGTGGAATTTTCACATTTTTTTCGAGACAAAAACAAGAGACTTTGGGGTGGTTATTTGGTCAATATTGATCGGTTCGAGGGTAAATTTGGATGGTTTTATCGCAAAACAAATTGTGTTATCGAGTGATTAAAATATTTGTTCGCGTTATAAATAGAAGGCGAAAGTATTCCACGATACGTTCACCTGTTTTTTTGTGGTTTTTTTTATTGGTAAATGTGGACAACTCGGCTATGCCTCGTACACAATTTAAATAAATTAATAAAAATACGTAAAAAACTGGAAGAATTGCCTCGCTTTTTCAAAGTAATAATGGAAAATGCGCTCAACTTATGTCTTGTCCCTCAAATCCATAAAAGTTTCAAAAAACATACTCACACTTGGTTATAGGAAAAAACTTAACTTTTTGTAACATATGTTTTTCTCGTATGAAAAATATATTCTTTCAAATTATTTATTAATAAAGTACGCTTGACCTGGCTTTGGTCCATAAAACCGTAAAAGATGCAAAATTCATACTCACTATTAGTGACAGGAACGAACTTTTTTTTTCACTTTTGAATAAATTCCTGTAAACGTAGCTACATCTGAGGTTTTTTTATTCAAATAGAAAAAAATCGGCTGCACCTCATATATAATAATCAAAAAAAAATTTTTTTTGAAAAAAATTACGTATATAAAAGTTGGATTTATAAATTATAAAAAAACACACATCTGCAATTACATTTCCTTCCCAAGTTCGTAAAAATTGCAAAAAACATACGCACAATTAATTATTAATAAAGTACGCTTGACCTGACTTTGGTCCATAAAACCGTAAAAGATGCAAAATTCATACTCACAATTAGTGACAGGAACGAACTTTTTTTTTCACTTTTGAATAAATTCCTGTAAACGTTGCTATGTTTGAGGTTTTTTATTCAAATAGAAAAAAACTCGGCTGCACCTCGGACCTGAATTATATATCATAATCAAAAAATTTTTTTTTTAAATTACGTGTAACCCGAGGCGTAGCCGAGAGTTGTGTCATATAAAAAAGTTAAATTTTCAAATTATAAAAAAACACATTTGCAATTACATTTCCTTCCTAAATTCGTAAAAATCGCAAAAAACATACTCACAATTACGTATAGAAAGCAAATTTAACTTTAATTATTTTTGCAAATTATATAACATCTTAGGAGTAAATAATTAATTTGAAAGAGATTCAAAAAACATACTCGTAATAACAGAAAAAACAATAGGCAATAATTGTGACATAAATTATGGAAAATGGACATTTGAGACTTTTCCAGAATTACAAAAAAATCTATCATTTTGTCAGTCTTGTAAAATAAAAGAAATTTATTTAAAAAAAAAGGGAAGTTTTTTGTAGCCCGAGGCGGAGCCGAGTGCTTCAGTTACCAAAAACCTATTTTCGACCAAATTAATTGAAAAAAATTCTTGAGTGGATTTTACCCAAACCCATCGATCAATCACTTGTTACTTTTATCTAATTAAAACTCGCATTTGTAATAATTTTAATTCGCAATTTATTTTCCACCATGTCAGACGATAACCTTTTCATAAATTTTAAACAAAATGTAATAATAAATTATTGTTATTTTTTACGATTCCTTTGTGTAGACTTGGAAAATTTAAAAACAATAATTGCGAAAACGTTAGTTTACAAATAAAAGATAAATTTGATTATGCGAACACGTCGCTAATTGAATTTTTTTAAGTACACACAAACTCTAATTTTTAGCACGTATTATAGTCCATACGTAAATTAACAGCCCTTTGTGAATTGTCAGCCGGAGATTTACGAGATAACTTATCATTTTTATTTTTAATTGTTTATTAATACTTTCTTTTATAACAATGTATTAAGTTAAAAACACTTGATTTGTTATAAAAAAATTACTTTAAACTCCATTGTTTTAAGATGGTGGAAATTTTCATACTACAATTGTAAAAAACAATCAACAATTGATAAAAATAGAAAGTCCACTTTCAAACATCCCGCCGTGATCACGTGACCACAATAAGGCCAATCATTGGCCGACACGTGTCAGTGCCTCCTATTTTAAATTTTAAAGCCACGTGCGGTGTTAATTGACCGAAATTGAAAAAACCAACGATTTAATTAACACATTACAGTGCTACCAATTTATTTTCCCCCCAAGTTAAATATTTGAATAGTTATTTTTAGTGACAATGCACTCGACTTGATCCCAATTGACGTAATCAAAACTCAAACAAAACACGTGCCACAATAAAGATACACATTTTTTTTTCTAACAGTTCAAAATCGGTCAAGGATTTTCCGCTTTTTCGAAAAAAAAAACAAACTTGATAAGTCGCAAGGGTCCGTCTTGGTCCCTCTTCTATTTATAAAATATACATAACTGAAAAAAATAGCACACGTGAATGATAAAAAAGACACGATCTTCGTCTCGTGAGACGATAAAGTGTGGCCTTGTGATAAAAACGTTCCGAATTGGAACTGGATTTCACCAGAATGAAGACACAAATTCGAAAAATCAAAAGAGCAATGATCGATTGAAAATAGCAACAAACAGCTTTATTTGTGCTCCAGTGAAACAATTTCGTTGGAATTGTACGATGCACGTGATTGGCACGCGACAGATGATAAACTTGAGGCGCCCCAGGGGCCCCAAGGGGGCCACTTCAACACACATACGTTATTTGAATGATAAAAGAGAGCAAAAGTTGCGAAAAAAACATCGGAAATTGTCCAATTCTGCCGCTTGAAATGCACGAGGCGGGACCGAGTGTTTAATAGTAAAAAAACTATCTTTTTATAATATTTTTTAAATGGCCGGAACTTATTTAATTAAATTAATTTTTGTATCACTGAAACGTGGAAAAATTTTAGAAAATGTGAGAGGCGGAGCCGAGTGTTTTAATATAAAAAAGCTATATCTCGCAATTTTCGATAAATTTGTATTTACTATGAAAAATAATTTTCACTTATTGATTCCTTTAAACAATTTTGAGACAATTCAATGAACTTCCAACGTCAAAATGCTGTCACGTGACTCACGTAACAATTATTTTCAGGGCCATTTCGAATCAGAGTGATTTGAATAAAACTAAAAGTACAGAATGTCGAAAAAAAATTTAATAAATTGACATTTTGGAAAAATAACGAGACGATGCCGAGTGTCGTAACAGTAAAAAATATATTTTTTCATAGCAAGGCCAATTAAATTTAAAAAAAAACATAGTTGGTGGTGGTTGACGAGCCGAAGGCGAGTGTTGTACAAGATATCCAGTAACAAGCCATCGCAAATTTAAAATTTTATTAACTCACTTGCACAAAGAAAATGACAGCGAGTCGGCCATTACAACTGTACATTGAAAATAATTCCAAGACACGGATTATATAAGCTACGTGTACCATTTGTTTTTATACATAAATAGTTGTGTAAAAATATTTAAATTACACTCAATATAATTTCTGTCACACTTAGACTAATGCGGTTACATCATCATATTATATCGAAGTCGCTATTTGTGCACCAACAAAAATCAAAAAAAAATTTTTTGACAACCATTGAGTTATATACAAATTTTTTCTTCGAGTGCCGGTGATGAAAATAAGAGCTGCGCCGCCTGTGATGAGATGATTATGTACATAAGCTCTTGATCCAGGCACTGATAACACTGATATGTGGAGGGGGAACGAAAAGTGTTAGTAGCTGAGAGACGGTTAAAATAACACAATTTTTTTTACATCAATCGGCATTGTTTGCTATACAATAGTTTAAATCAGCCCTTATTTCTCTCTTGTGAAATTCAATTAAAGAAATATGACGTTACATTGATGCTACTGAGGTTTATACAAGATTTTTTCCACGATTATCATATTTCAATAAATTTGACACGTACCTACCACTACGAAAAAATCAAATAACTAGACGAAATTTGACAGATTCGTGCACAGTTCGTGACTGAAATTTTGATTATTATTTCGACTGTTTAATTTCAAAGGCACAGTTTTTTCCCAACTGAATGAAGCGTTCGTTGTGAAGGAACTGTGCACGAATTCGTGCTTTGAGATCATAATATACACAAAAACAATTGAACAATTCGTGAAAACCGATCAGAGTTTTGCAAAAATACTCGTTTTAGTCACTATGATACATTTTGCCTGAGTTGGATAACATATTTTATGCGCAACTTGACGTCTCACCAACTGTACAACTCGAAATTGAACACAATTTTTTTCATATACAGGTGGTTCAGCCCAGCTCCCCTTTTCTGTAGCTCAGTTATTAGCTTAACTTTACCAATAACTGAGCTACAGAAGACGGAAGCAGAGCTGGACGACCCTGTATAATATATGTAAAAAAAAAACACTTGACTATCTACTAGTGTTATTGAATGATTGATTAATAAAAAAAAACTTAAACTAAAAGGGAAAAAATTAAAACACTAACTTAATAACTGAATGATTTTCGAAAACAATTGCCTAGATTATAAAATTACGTAATTACTTTGTTTTATCTAGAGAGTTTTGATGAAGGCAAAGATGGTAAGAAACCTGAGCACTTCAGAATAGTGACAGAACACTGAAAAATTGCTTATATTCACTTAAAAAAATCGATCACGTGATGATGATCAACTAATGTCCGACCAAATGTCAAATTGTTGTTGTTCGTTGACGTGTTGTTGTTGTTGTTGTTGTGTAATGTCTAACGTACAAACCGTCGGATGATGAAACAGCCTACTTAGATCGGATGGAAGCCCTGTGCTGACGATGGGATAAGTGCACAAGTGCGGCGTTGTCGTCGCTTCGTCTATTTCTTGGACGCGTACATAACTACTACTACTTTGGGGACCTAAATCGGTCCTTTGTCATTTGCTGTTGGCCTGAAGGGCGGTGTTTATCTGTGTCCAGAGGTCCTTTTTGCACGATTTCGATCTGGAAAAAAATTCGGAATTTTTCACCCCTTTGATACGCCACTGCCTTCCGGCGAAATTTCATCAATAAATCGGCTCTTTTTCCGACAAACTCGATAAGGGGCCTTCAAAACTTTATTATTTGGCGAGTTTTAAAAAATTACAACAAGAAAATGGCAAAGAATCCGCCAAAATTGCGCGTTAATGGTTGAATTCCAGTGGCGTAACATGTAGTAAAAAATTAAAATTGGAGACAAAATTGCTAAATGAACCAAAAAAATTGTATAAACTCAAGCAGTTCGTTGCTTTAGAAGTGATTTTTACTCAAGCTATTAGCACCATAGGCGTAGTATAGATTACGAATATAAATAAATAACCAAAAAATGCAGACTTTTTAGAAAATCATCTAACCTAAAGCCACACAAAACGTAATTAAAAAAAACAACAAGAAAAAGCCACAAAAACATACTTTAACACTAAATTCCAGTGGCGTAACATAGCAAAAAAAAGGGGGGCTAACAAAAAAAAAAAATTTTAACCCACCTTCTGATCGACTGTAGCCACTCCTTGAATTGTGCACTCCCATCGGGCGTAATTTGAAACGCCGCCCTTGCAGCACACACAATACTAACAAAATCCTCATAATCGGCCGACGTCAAATGATACAACTTTTGATGCATACACTGTATATACATCTGTTGACATTTCTGTACTAAAGGCGTCAAAGCCGTCCTTAAATGTTGCATAACCATAGTCGGATTATTCCTCGACAAATAATGAGCCGCTTCAATTGCAACATCATGAAGCACAAACGGACTCACAATCGAGTTTACAGCACAAACGCAAAAGTGGTGCAAGTACTGAGTACCTAAAAAAATACAATATATATCACTTGATACAATCATGTAAAATATAAGTACCTAAATGTTTGGAAATCCTCAACAACCACTTGACATCCTCTCCATAGGGCGGATTCCTCGCATACTTCGCCTGGGGGCGGTCGTCATGCACCCGCCTTGCCAACGTCTCCATAGCCAACATGCCCACCCTATAGGCCGTCAACAAATACCTCAACTGCGTCTGATTGAACTGTTGCGGCTGTCTGGGCGGTCTCGGAGGCGGGGCTTGCTGTGGCACCATCCCCGGAGGCGGGGCATAAACCGGTCGGACACTCCCATAATACCGAATCGGTTGCATCTGATTGACGGGATACTGGGGCGGGGCTTGATTTGGCGGAGGCGGGTACTGGAACTGGTACATGGGCATGGGCGGGGGCTGGTGGAGGGGCACTGGGGGGTGTATAGGGCCCCCATAATGAAGGAAATTGTAATGGCCCACAGCGTACGGTATCGTAATGGGGTAGGGCGGAGGCGGAGCCGTTGTCACGACGACCGGGCTAGTGGGCGGGATCTCCGGCTCGATGAGTGTGACGAGTGGGCCGTGCGCGTCCATGATTGGTTCGTTCTCCATCATTTGTTCCCCGCCTGGTGTGTGGTGAATGTACAGTTCGTACCAGTACTTAGCCACTTGGAACAAGACTTCGGGGTAAACTCCGCCCCCTTTGGCTGCGGTTTCCACAGTCAAGCAGGCGTGTTCGAGCATGTCGTCGCTTTGTTCCTTGCATTGGAGGATCGCCCTTTGAATCTCATTGGGGTTAAGGGCGTGGGCGTGTGGTAGACACGAAAGGGCTAACTCTGCCGCCGCCCTTACCATGTTAGGGTCACACCCACGTGACGCCCTATCGGCGATACTTGCGGCTTCGGGTGGAGTCAGATGCCCCTCCCACGTGTCAATCAAGAAGGAAATCGCAGCCGCCCCGATTTCCATCGCTTGGCCGGTTATCCACGACACGTGTGACGAATACGTGCGACTTAACCAATTTGGACTTACACAGTTGTGAAGTCCAAGCGCATATAACCCTATTTGGAATGCGCACATGTGGAGGGCTCGATGCGGACCGTGGTGGTTTTGGCTGGTGGAAGGTTGGGTGAAGAGGGAGGTACTACTTGAACCTCCAGCCTTATTTAGGACGATTTTAGCCAATTCGAACATGAAATGAGCGCCGGCTTCCGATGGTTGGTTGGGAATTGAAGGGTAGGCACGTTTGCCCTTATAACGTGATTCTTTTGTTCGGGTTATTTGAACCGTGCTAGTGCTTTGGGTTGGTACGGTGGTACCGGTTGCTAGATTTAAGTTGGCGAGACCTTGCTCGACTTCGGCACTGGTTGAGCTGTGGGGTCGGCTGCAACAATCTGGAAGGAAATATGCGATTGTTGTAGCAGACTGCCCTCCGAAAAAAAAAAATCGAGACTTTAAACTGCTCTCTAGCCGAAATTATTTGTCCGATTGGGTTCCGGTTTTCACCGTTTGATAGATAATTTAAATCATCAAATAATTTAAAGTTTACGATGGTATTTTTACTTTCTCAGTTGGTCCAAAAATAAGTATTAAAAATTTCGAAAAACCGGTTTTTGGACTTCAGAATTTTTTCCATCGAGTTATTTAGCCACAACAGCTTAATTTTCTACTTTTCTTACGTAAAATTGTCTGAGAAAATCAAATCTGATTTTAGTTTAAAGGTACGACTACTAGTTTTTGAGATATCGCCCAATATTCAGCAGTAAAGGTAAAAATCTTAGAGGAATGGTTTATTCAAGAATTTTTTCCATCGAGTTATTTAACAACGACACCTTAATTTTCTACTTTTCTTACGTAAAATTGTCTGAGAAATCCAAATCTAATTTTAGTTTTCAGGTATGGCTACTAGTTTTTAAGATATCGCCCAATATTCAGCAGTAAAGGTAAAAATCTTAGAAGAATGGTTTATTCAAGAATTTCTTCCATCGAGTTATTTAACAACGACACCTTAATTTTCTACTTTTCTTACGTAAAATTGTCTGAGAAATCCAAATCTAATTTTAGTTCTCAGGTACGACTGCTAGTTTTTGAGATATCGCCCAAGATTCAGCAGCGAAGGTAAAAATCTTAGAGGGATGGTTTATTCAAGAATTTTTTCCATCGAGTCATTTAGCCACGACACCTTAATTTTCTACTTTTCTTACGTAGAATTGTCTGAGAAATTCAAATCTGATTTTAGTTTTCAGGTACCACTACTAGTTTTTCAGATATCGCCCAATATTTCGCAGCAAAGGTAAAAATCTTAGAGGGATGGTTTATTCAAGAATTTTTTCCATCGAGTCATTTAGCCACGACACCTTAATTTTCTACTTTTCTTACGTAGAATTGTCTGAGAAATTCAAATCTGATTTTAGTTTTCAGGTACGACTGCTAGTTTTTGAGGTATCGCCCAATATTCAGCAGTAAAAGTAAAAATCTTAGAGGTATGGTTTATTCAAGAATTTTTTCCATCGAGTTATTTAACAACGACACCTTAATTTTCTACTTTTCTTACGTAAAATTGTCTGAGAAATCCAAATCTGATTTTAGTTTTCAGGTACCACTACTAGTTTTTCAGATATCGCCCAATATTTCGCAGCAAAGGTAAAAATCTTAGAGGGATGGTTTATTCAAGAATTTTTTCCATCGAGTCATTTAGCCACGACACCTTAATTTTCTACTTTTCTTACGTAGAATTGTCTGAGAAATTCAAATCTGATTTTAGTTTTCACATACGACTACTAGTTTTTGAGATATCGCCCAATATTCAGCAGTGAAGGTAAAAATCTTATAGAATTGGTTTATTCAAGAATTTTTTCCATCGAGTCATTTAGCCACGACACCTTTATTTTCCACTTTTCTTACGTAAAATTGTCTGAGAAATTCAAATCTGATTTTAGTTTTCAGGTACGACTACTAGTTTTTGAGATATCGCCCAATATTTAGCAGCAAAGAGAAAAATCATAGAGGAATGATTTATTCAAGAATTTTTTCCATCGAGTTATTTAGCCACGATACCTTAATTTTCTATTTTTCTTACGTAAAATTGTCTGAGAAATTCAAATCTGATTTTAGTTTTCAGGTACGACTGCTAGTTTTTGAGGTATCGCCCAATATTCAGCAGTAAAAGTAAAAATCTTAGAGGTATGGTTTATTCAAGAATTTTTTCCATCGAGTTATTTAACAACGACACCTTAATTTTCTACTTTTCTTACGTAAAATTGTCTGAGAAATCCAAATCTGATTTTAGTTTTCAGGTACCACTACTAGTTTTTCAGATATCGCCCAATATTTCGCAGCAAAGGTAAAAATCTTAGAGGGATGGTTTATTCAAGAATTTTTTCCATCGAGTCATTTAGCCACGACACCTTAATTTTCTACTTTTCTTACGTAGAATTGTCTGAGAAATTCAAATCTGATTTTAGTTTTCAGGTACCACTACTAGTTTTTCAGATATCGCCCAATATTTCGCAGCAATGGGAAAAATCATAGAGGAATTATTTATTCAAGAATTTTTTCCATCGAGTCATTTAGCCACGACACCTTAATTTTCTACTTTTCCTACGTAAAATTGCCTGACAAATCCAAATCTAATTTTAGTTTTCAGATACGACTACTAGTTTTTGAGATATCGCCCAATATTCAGCAGTGAAGGTAAAAATCTTATAGAATTGGTTTATTCAAGAATTTTTTCCATCGAGTCATTTAGCCACGACACCTTTATTTTCCATTTTTCTTACGTAAAATTGTCTGAGAAATTCAAATCTGATTTTAGTTTTCAGGTACGACTACTAGTTTTTGAGATATCGCCCAATATTTAGCAGCAAAGAGAAAAATCATAGAGGAATGATTTATTCAAGAATTTTTTCCATCGAGTTATTTAGCCACGATACCTTAATTTTCTATTTTTCTTACGTAAAATTGTCTGAGAAATTCAAATCTGATTTTAGTTTTCAGGTACGACTGCTAGTTTTTGAGGTATCGCCCAATATTCAGCAGTAAAAGTAAAAATCTTAGAGGTATGGTTTATTCAAGAATTTTTTCCATCGAGTTATTTAGCCACCACACCTTAATTTTCTACTTTTCTTGCGTAAAATTGTCTGAGAAATTCAAATCTGATTTTAGTTCTCAGGTACGACTGCTAGTTTTTGAGATATCGCCCAAGATTCAGCAGTGAAGGTAAAAATCTTAGAGGAATGGTTATTCAAGAATTTTTTCCATGGAATTATTTAGCCCCAACACCTTAACTTCCTACTTTTCTTACGTAAAATAGTCAGAGAAATTCAAATCTAATTTTAGTTTTCACATACGACTACTAGTTTTTGAGATAACGGTCAATACTCTAAATTATTCAACTTATTCCTAAGAAAAACTTACTTATATCACTCGGCACCATCTCAGTCGGCGGCACAAACGTACTCAACGTCGTCGTCATCACCTTCTCACACTCCTCCCTCCTGTACTGACTCTTCACCGGCGGATTGGACGAATAATACGAACTCAACAACGGCGACTTCAACAACTGATGTATCTCCCGATCCAACAACCGATCCATAATCCTCGCCACCTTCCAACAATCATCCTTATAAAACGTCAGTAACGTGATCGCCAAATCCCCCTTCTGCCTCCTTGTCCCCTCACACAGCAGCGGATGATCCGCCTCCGACACATTCGCCTTCATGCCCAAGGCCGCCACAGCCGCCTCGAACCCCAGCGGCTCGTCCGTGGGCAATCTCAAGGACGCTATCTTGGTCCTGTCCCTGCCCACAACTCCGGGAATCACCAACGCATCGAAAATAAAGCTCGCCAACATAGTTGGCAGCATTGCTTCGCCACGCGACTTGATCGTCCCCTCTTTCAAATGCTCGGCGCGTTCGCGTAACACTTGCAACTCCTTGTGGTTAAGCGGAATCCTCTTCAGGAGGTTTACCAGGTCGGACTCCTGGTTGGCCAACTTCACCTCCAGGGGTTTGGTGGACGCCGGCGGTCGCGCCATCTCCAGCCCGAACATCCCCACGCGGAACGCCAGGTGGTAGTGTTCCGTATTCTCGGCCAGGACGGCGCAAAGAAACGCGCATTTGGCCAAAGTCCCAGACGCCAAACAGCTCAATTGGTGCGAGGCCGGGTTGACTTGCTGCTTCTTCCCTTTGCGTTTCGGGATCGGTGGTATTTCAATCATCAGGTCCGGCGGGTTCGCCAACAGCTCCTCCGCCAGCTTCACCCCCAGGATGCAGGCTTCCTTGCTGTGGCCGTGGGCGTGGAGGCCTTCAGCACGGGCGAAGAGCACGTCCCAGGGGTCGTCGCACTTGCGCACGTTGGTGAAGACGGTCTTGTCGCCGTCCTTATCGCCCTCCTTGGAGGTGCAACCCTCCATGTCCTTCGGGTTGTAGAAATAGACGTTGTATTCGTCACTTGGTGTGTCCGAGTTGCTGGAAACGCTGGACTCGTCTTTGCTCGGCCGCCGGGAGTATTGGGGCTTGTTGGCCGTTTCGCTGGAGTCGCTGCCGGCGCCTTCGTCGTCGTTCTCGCAGAAGCCCTCGCTGCTGACGCTTGAGCGGTTGCCGTCACGTGGCCGTCCAGGTGGGTACTCGGCCGGGTTGAGACTCATCACCGAGACGAAGTCGAAGCGGGTGACCCGGGAGTGGTGGTGGTGGTAGTGGTGGTGGTGGTGGTGGCAGTTGAGCAACGCCTTGCTGGAGTTGACCTGGGTGATGGCGTCCCGGTTCTCCGAGCCATGGCGGAAGCAAGTGAACGGACAGTGGTACATGGGGTTGATGTCCTGGGTGTAGGTGATGCCAGGCATGGGGTAGTCGTCCCAGTCCAGGTAACACGCTTCAATGGCCGGCTTGAAGCCGGTGAACACCTCCAGGTCGGTTTTAAGGGTGCTACTCTTATTGGAGTTGGTTTGGCTGGAGGTGCGACACTTGGACACCTTCTCCAGGATTTTCATGTGCCAGGTGGTGAATTGCGAGTGGAGCATGTCGCGTTCATGCGGGGCTAGGCCAGGGTTTAGCGCCGCCAGGCGCCAAAGTACGACGACTTCGTCGCAGAGGGACGAGCACGCGTGCTGGGAGGCATGCGTGTTGCTGTTGACATTGTTGTGTTTGCCGCCCCCGCCGCCCCCATAGCCCGAATTGCCCGAGAGGAGCGCTACTTTGGTGTTGAACCACCAGATCAAGATTTGCTCACACGCCATGCACTCCTCGGTGATGATTTCCAACAGTGGGACCGCATTGCGGTCGTTGCGTTTAAACATCTCCCGGACGATACTTAGCAAATTCCACATGCCTTCCGGTTCGCGGCCGCGCAACGGCCGCAGGAGGGACGTCCACTCGGCGGCAGCTGGGGGCGCGACCGTACTCAGGTAATTAACATCGCTGAAGACCATCGGTGCCGGGACGCAGAACTTGATTAGGATTTTTTTGATGTTGTCATGGAGGGCCTTTTCGTCGAGGTACCAGGAGGTTTGGTCGTTGGCGCTGGCGCCGGCTGTGGGGTCCGGGGCGCCGCAGACGGAGTTGATGGCGGAGGGCTGCGAGCCGAGGAGTTCGTCGAGGAGGCGCTGGGCGGTGGGGAGGATCTGCTGGGGGAGTTCGCTGATGAGGTATTGGGCGAATTTTTGGAGTTGCTCGCGGTGGAGGCGCGACAGCGACTCGGAGACGGGGGCGCGGAGGGTGACCAAGTGCGGGGAGTGGATGCGTGTGAGGCAGACGGCGACGATGTGGGAGCACCAATAGGCGGTCGAGTCGCAAGTGCAGTTGCACGAGGAGATGCGACGACGGTCGAAGGTTACGGCGACGGACACGTATTGGGTGCCGCGGTAGTTTTGCTGCACGCTGGCGGAGAGGTGGAAACCTAGGTTGAAAAAAAAAATTGTTAGAAAGTTTGCAGCACTCACTTCACCAGTGCTCCAAACTACGTAGTCAAAAATGTTTGGAAAAAAATTGTCAAACATAAATTTTCCCTACTTTAGCAGGAGAAAGAGAATTGTTAGAACGTTTGCAGCACTCACTTCGCCAGTGCCCCAAACTACGTAGTCAAAAATTTTTGGAAAAAAAATTGTCAAACATAAATTTTCCCTACTTTAGCAGGTGGAAACCTAGGTTGGAAGAAAGAGAATTGTTAGAACGTTTGCAGCACTCACTTCACCAGTGCTCCAAACTACGTAGTCAAAAATTTTGGAAAAAAAATTGTCACACATAAATTTTCCCTACTTTAGCAGGAGAAAGAGAATTGTTAGAACGTTTGCAGCACTCACTTCGCCAGTGCTCCAAACTACGTAGTCAAAAATTTTGAAAAAAAAAATTTCAAACATAAATTTTCCCTACGTTAGCATTTTGTTTCTGTGTAAAAGCACGATTTGCTGTTTCAATTATGTTTTGAATATTTCATTTCGAAAATCGATACCAGCGACCAACCAGCAGCACATTCGTTCTTCCGCTTGTCGTAATTACAATTTGCCCCTTGTTGCCGCTTTATAAACCTAAATAATTAATATTAAAGCTGTGTACAGTGACGTGGTGTTCCATTGTTCGTGCTCTACTGTCAACTAAATTACACAATAATTGCATTTCAACAGTCGTTGCTTCTTTCCGGTGGTAATGACTGGATTTTTCCTCCTCTCTGGACGCTGTCTACTCACCAATTTGTAGTGGGTCTTTGACCATATTGTTCCTGACGAGGTGTTCACCTCGTGTGAATTCATCGGCTGCTCCGTTCGCCAAACACGAATACAAACGGATGTCCTCTTCATTGTCGGGAAAACTCCAAAATGCTATCCGGAGCTGGAGTTGTTCGGGAACGGGAGGATAAACGTGCTCGACAAGCTCGAAGGGAATGTGAGATGCGACGCATTTTGCTGCCAGTTCGGTTAGCGAAGGAACAGGCTGACTTTCTACAAAGAAAAAAACATTTTTAAAAGCAATTCATGATTTAAAAAATTAAAAAAACTATAAACAATAAAAAAGAAACACAGAAAACCCATAAATTTTTAAGAAAAAAGTATATGTTTTGTTGTTGTTCAGGTCAGGTCAGGTCATGTCAATAATTATGTTCCTTAATTTGAAAAAATCAAAATATTTTTTTATTTTTAATTTAATTAGGAAATTACTCTGTATAAGTTACTTCTTAAAAAAAACTATAACATTTTAAGAAAAAAATATATATTTTTTGTTGTTGTTCAGGTCAGGTCAGGTCATGTCAATAATAAAATAATTTGGAAGTTCAAGATAATTCTTTAAGAACGCTAATTATTTCCTTAATTAAAAAAAATCAAAATATTTTTTTTATTTTTTATTTAATTAGCAACTTATTCTTCATAAGATACTTCTGTAAGAAAATTAAATAAAAAAAACTATAAATTTTTAAGAAAAAAGTATATATTTTTTTGTTGTTCAGGTCAGGTCAGGTCAAGTCAATAATAAAATAATTTGGAAGTCCAAGATAATTCTTTAAAGACCCTAATTATGCTCCTTAATTAAAAAAAAACAAAATATTTTTTATTTGTAATTTAAATAAGAAATTATTCTTCATAAGATACTTCTTCAAAAAAATAAAATTAAAAAAAAGTATATATTATTTGTTGTTGTTCGGGTCAGGTCAGGTCATGTCAATAATAAAATAATTTGAAAAATCAAGATAATTCTTTAAGAACCTTAATTATGTTCCTTAATTAAAAAAAAATGTTTTTTATTTTTAATTTAAATAGAAAATTATTCTTCATAAGATACTTCTTCAAAAAAATAAAATTAAAAAAAAGTATATATTTTTTGTTGTTGTTCGGGTTAGGTCAGGTCATGACAATAATAAAATAATTTGAAAGTTCAAGATAATTCTTTAAGAACCCTAATTATGTTCCTTAATTAAAAAAAATGAAAATATTTTTTTATTTTTTATTTAATTAGGAAATTATTCTCCATAAGATACTTCTTCAAAAAAATAGAATAAAAAAGAGAGAAACACAGAAAACCCAAATTAAACCAAAAAATGTTTAGGAAAAAAAACAATATTTTTTTGTTATCAAAGGTTATGTTAAAATCTCAAATCAAAGCAAAATGATTTCCTTGCCTTATCATATCACCTGAGTAATTTCCCTTGTACCGATACGATAATTGCCTTAATTACGTAAAATTAGCACGAAAGTTGCTTATTAAAAATGAGAAAAAAATAGGGAAAATCCGACGATTTCGTTTTAATTCGTGATAAACTTGTGAAAGTTTTATTTCCTTTGACAAGAATTATGATTACGAATCCTTTCACTCTTCTTCTTTGTGTGTCACAAACATTGACGTGAAAAAAAAACAACAGAATGGGACCTAAAATGGACCCCTGAGGCGCACCCATCTAATTGCTCCTTTCTGGTGCTATTATCTTTAACGGTTATTTATGGACCGTGTACCATCTGGTGGCCAAGATGGCTAACACATTGAACTTTTTTTGTAAGATTTCGATTTTTTTTATTCAGAAACTACAAAACCTACTGACTGCGCCAATTAATTATTTTTCATTAATTTTTTTCGTTTTGCGTATTTTCAGTAAAATCTTATTAAAGTAAAATGGTTTTTATTGTATTTTTCATTACAATAATTCAAAACACAAAACCTACTGACTGCGCCAATTAAATTAAATGCTCTTCATTCGTATTTCTCGTTGTGCTTCCACAAATTTATTAAACTTTTTGAAGCAATTAGGCCAAAAAATCGGTACCAAGTCTTCACATTTCAATTTTCTTGTTTAAAATCGAAATTTGGGAAAATTATGACTAGAAATTTCCTTGTGATTTTCAAAGCGTTTGAATAATTCCTTTAGTTGGCAAAGCGTCTCGCCGATGACTTTGAGAATCGTTCGTTCGTTGGGCGATTGAACCTCGTCTGTTATTGTCGGGTACGTTACCCTCGGCCTAGGCCTGGGGGCTCGTCTGCCCGACCGCGACCCTGAACGTACTCTCGTAAACACACTGCCCCCACGACGACACGTGACCAAATCAGAGGCGTAACAATCCTCCAAGAGACGGGATTTGTTCATTTTTTGCTTGGAATTGAAGCAAAACCAAACAAAAACCATAATTCGAAACCTACCGACTGCGCCAATTCAATGTTTTTTTCACTCGATCTTTATAGTTTTGCGTATTTTCAGAAATATCTAGTTAAAGTAAATTGTTTTGTTGACTTTCTAAGCCAATAACTCATTCAATATTCATAACAAGACGAAATTTATTTATTTATTTGCCTTCCAGTCTAGTCCCCACTGTTATTTTTTATTAAAAAAAAAACAAAAAGATAATTCAAAACCTACTGACTGTGCCAATTAAATATTTTTCCTTCGTTTTTTGTAGTTTTACGTATTTTCAGAAATATCTAGTTAAAGTAAATTGTTTTGTTGACTTTCTAAGCCAATAACTCATTCAATATTCATAACAAGACGAAATTTATTTATTTATTTGCCTTCCAGTCTAGTCCCCACTGTTATTTTTTATTAAAAAAAAACAAAAAGATAATTCAAAACCTACTGACTGTGCCAATTAAATATTTTTCCTTCGTTTTTTGTAGTTTTACGTATTTTCAGAAATATCTAGTTAAAGCAAATTGTTTTGTTGACTTTCTAAGCCAATAACTCGTTCAAGATTCATAATAAGACGAAATTTATTTATTTATTTGTCTTCCAACCTAGTCCCCGCTGTTATTTTTTATTAAAAAAAAAAACAAAAAGATAATTCAAAACCTATTGACTGTGCCAATTAAATATTTTTCCTTCGTTTTTTGTAGTTTTACGTATTTTCAGAAATATCTAGTTAAAGTAAATTGTTTTGTTGACTTTCTAAGCCAAAAACACATTCAAGATTCGTAATAAGACGAAATTTATTTATTTATTTGTCTTCCAGCCTAGTCCCCGCTGTTATTTTTTATTAAAAAAAAAAAGATAATTTAAAACCTACTGACTGTGCCAATTAAATATTTTTCGTTCGTTTTTTGTAGTTTTACGTATTTTCAAAAATATCTAGTTAAAGTAAATTGTTTTGTTGACTTTCTAAGCCAATAACTCATTCAAGATTCATAATAAGTCGAAATTTATTTATTTATTTGCCTTCCAGCCTAGTCCACACTTATTTTTTATTTAAAAAAAACAAAAAAATAATTCAACACCTACTGACTGTGCCAATTAAATATTTTTCCTTCCTTTTTTGTAGTTTTACGTATTTTCAGAAATATCTAGTTGAAGTAAATTGTTTTGTTGACTTTCTAAGCCAAAAACTCATTCAAGATTCGTAATAAGACGAAATTTATTTATTTATTTGTCTTCCAGCCTAGTCCCCGCTGTTATTTTTTATTTAAAAAAAAATAATTCAAAACCTACTGACTGCGCCAATTAAATATTTTTCGTTCGTTTTTTGTAGTTTTACGTATTTTCAAAAATATCTAGTTAAAGTAAATTGTTTTGTTGACTTTCTAAGCCAATAACTCATTCAAGATTCATAATAAGACGAAATTTATTTATTTATTTGTCTTCCAGCCTAGTCCACACTGTAATTTTTTATTAAAAAAAAACAAAAAAATAATTCAACACCTACTGACTGTGCCAATTAAATATTTTTCCTTCCTTTTTTGTAGTTTTACGTATTTTCAGAAATATCTAGTTGAAGTAAATTGTTTTGTTGACTTTCTAAGCCAAAAACTCATTCAAGATTCGTAATAAGACGAAATTTATTTATTTATTTGTCTTCCAGCCTAGTCCCCGCTGTTATTTATTATTAAAAAAAAAAAATTCAAAACCTACTGACTGCGCCAATTAAATATTTTTCGTTCGTTTTTTGTAGTTTTACGTATTTTCAAAAATATCTAGTTAAAGTAAATTGTTTTGTTGACTTTCTAAGCCAATAACTCATTCAAGATTCATAATAAGACGAAATTTATTTATTTATTTGTCTTCCAGCCTAGTCCACACTGTTATTTTTTATTAAAAAAAAAAACAAAAAAATAATTCAACACCTACTGACTGTGCCAATTAAATATTTTTCCTTTCTTTTTTGTAGTTTTACGTATTTTCAGAAATATCTAGTTGAAGTAAATTGTTTTGTTGACTTTCTAAGCCAAAAACTCATTCAAGATTCGTAATAAGACGAAATTTATTTATTTATTTGTCTTCCAGCCTAGTCCCCGCTGTTATTTATTATTAAAAAAAAAAAAATTCAAAACCTACTGACTGCGCCAATTAAATATTTTTCCTTCCTTTTTTGTAGTTTTACGTATTTTCAGAAATATCTAGTTGAAGTAAATTGTTTTGTTGACTTTCTAAGCCAATAACTCATTCAATATTCATAATAAGACGAAATTTATTTATTTATTTGCCTTCCAGCCTAGTCGCCAAAGATAGTTCAAAACCTACTGACTGCGCCAATTAAATAACATTTTTTGTATTTTCACAATAAATTATTTTTCTACGCCACTGTGTGGACCCAAAAATAACCAACCTCACACGCTACCCTTATTTCGAAGGGTGCTGGTACCCACATTATTTTTATTCCTTTCGTAATCTTATCACAAGTGATATTACATAAACGTTATCACGTTTCTTATCATAATTCAAGGCCGAGATTTAAATGAAGACAGACTTCGTTCGTCTAGCTCCGTTTTCTCTCGCCATCTACCTGTTTTTAGGTGATTGGACGACCTCCAGATTGTTGACTTCCATACATCAGCTGTTGTCTGTGTATGTTTTTTGTGGTCGAGTAACGTTCTTCGGAACGACTCGGAGAGAGAGATGAGAGCAGAAACGGTTCGTTCGTTCGTTGTTGGAGAGAGATTCAAAAGTCGAGAAAATTCGACGAATTTTTTTCAAAGGGACAGATGGTTTGGCTCAGTGGGTGGGTTTTAGACAAAAAAAAAGCGGAAAATAAAACACAAAAAAAATTTTTCATATATTTTTATTTTCTCCTTTACTTCTCACATTTATTTGGTCATTTTTTCTTTTTCTTCCAGTTTTTTGTCTTTTCAGGCCTGAATTACACTTTAGAAGTTATTTTGAATTTTCCGTGGTCTATATTTTCTTTCAATCTATTTTTTATTATTTGCATTTCATTTTAAAATTTGTTTTATATTTTTTTATATTTCTTTTTTATTTTTTTCTCTTTTTTATTATTTTTTTTTTAATTTTTTTTATTTTTTTATATTTCTTTTTTATTTTTTTATACTTCTTTTTTCTTAATCTATATTTTTTCAACAAAACAGAACTTCGAAATAAAAAATCCTGTAAGTATATTCTACTTTTTGGAATGTATTTGTGTCTTGTTTGTTCTTTTTTTTTTCTTCACTTTGTATTCTATTTATTTTTTTCAAACATAATCGCATCAAACACAAATCTGTAATTTTTAAGGTCGACGAACTGAAGCACAAACTCATTATTACTATCATTAGCTTCTCTCTTTCTCTTTTCCTTACAAACTCTCTCGACTCATGGCCAACTGTTTCATCGGATCGATTTGAACCGTTTGGATTTAACGACTCGACAAAATTCATTCTTAATTAACACAATATTAAATAAACAATCGAATTATAAATCAAAACAAGTGTCTTGATTTTTTTATGCTGACTTGTGACCCAATTACGCCATTTCCCGAAAGTGATTCACTTGTTTCTTCTTTACCTAATTTTCAAAACAGGTAAATAATTCTAACAACGATCGATAACGACAAGCGAAAATTTTTATTATTCGAAATAAATTATGTATTAATGATTTTGTCGATATTGTTGTTGTTTTTAGTGAAAATGTACCGCAATAATGAGTTCATTACATACGCTATTATGAAATTTCTTGGTCGACTAATTGTGGGAAGTCGGACAATGGAGCAATTATGCACAGGACCGTAATACGCTCGAGAAATTACGATTTTGCACCCCCTGGTTTCATCAAGTTGGCCATGAAAACGGTATATAACATATAATAGTGTCCGATTTTAGTTGGCTATGAAAACAAAAAAAAAGCAAACACTTAAAAATAATACAAAAGATAAAAATTAATTTTAGTTAGCAATGACAAAACAAAAAAATCTCAACAATTTCTATTTTTGATTATTTTTTTTAGAGAAAAAAATATTTTTTAATGTCAAACACCAACACCATAACAAAAAAAACTAAGTACAACCCTGTTTAAGCCCAACTTTCACCATTATTGCCTAGTTGGCCATGACAAAAATTCCAACCCTGTACAATAAAACCCTAACTTTCTCCGATTATTGTTGGTCAAGTTGGCCGTGACAAAAACCATGGCTTCTGTCTAATAATTTTTCGAAAACAATAACGAATCAATTTTTATCCCAGCCAACTGTATTTTAATTGTGATAACTGGAACAGAACATAGAGACTCTCACTTGATCTAGTTGCAACGCACTTAAACAAAAGAAAATCAAAATGATTTTAATGACAATCAACTTTCCGGTATTTAAACGCAAAATGGCGCAAAATAATTGAAGCACCCTGTATATAATTACTTCGAAAAAAAACAAACTTAATAAAAAATAGGTGGCTGAGAATAATGTCAAAAAAAACGTAATATATGACGTATACTACGACTAGTGACGTCACGTGTATTTTTTGTAACCTATATGCTCTTTCAGTATGTTTTACTCTCTCTAATTTGTTTTTTTTTAATTTTTTTTGTTTTTTTTTATTCTATTTTTTCTTTAGTTTGGAGATCAAAAAGAAAATTATTTATATTCTCTCTAATTTTATTTACTTATGTCTTTTGAGATCTTTATTCCATTTTATATTTATTTTGTACCGTTTTTTTTATTATGTACTCTTATTGTTATAAAAATTCTTGTGATTCAACTTCTTTCTACATTTTTAAGTTATTTTAATTTCTCTAATTATTGCTTCTTTCTATTGTTCTTTTTTGTGTTTATTTCGTATTTGTATTCTTATGTTTGGAGCTCAAAGAGAAAACCATTTTACCTTTTTTTGTTAGTTTAAGTTTTTTGCCTTTTCAAATCTATTTTATTTATTTATTTTGTATTTTTTATATTCTAAATTTTCTTACATGGTGTTTTTTAACAAAGAAAATAATTATTTTAATGACAAACTACTTTCTAGTGTTTAAACCCAAACTGCGCATAAATAATTGAGCCACCCTATATATAATTTTAGTTGTTTTGGTAGTAGTACATGTAAATAAAAATCAATATAAAAATAAAAAACACATAGTGATAACTGCAAATGTCAAAAAACATAACCAGTGACGTTATTTGTAGCAACAATTTTCTAAACCAAACAAAAATGTATACCGGATGTTTCTTAATACATGTCACAAAATATCAAGTGTCACTTCGCAAAAAAACAATAACACCTGCACCAAACCAAAAAAAGCCCAAAATAATGCTGAATGACAGTCAACTTTGCCGCAATTAACCTCAAAACGAAAATAAATCGAGCCACTCTGTATATAATTTTGGTTTTATTGTCGTCGCTTTGTTGGCAGTCGTGAGACAAAGCCGCCTCAGCATCCAACAAAGAACAAAGAAGCGCGCACTTTCAAGGGGGCTTTCGCCTGTCTTACCGTCATTGCTCCGCCTGGCACTGCCCCAGAAGGTGCCCGCCCCCGTGGAGGGCTTCTTCCACCCCCGCCAGTTGTTGCAAAGACTCTCCGGTTCGGAGCTCCAGCTGCACAGGGAGTCCTCCTCAAACCTGTCCGAATCCTCAAAACTGAACCTGTCCCCTTCCTCCCACTCGAGCATCGCGGCCGCGACATCGCCGCCGCCACCTCCGCCGCCGCCGCCGCCACCACCGGCCGCCGCCAGCTCGAAGCACAAGACTGCGTCCACAACAAACAACTAAAACATCACTGCCACTGAACACAACAACAACAACAACAGCAGCTGAGCTGGGGGCGAGCGACCTCCCCCATCAAAGACAACAACAAATATGGCTGATTTGTCCACTGGCCCCTGGCCTCTCTACTCTGCTGCACAAACCGACAACTCTCACACAGAGGATGCACCAGCTGTCGACGGAGGCGCCCCCTCACCCAGTGCCAAAAGACTAAACTACGGAAATGGGAGATAGAGGGCGCAATTTTTGGTTTTCTTGGTCAAGGAAGTTGGCTTGGAAAATGCTGAGCCAATAGACGCAAAGCGCGCGAATCACGTCATCAAGTATGCTCATTTAAACCGTCATACTTGTTCAAACATAAAGATATTATTGATTCTTTCCTTTTTTTAGATTACGCTGCATTTTTCTAAAATATTACGGTACATATACAGTATGATCCAATATTAAAGATTAAAAAATCAAACCTGTTGACTTTTATTGTACTTTTAACAAGGGTTTAAAAGGCATAAAAAAGTCCATAGAACTTTGGTAGTGAATTAAAAAATATTTTTTTTAGTTTTGTGACGGTAAGTTCATTAACAATTAAAATTTTAAGCAAAAAAAAATCAAAAGTTTATGTCTCGTTAAGTTGTTTTTCTGTGTGTGTGATTATTTCCAGTAGAAATTCGATATAAATTTCTTACAATAAACCTTACTTAATTAAAAAATTTGATTATTTATAAAATTTATAAAAAAAATTAAAGTACAGTGAGCATACTGGGTGACGTCACGCTGGCAGCGCTCTGTATTACCGATACAGTTACCAGGCAACCCTCCAGTATAAAAACTTTTTTATTTTGGATAATTTAGAACAGATCCGTACACTTTTCGTAACTCCACCCCCTTGTTTCAGCCCCCTGGGGGCGGCTCATCCAGCAACATTTTGTGTTGTTCGGTAAACGGTTGGCACCACGGTTGGAAAAAAAATGGACGCTTTCACACGTTACGAGCGCCCTCTATAGTGTTACCACCGTTGCTAACACAAAGTAAGTGACCGTATTTTGCGTTTTATTCGCAAAATTGGCAATTTTGGCACAAAATACCGTGCTAGAGTCGTAGCTTGAACCCCTACAAGCGCCCCTATCTCCCAAAACCGGTAAAAAATCGGCCACTTGCCCCGATGTTGATGGAAATCCCTGTCGTGACAATCCAACCCTAACCTAAAATTTTCCAAATTCCAGGCTAAATAATGGCACCAAGAAAAGGCAAAGTCCAGAAGGAGGAAGTCCAGGTGTCACTGGGCCCCCAGGTGCGCGAGGGTGAGATCGTCTTCGGCGTGGCGCACATTTTCGCCAGTTTCAACGACACTTTCGTGCACGTTACCGATCTGTCGGGCCGTGAGACCATCTCCAGGGTGACCGGGGGCATGAAGGTGAAGGCCGACAGGGACGAGGCTTCGCCCTATGCTGCTATGTTGGCTGCGCAGGTAAGGGGGTGGAAGGTGAGGATAGGTCAGTGAGGGGGTGTTTTAGGACGTCGCTGAGAAGTGCAAGTCGTTGGGGATCACAGCATTGCATATTAAATTGAGGGCCACGGGGGGCAACAAGACCAAGACACCCGGCCCGGGGGCGCAGAGCGCGTTGAGGGCCTTAGCCCGGTCGAATATGAAAATTGGGAGGATTGAGGATGTCACCCCCATTCCGAGCGACTCCACGCGCAGGAAGGGCGGACGGCGTGGCCGTAGGTTGTAATTTACTCAAGTTTGAGGTTTTTTATAAGTAATGTTGACCACATCCAAAATATAACATCTAAGCCATTTGGGATTTTATTTTTTACCCTTCCATGAAAAAGCATAACTTTATTGTTTGTTACTGAAGCAATAATACAATTCATTAATTGAGTGAATAATACAAAACATTATTTTATAACTTATAATAGTGGGACCAGTACAAGATTCATTCAGACCCGACCAAATTCCCCAAACTCAGAAAAACCCTAACATTGTGGTCGTGTCTATCGGGTTCCTTGTTCTCCACAGTTGTCGCAATCGTATTTGTGTAAATATGTTGCATTGTAAAACCGGCCACGATTTCGGTATTCAATTCAAGACCATCATCAGGAGTCACAGCCAACTTGACGAAGGCCTTGTTCGATTTTCTCCAAACTACAAGCCTGCAACACAAAATCCCCTAACAAAAACCAAACACACACAGGGCGAGTCTGTTAAAAGTATATTTTAATATGTTTTTATATATTTTCAAAAAATATTTTTTAAACCGTTTATTTAAAAAATTACCAAAAAATGAAAAGTAATGTTTTTTATAATTTTTTGTCTGCATAATGCTCATTTGCTCATTTGACAGCTTCTAAAAATTATAAAACACCCGGAAAGAAACTGTTTTTTGCTTCTTTAAAATTCTTCCTTTATAGTTTTTGTTGTTGAAATGAGCTTACTTGGTATCATCTTGAATATTATGTGTTTCCCCGGAATCGTCATACTCAGCAGCGTCATCTCGCGGCGGCAGTATAACCTTACTGCCCGGTATAGCGATGCTGCAATTGGTCGCTTGGCGAATGGGGCGTGGCTTGATCGTGATTGACGGCTGACGGGAAGATAAACTTAAAAGACTGGAAGGTTGGCCCCCCAATGAAGGGGGCTGTTTCTAAAAAAAAACCACTTGTACCAACATAACTTGCATAACTTATAAACCCACCTCTGGTAGGTTCAAAGATTGCGTTTCCCCCACCACTTCCCGATCGCCATCCCCTCCCTTATCTGTCAGATCCAATGGGAGGAACGTAATCACAGTTTGGTGTTGCGTCGGATTTGTAAATTTCAAAATCAATTCGGCCGTTTTTCCGGCACGTAGAGGTTCAACTGTGACAATTCGCACCTCCGGAATGTGATAACTACAAATTTTTGTCAATTTTTCAAAAAAAAAAAATTTTTTTGACATACTATGCAAATAACTGGATTTTAAACTTGACACTGTTGGGGTTATATTCGGGTTTGCTGACGTTGTGTTCGCACGAGCGACACCTCAGCGATCGCTTGATCGACAGCTGCTTATGAATTGGGAATAATTTATCGACGGTCGTTGGCTGCAAGTCGGGTTGGAGTAGGCGTTGATCGATTGTTGTGATTTCCATCAAGTTTAAGGCTTTGGTGAGGAGATCTTCGGGGAAGTCCTCAACTTCCTCACGCGCGATGGCCACTTCGGGCGGCTTCGGCCGGTTCCGGTAGTACGTGTTTGGAACTTCGGCCGGCAGCCCGATGCGCTTGCGCAGGGCGGCGGCCGTCACCCCAGTACGGTCCTGCACAGATATTTTTTGTGTAAAATACCATTAAAAAATTTAATCGGTTAAGAAAAATTTTTTTTTTAATTTCGCCCGGAATACCAACCGTGTAGCTAATAAACTTCCCCCTTTGCTTCTTCTTCTCCCGTTCCTTTTGCTGCCTCTGTGCCGTAATGAAGGCCTTATAGCCCTCAATCACCTCCTGGAGGCGATTCGCGTGCACATTCTCGCGCTCGGGCCAGCCGCCGGTGGCAGCCCCCTGGTCCGGAATGCCCACATCACGGGAGCTCCAGCGACAGTACAGACAGGACAAGTAGTACATTTTCTTGGGAGTGGACTTGGGGTCCTCCGGATTGGAGGGCCCCTTCGAGCCAATCCTAGTGGAGAGCTCCTGCTGGCAACAGGGGCAGATGTAGCAGTTGCCACACCTGTTCTTCTTGAGCCGGGCTTCGGACGAGGGCAGATTCTCGCAGCATTTTCCACAAAAGTGGGAATCGACCTCGTGGCACACGCAAAAGCCGCACCGAAGCTCGCAACAATACCGGCAGAAGTAAAGGCACGAAATGGGCTTGAGGAGGCCACAAGTGCACGCATATTTCACTACATCAGGGCTTACGATGTACGACATCTTGGAGCCCCCTTACTTGACACTAGAGGCGATGCCAACTTAACGCCACCAAACGGTGAAGGATTTGGGCAATTCAAACGCCACCAAGACACAAATCTAATGCAAAATCAATGCAAAACACTTAGATTAAGTAATTTCGCCCAATTATTGGCAAAAAACGCGATTGTTGGGTGGTTTAGTCCAGGTGGAGTCGTGCGTATGGTTGGCAAAACTAATCAAAAATATGACAATTGACACCTGTCAATTTAACCTCACTTTTGCCAAAATGTTAGACGAGTCTTTGGCCGAAATCGCAGAAGAGTTAGCGACTGAGTTTGCACCTGACGATAACACGAAACGTGCCCCTCACAACCGTGCCCCCCACAAATGGCTAACTTTTTGCTTTGTAGGGGACAACTCTGAGGGGGAAACCCCGCAAACGTCCAAATCCGCGGCCCGAACGCACTCAGTCCTGGTCAGTCCCAAGCAAAGGGGCAACCCATTGCTCAAATCAATCTGCAACGTCCCTTGGGAGTACGATGACATAGTCCCTGACTACCAAATGGGGCGCACCACTTGTGCCCTTTTCCTGTCCCTCAGGTACCACAATCTCAACCCGGACTACATCCACGAGAGGCTAAAAAAGCTAGGCAAGACGTACGAACTGAGGATTTTGCTAGTCCAGGTGACTATTAATTTTTTTTTTTTTTTTCAAAAATAATTTAGAATTATTGGTTGATGTGAGTGACCCCCACCACCTGTTGAAAAACCTAACCCGGGTGTGTATTCTGGCCGACTTGACGCTAATTCTCGCCTGGAGTGCCGAAGAGGCGGGGAAAATCATCGAAACGTACAAAATTTACGAAAATAAACCGGCGGATAATATCATGGAAAAGGGCGAATCCTCGCCCTACATTCGGGTATTTTGACCCAAATTTAACGAAACATTGCTAAATCACGGAAAATTGCAGTTACTTCAAGTGTTAACGTCCATAAAACCGATCAATAAGACAGACGCTATGAATCTAATTGCCAGGTTTAAGACTCTTGAGGGGGTTATCAAAGCCACCGAATTCCAACTGTCGGAGTGTCCCGGTTTGGGGCCCGTTAAGGCCAGGAAGTTGTATTCGACGCTGCACGAAAAGTTTTGCCGGAACTAACTCATTTTTAATTTGTTATTAAGTAACTTATTTTGTGGCATATTGTTCAGTATTTTAATAAATTTCGTATTTTTCTAATTATTTGTTGTTTCCTTAAACCCTTAAACACAAAACGCGTTTTGATCGATTAGTTAATTCGGAAAAAAATACCAAGTGTGTTGTTGGTTGCCTACCCGCCACACGTTTAATTCGTTTAAAAAATGGATTTTTGATGAGTTTCCGGACCAAAATTGGTTATTTTTGGTCATTAGCCTTCAGAACTGTGCTATTTGAGGCGACAAAAACCGCCCACAACATGAATAACTGTCCCCTTTCCGCGCCCCCTTGATGCCAAACAAAGGCATTACCTCCTTATGTAAATTCGATTTTTATATGTTTGGCTCAGCGTCATTACGTGACAGTCTTTCTCGATTTCGCTCCTCCACTTTCAAGCATCACAAACCGGTTGGTCGTGTGCTACAGACAAAGGAAACTTACACAACTCGGTTCTTTTTCCTTTTGTTTTGTTCTCGGCTATAGAAGCCAATATCTGGACCAAATCTTTGTTTTTTACTGCCTGATTAACACGTGTCTAATGACCAGACGGTCGTGGTTCAAGAAAATTCTTTGTGTGGTTAATTAGGAGCAGAATTAACACAACACACTCAAAAGCGTTGTTTGGCTTTGTTGTAATAAGTAAATAATGTTGAAATTTCACTACTTCGAACGACTTTACCTAATCTCAAGTCAAGTCAGTCAAGAGCTTGAAAAAAATCTTTCACAGTTGTTGGAAACGGCTTTATTATCGACTTTGTGGGTGTTTGGAGATATACACATATGCTAATGGCTTTATTACGGCCCGGCTTTTAACCCTGAGTGGGTTTCTGGTGTTTGTTTACGAATTTTATTCAACACATGGTCGTGAGAGTTAAAGTGGAGTTGAGAATTTTCACGGAAATGTGGGATTCTCACACTTTAGCTTTTCGCATTTTTGGAAATTATTTTTTGACCAAGAAAGCCAAGTTTTCGTGTGGGAAATTGGCCCAGGATTCCAAATCTGTTCTTGTTTTTTCTCTACGACCAATAGTTTCATAATTATGGACGATTTTTTGAAGCGTTACGAAAAAATTTTGAAAAATTGTGTAAAACCATAGTACGACAAAAAAGATTGCATTTTTTTATTTTTTCTAATGTAAAATTAACCAAAGAATCTACATCTGTAAGAATTACTTAGCTGCGACTAGTAGCTCTAAAAATATTTTTTTTTTTTTGGTTCAGGGTTTCCAAAGTTTGGAAACACGTCACAGCTTTTAAAAAATTTACAAATTATTTCTGGGCTTGAACGCAAGTTTTTCGTATTGGAAATTGGCTTATGATTTCAAATCTGTTTTTGTTTTTTTTTCTACGACTAATAGTTCTAAAGTTATAGGCAATTTTTTAAAACGTTACAAGAAAAGTTAAAAGAAATGTGTAAAACAATAAATGTAAAAATATTTTTGTTTTTTATGTAAAATTAATCAAAGAACCCGAATTTGCAAAAATTATTTAGTTACGACTGATGGTTTTGAAAATATTTAAATTTTTTGATTCAGGGTTTCCAAAGTTTTAGCATTTTGGCAAAAATTGAGATCGTAAAGATTTGATAAAAATATTCTCTATTGTAGAATAACACAAGAATTGCGTATAGAAGTTTAAAGTTTCACAGCGGCCAAAACCAAATTTTTCAAAATTTCGAAAAATTATTTTCCTTTTTGTAATCTTCGAACAAAACAATTTTTGTGTGAAATGATCTGAAAGTCTCATTACAGCGTTAAAGTACCACTTTTTGCGTACTTTTGTACTGTTAGGAATAAATTTATCTCAGCGTCTCAGCATTTTTGACACTCTCTAAATTCGAAATAAGCAAATAAAAAAATCTCAACCAAATCTTTTCTAACGTAAAATGATCCAAGGAATTCAAATTTAACCACAAAAATGTCATTTTCCACGCCATTGAAAAAACATATGCAATTAAATAGATACTATATTTTTTTAATCGAGTCAAAAAAATTACTTTTTCAATTTTTTTTTGTTCGTGGGGTTTTCAAGGGCGGGAAAACTATACTCTAGCCACGCTTGTGGCCATCACCAGGTAAAATAAATGCCCACGGTTCAACGTTGGAATAATCACGGTCAAAACTTGAGGGAGGGAGAGCTGAAGCCGCTTCGAAAGACGCCGAGTTCGTAAGACGGAGGTTAACCGTGTTTCCAACAGTGTGTGTATACGTGTGCGTGACAATAATGCGATATTTGACAATTTTGTTTAAGAAATGCGTGTTTAGTGCTTGATTTTTGGATTACTTTGGATATTTTTGAGCCTTAAGTCAATGGTAGGAGCACAACTACTTTACTTTTTAATTTAAACCACGAAAAAGACATGTTTTTGAATTTTTCCCCCCATTTTGCCCCGATCTGACACCTCTTGAATTTCCCTGGTTTTCAAATTTTGCTGTTTATTGACACCAAAAATTGTGCTAATTAATTTGTTTAAAGTAAAAGTAAATGTAATAAAGTTAGTAATCTAGGTAAAGTCAACTTGCACATTACGCCGAATTTGACGCAATTTGAGGAAGATTTTTGACTTTTTTTTGATAAAAATAATTAACACAAGTGTTTATTTTCAGGTAAAGTCACAATTGAGAGATAAAATTATCACTAAACAAATAGGAAGTATTTATCCTGTGTGCACTTTCATTTGTTTTCCTGTAAAATTAAACCGTCAAATATTTACACAACGGCGCTTTTTACATTTAATATTATTCATTTTAAAATCATAGAAGGCTTTGCCAACGTAAAATTTTCCGGGGATTCCAAATATGCAATCGTTGTTTTTTCAAAATTAATATTTTCCGAGATATTGACACGAAAACTCAAAAATAGTAGGCCATGGGCGAAAGCGAGCTCATATTCGTAGTCAGAAGGGCCAAAATAGCTTGGTTTAAGCCCCAAATTGTCACACCATGACTTTTCACTTGGACTCAAATCTGGTCGATTTGGTGGCAAAAACCCGATTTCTGGTCAAGCTTTGGCGTATTTTCATTCTTATCTTGTAATCTGCTACTTACTATGTAAAAATCGTGCTTTGGACGTTCTTAGGCGTGGCCACATTCCATAATACGTAACGAGATTTTAATTTATATTTTGTAAACACTATTATTGTATTGAGAAGTGAAACTGTTCGAATTTTCACAGCATCATTCATACGTTTCCGGAGAAAAAATCGTTATGTAACTCTTTCACGGTCTGGTGATCGAGTTTTAAACTAGAAAATTGAAAAATTTCATATTCAAAGCGAGTTTTGTTGTGGGTTTGAATTATTCATCACGTCGCCATTGATATTTTGTTTTTCAATTTTCGAGCTAAATCAAGTGAATCTTGGAGTAAAACAATTTATTAGTTAATTAGTTCCGGCAGGAAATGGCGAAATTGTAGTGTTTTAACCATCAGACTTCCTATTTTATGCTTGACTAAGAAAAAATTTCTTTGGTCAAGTAGTTGTTGACTTCCTTCACACATCAGCTAACAAAACGCAACGTAAAGATAAAGTCGTTACTCATACTTTGATTTTTTATGCAATGTTAGTCATTTCTGAACAATTTGGAGCAGAAAACACGGGTTTTGTCCGATTTGCCACTAAAATCGCCCGATTTGAGTCCATGTGAAAAGTCTTGGTTGGCCTTTTCCTGACAATATGGAGGTCAAATCTAGCTATTTTAACCATTTTGAGTGCAATTCCGATGTCAATTTGACGATTTGAGCTCGATTACAAAATTTCGAAATTTGATTTTTGGGTCACGTGACCATTTTTGCCCAATATTTTGGCAAGTACACGTCGTAGAAAAAATTTAATTACAGTTTCGAAATCCGCAAAAAATTCTGAATACGCCTGGTCATTTTTTGCATTTATGGCATACGATCGAAAAATATTTAATGTGTTTGAAAAAAACTGCGCTTAATATCAAATTATCAAAGCTATGGTTTCATATTATTAAGACAATGCAGTTTCGGGGTTAAAAACAGTGGTTTTGCCAACACTGGCCACCAAAATCACCCGATTTGCGTCCACTTGAAACGCCTTGGTGTTTTTTTTGTGACAATATGGTAGTCAAATCTGACTATTTTGGACCTCCTGATTCCAAAAATGCCATTAGTTTGACGATTTGAGCAATGATTTAAGTGCTATACCTTTAGAGTTGGCAATTGTGGCGCGCCTCGAAGGTCAACTCAAAAAACTGTTAAAAGTTTGTTTACCTCACGACGCTTTCAGCAAGTTTCTATACTGGGTGGAGCCGAAAACCGGTTAGTTTTTGGGATTGGCAAAACATAAACAGTTACCCTCTGTATGAATAAAATTGAAATTAAAATGATTTTCCCTTTAAAACACTAATTAACGAAGTCAACCGTTATTTATTGCCGCTAGTTTGACGGAAATCGAGGCCAGACATTGCTTCCAGACGACTTGGACTCGATTTTACTCACTTTTCTAACAAGGCTTGAGAGTTGAGGGTTTTTTTTTTTTTCATCAACAGGTAACAAAACAGGTGTTGGCCCTGCACCTGCATAGAAACGTGACCCAACTTATATTTCTGGCTCGATATTGTGGTATTTTAAGCCCCTATTGTTGGTGAAACTGCAAGGTGAGGTTTGACCGAAATGATAACAAAAATGTTATAATTTATCTTTTCAAGGTTGGTAACAATACCGACAACAGTTACAGTAAGATAAAATAATTGTTTAAAAATTGCTGCTACTGCCAAAAACATTGTTATTATTTGTGGAATTATCGTCCATTTCGCACCGAAGACGAAAACTCGTTCTGTGGGAAGGGTTGGCCATGATTTACTGTCTCATTTGTTTGACGAATGCGTACTTTGGCCAATAAAAATGTAATCGTACCTCCTACCTGTTTATCTATTGCACAAAAAATTGCAACGTGTTTGTGATTGGTTATTGATGGGCGAATGAACTCCCCATCGTAAAACAGACCAATTACAACGTTGGCAAAGCACGGGTGCTTGATTATTTTAAATATTGGCTGATTTTTGCCAAATTAAGTGAAATTACGATGTTTCAACGCTTCTTTCAAACAACTGCAACCGTTTGGATATAATTGGCTAAAAAACTTTGTGAAAAATAAATAAAATAAAATAACAACAGACGAAAGCACGAAAAGAAAACTTTTCGTGCTTTCGTCTGTTGTTATTTTTTTTTCTTTATCCATGTTTTCATTTTTTCCTGTTATTTGTCCTGTTTTTTTTTCTGTCATTTTCTAATTATTCACTTTTCCATCAACGTTTTGACTTTCTTTGTGTTTACATTTTATTTCTTGTTTTTTTTAATTTTGCTATTTTTATTTCAATGTTTTGTTAATGTTTTGGTTTTTACTCTGTGTTTTCTTTTTGTACTTTGTTTATTTTTCTATTTTTCTGTTTAATTTCACTCATAATAACTTTCAAATTTTTTCTCTTTGTATTTTTAAATTTTTTGTCTATATTCTCATTTTTTTCTGTTATTTGTCCTGTTCCCTTTTTCTCAGTCATTTTTTTCATTATTCACTTTTCCAATTTTTTTTTACTTTTTGTGTGTTTATTTCTAACTTTTTCTTCTTTTCTTTTTTTTTAATTCAGCTATTTTTATTGTAATTTTTTTTGCTGTTCTTTACTTTATTATTTTGTATGTGAAATTTAGTGGTACATATAAAATTATTCTAATATCCATAGGTTATATACCTATGCACAGCCTCCTTGATTTTTAGCAAACGCTTGATGGGTAAATATTTACGGTTTATTTTCGACGCGTCAGTTTTACGCAAGCAACTCCTGGAATTTTCAATCAAAATAATTGTCAAAATCTAGTAACTAAATATAAACAACCATAAATTGAAGAATTTATTGTCGAATTGGTCATGCAAACGCTTCATTTCTCCACTAAACAATTTTGTGGTAGTGGATTTGACCACAAAAGTCAGTCTCTTGGGAACAAATGGTACCGGAAATGGTCTAAATGGGCATTTGTCGTTTGCAGGACAGCATGTAGAGAAGACGGCGCCATGGCAACGCCAATTGTTTCGCTACATCCCATGCCCATATCCATAGCCACCCCTTCAAGAGACTCGATGACGTTTACGAGCACCAAGGGGCTGCTAAATGGACCAGGACAGAATAATTGTTTCCTAAATAGTGCAGTTCAGGTAAGAAGAAATTTTATTTTTATTATTGAATTTATTCAGAAAAGTTGTAACACAGGTGTGTGCGTATTTCTGTCTCGCTTTTTCACACGTAAAGTTGAATTATCTGTCTTTTTCTGGCATTGAAGACCCAACAAAATTTTTTTGTGTCGTGTAAACACAGAGGAATTTTAATGTTACGAGTTGGTTACGACACGAGTGCGTTTGGGGGGATTTAAACCGGTGATTGATGTCGGTATTACTGTTAGGCATTAATCCTCTAAAGTATTGGTACCAAAAAAAATACACAAATTGTTTGTGATAGGAAAAAATTGCTTAAAAATATGAAATCTCCAGAAATCTACTTTAAAATTTACAAAAAAATGTAGTTCTGTATTATTTTCGCCACCAAAACGTCCAGATCTGAGTCCACTTGACAATTTTAGTTCGCTATTTTTTAGCAATGTGGGTGTCAAATCTTACTATGTTGGCACTCCTGATGTTAAATATAACCTTGTTCGTGCGATTTGAACTTAAAGTCAGTCCACAGCCTACTAAAACAATTTTTTGATGTTGATTTTTGAGTTCTTGATGACTTTTTGCCAATACCTCAGAAACTATTTATTGTAAAAACACTTAACTTAGAAAATCGTAATCCTTGGAAAATTCTAAAATTGGTTAAAACTGACTTTGGATTAGAAAAAATATATTTTTCAAAAAAAATTGAATTTCGGAAAAATGATCATAGGATCAAAAGTTTGTCCCCACTTGAAGGTATTCACAAAATCTACTATAAAATTTAGGAAAAATAGCCGCTTGGTGTTCTTTTGGCCACCAAAACCACCCGACCTGAGTCCATGTGAAAAATTTTAGTTTGTCAGTTTTATCAATATGGGGGTCAAATCTGACAATCTTGGCTCTTCTGATTTCGAATATGAACTTGGATTGGCGATTGGTGCCTTCGCTTGGCCCACAGCCTACTAAACCAATGTTCAAATTCGATTTTTAGCCAATATCTCCAAAACTATTGGTCTACTATAAAAATTACAAAAAAAAATAGAAGTTCTGTATTATTTTCGCCACCAAACCGTCCGGATTTGAGTCTTCTTGACAATTTTAGTTCGCTATTTTTTTGCAATGTGGGTGTCAAATCTTGCTACGTTGGCCCTCCTGATGTTAAATATAACCTTTTTCGCGCGATTTGAGCTTAAGCTCAGTCCTCAGCCTACTAAAACAATTTTTTGATTTTGATTTTTGAGTTCTTGATGACTTTTTTGCCAATACCTTAGAAACTATTTATTGTAAAAACACTTAACTTAGAAAATCGTAATCCTTGGAAAATTCTAAAATTGGTTAAAACTGACTTTGGATTAGAAAAAATATATTTTTCAAAAAAAAATTGAATTTCGAAAAAATTATCATAGGATCAAAAGTTTGTCCCCACTTGAAGGTATACACAAAATCTACTATAAAATTGAGGAAAAATAGCCGCTTGGTGTTCTTTTCGCCACCAAAAACACCCGATCTGAGTCCATGTGAAAAGTTTTGGTTTGTTAGTTTTATCAATATGGAGGTCAAATCTGGCTATTTTGGCTCTTCTGATTTCGAATATAAACTTGGATTGGCGATTAGTGCTTTCGCTTGGCCCACAGCCTACTAAACCAATGTTCAAATTCGATTTTTAGCCAATATCTCCAAAATTATTGGTCTACTTTAAAAACTACAAAAAATAGTAGTTTTGTATTATTTACGCTACCAAAACGACCGGATCTGAGTCTATTTGACAATTTTAGTAAAAAAATATTTTTCAAAAAAAAAAATTTAATTTCGAAAAAATGATCGTAGGATCAAAAGTTTGACCCCACTTGAAGGTATTCACAAAATTTCTTAAAAAATTGAGGAAAAATAGCCGCTTGGTGATCGTTTGGCCACCAAAATCACCCGATCTGAATCCATATGAAAAGTTTTGGTTTGTCAGTTTTATCAATATGGGGGTCAAATCTGGCTATTTCGATCTTTCTGATTTCGAATATAAACTTGGATTGGCGATTGGTGTTTTCGCTTGGCCCACAGCCTACTAAACCAATGTTCAAATTCGATTTTTAGCCAATATCTCCAAAATTATTGGTCTACTTTAAAAACTACAAAAAATAGTAGTTTTGTATTATTTTCGCCACCAAAACGTCCGGATCTGAGTCTATTTGACAATTTTAGTAAAAAAATATTTTTCAAAAAAAAATTTAATTTCGAAAAAATGATCGTAGGATCAAAAGTTTGACCCCACTTGAAGGTATTCACGAAATTTCTTAAAAAATTGAGGAAAAATAGCCGCTTGGTGTTCGTTTGGCCACCAAAACCACCCGATCTGAGTCCATATGAAAAGTTTTGGTTTGTCTGTTTTATCAATATGGGGGTCAAATCTGGCAATTTCGACTCTTCTGATTTCGAATATGAACTTGGATTGGCGATTGGTGCCTTTGCTTGGCCCACAGCCTACTAAACCAATGTTCAAATTCAATTTTTAGCCAATATCTCCAAAACTATTTATTGTAGAAAACTTTGGTTTACATATTCCCAATCCTTGAAAAATTCTTAATAAAAAAGATTATATTTTGTGTCAAAATTAACAAAATTTAAAAAATATATATTTTTGAAAAGACGAAATTATTGTTTCCTCGTCTTCGCTTAGTTGATTAAAGTTAAAAATAGAGAGAATCAACGAAACGATAAATCGATGACCGCAATCTCACCTTCCTGCGGTTGCAGGATGCCTTTTTCAATGGTTGTTTTTTTAGCTCGTGCTAGGTTTTTTCACAATTAATTGCTTCCTCTCGAATCCCATTGGAAAGAATCCTTGAGCAATGAGTGTAATAACACACTGAGATAAAATATTATCCATAAAACGTAACCAGATAGTGTCAATCGGAGGGAAGTTGGAGCAGTTTTCCCAAGAAAGGTTCACATGAAAAGGTAGGGTAGATACGCACTAGCGCACTTTCCCACACCGTCTTCTAATTTTATACTTAAATAACACGAGATTAATTCACATTATATTCAAATTGGACGTGTGTACAACCCGTTTAAAAGCCAACTGCGGCCTTTTTCTGGCGCCAAATTCAAACTCAGACTAATCAGCTCACTGCCAAACTTAAAAAATCACTCTCTCAAGGTTCTTTCCAAAGACAATAAACCGGAAACGGGTCATTTCGTATTTTTGGCTGGTATTGTGTCTTGGGAAAACGGAACCATGAATCATTTCATTAGATTTGATTAAGATACAACTACTTATTAGCAGATTTTAGATAAAACCACTTTTAACCATCAAAAAACAACCCTTCGATGGCAAACCGGAAGTCGCCGATGGGTCTAATTACGACTTCCGGATGCACTGACCCGTGACACACCTGTAACAATGACTTTTGATCCTTGAGTCATGGGTTGCTTGATCGCGCCACCAATTAAAGAAAAACAAAATTATACGTTTAGAGATCAAACAAAGGGCGCAATTGTCAAACGGTGGTCTTATTCGTAATCAGGAGAGCCGAATTAGCTAGATTTGACTCTTAAATTGTCTCAAAAAGCCAAACCAAGATTTTTCACATGGACTCAAATCGGGACATTTGGTGGCAAAATAAAAAAATATTTTTTTTGTGTTGTTCTATAAATGTTATGTTAAATACCGTTATTTGGTGTACTATTTTGACGGTTTGCTTCATTTTTTTACTATTTGGTGATTTTTTTGGACAAAGTACACATATAAAAAAAAATCTAATTTAAAATTTATGTTATAAAGAATTTTTTGAGCATTACGAATATCTAAGTCAAAATTTTCTACAACAAATAGTTTTTGAGATATTGTCACTCAAAAACTCAAAAATTAAAATTAAAAAATTGTTTTAGTAGGCTGTGGGCTAACCTCTAACTCAAATCGTACGACCAAGCTTATATTCAAGACCAGGAGAGCCAAATTAGCTAGATTTGACTACCAGATTGTTAAAAAAGGACAAACCAAAAGTTTTCACATGAACTCAAATCAGGGGATTTTGGTGGCAAAAATAATACAAAACCAAAGTTTCCTGTATTTTGAAAGCCCACACACTATGTGCCATTGAATACGTTCATAGTTTGATTTTATGTTCATTTTTACAATTTATAAAAAAAATTGTGTCTATATGAAGAAAAAAATTTCTTCGTTCACCAAAAATTTTCCAAGGTTTTCGAATGCGCAAATTGAATTTTTTTGCGACTAATACCTTTCGAGTTATTGATCAAAAAACAACTAAGACATAAAAATACTAATACTTTTCACTTGGGCCCAAATCTGGCGATCCGCGTGGCCATACCAGTAGCTCCACGCCACCTACGCGAAATTAGCCCATCCTTTACCAAATCAAATCGCCCAGTAGGCGGTTGTGAACCAACCGATTTTGACAAAACGACAAATATCCCCAGTTCGTTGAACTTTGCAACAACAAAAAAACCATTTCTCACGTAGCCTGCTAACCTACTCGAGACATTTAATTTAATCAATTCAAATTATTGGAGATTTATGCGAGTTATTGTAATTCCCACGATACTTAATAAACAACAAAGTCAAAATTCTTGTGTCGTAATCGAAAAACCTTCAAGTCGCATCTTCTCGCCCTCCTTGAACTAATCCTATCCGCATTCCTTGGTAAAAAGATGAGACAAAAACTAGTAATTACTTGTAATTACTTGCAATTAGAGGTGATTTCAAATGGAATTTTAAGTGCGTTTGCTTGACTTTCAAATAAATCGTAATTTTGTTGTTGGATTGATGTAGGCAACACATTATACACTCAACAATTTCAATACAATAATGTAATAGAAAGCGTGACCTTTCCTTCTTCTAAGGTCAAGTCTTGACTCCGGCCAAAGGCCACGTTTGTCGTCCTCACATATGAATAATTTTTATCCGAGTTTTGCAATTAAAATTGTCGCTGTTCGTTCTATTGTTGGATAACAATTGATCGATAACAATCCATTCGCAAGGTCTTTAAATGGCAATTAGACTTTCACTTCTGATCTGAATTTGTTAATAATACCAGATGTGTTTTCATTCAATGAGGAGGCAATTAGGAAATTCTTGACTCAATGCTAACTTCTTTCGAAAAAATATTGAAGCTTCTGAAGAGCTCTGCAGAACCGGTTTTGGAGGCACAAAGAGCTCCTCGCACGTGCTGAAGAGTTTATGGCCTCAGGAAACTGATTTAGAAAAATTTAATCCAGAAATTTATTAATTTTGTCACTAACATTGAATAGTAATTTTATTTTTAAAATTTAAACAGTTGGTACATATATCAGACACTAAAAAATCCTAAAAACGAATTTTTTTTAGGGAAATTTAATTACTTTAAATAGAAGTCATGTGGGACATTTTAATAATTTGTCACTAGATTTACTTACACTGGTCAAACATAAATTAGAGTTACCTAAATTTTTTTGTTTTTCTTTGTATCCCAAACTTTTTTTAAATTTGTAATTTTCGAAGCCTTAGATATTATGTAGCTTTATTTGGTTGGTAGAATACCACTGTCTGAAACAGCGTTTAGTTTTTTTGTCATTAAATTAAATTAAAAATATTCCAAAAAATTATCTTAATTTTTGTTGTTTTTTTTTGGTTTTTCAATTTTGATTCAGTTGGTACCACTCTTACAAAGCAAAAAATCGGTGTTACCAACAAAAAAATCTAACCTACATTTATTTTCCCTTCTTTAATTCTGAATATTTTTGTTAAAAAAAAAAAATTAGAATTTTCCTGTAATTACGTTATATTATTGCCAAGTACTTCAAACCACTTCCTATCCCTTTCGTGCGACCACAACCCTGCCTTAAGCCTTTTCCCCGAGACAAAAGCGCGGGAAAGATGGCCGCCACGCGCCACAACCTTATAGTACTACTACTATCAAGTCGCCTTAGGCGGTACCGACCGGTTCCAAGATTTTTCTCTTGACCATCAACAAGATGGCGGCCGGCGCGTACCATCTGACTGCTTTGGCACCTGTTGGATGGTACCACCACCAAAACGTGTGCAGTACCACCATGCAAATTATTTATGCGACAAGATTGGCCCTCGAGTAGCTCCCTGTGGCAAACTTTTTTTCCCACTGCGTTTGCTGTAAAAAACCCATTATTTGCCGGATTTGGCTCTTCTCGTGGGTTCCCCTCGCCCATTGTTGGTATAATGGCCGCCTTGATCCGACTTCCCGTCTCTCCGCCACGCTTGCTACACCTGTACAGGTACCACGTCTCGGGCGCTTCTTTGCCAGTTTTGTGCGCGATTTTTGCCCAAATGTCGGGAAATTGAGTAAAAATTTAGTGAAAAAGTAGTGCGGGATGACCAAGGGGAAGAGCCACAAGCCGAGGGCGCTGTTCCAGGTCGCTAAGGTACAAAATCGGTTGTTTATTCGTTGTTTTGGGCAAGTTTATCACATTTTTATTTGTATGGAGATAAGGTGTATTGATTGTTGGTCAAAAATTTTGCCCGATTTTGACGCTCTGATTGGTTTCAGTGTCATCACAGTTGCTAAATTTAATTACATGCGAATATTTAATTAATTCAGTATTTTTTTATTGTTTTACAAAAGTGTTAATTTTGATCAAAAAGTGACTTAAACTGAGTTATTTTATTATTTGGAGGGCGATTTTACCAAAAATCAGAACTTAAGTTGAATTAATTTTACGTAATTACTTAATTTTTGTGTCGTTTTAAGACCCAATTGATAGAAGAAATCAAAAATGTGTTAATTGGGATCATTTTGTAATTATTTTTTTATAAATGATTCAAATTATTAATTAATTAAATAATTATTAAAGCTAAGATTTATTGAAATAATTAATTTCATTTCTTTAATTAATTATTAAAAGAAAAATATTGCCAACACTTTAAATTTATTAATCACAATTAATTTTACCAAATTAAGTTTCTTCATTTACTATTTTTGTGTCATTGATTTATTTAATTAGGTTTAATTAGTTTTATTTAATTAAATTATTATGGACTTAACCAGTTTTTCGGCTGTTTTTTTGCAAAAATCAGACAAAATTAAATTAAAAGTGAAAATGTTAATAATTTTTGGACTCAGTTGTACCTATTTAATTTAATTTAATTTAAGAAAAAATAATTATTCATTCTTTTGATGTAACAGGATGGCTTAATAAAAATAAAATTAATTAGAAACTTTTTTAGATATATTAAAAAAGTATATTAATTGCAATTAATTTTATTTAATTATTTAATTAATTTCATCAGCGATAGAATAATTGGTTATAAATAAACATATATTTTAGTAATAGAAAATTTTTTGATACGCAACAATTACAATTAATTTAATTTAATAGGAAATTTCATGACTAAACATGTCTTCGTAATTTAATTAATAAAAATTACTTTTGCGTTAATTAATTGTAACGTCATATTGAGAGAATATACAGAAAAAATGTGTAGTTTTAACGTGAAATTTGTAAAATTTGGAAAAAATAAAATAAATAAAATATAATTCGAATTGATGGCTTAATTTAATTAAGTTCAGTTAATTAGGTTAGGTTAATTATGATTCTAATTAATTGTCCAATTGTTTGAGTTAATAATTTAATTAAAATTTGATTTCTCGAACTTTTATAATTAATTTTGTTTTTCTGCAAAAAGTAATGAAAAATATATAATTTTTCAAAATCAGAGTAATGGGGTACCATTTGTGTAACTGTACCATTGGCTCCACAAAGCGTCTCCATCGCCGCCTTGGGCCACCCATGGGCACGTACCATGTACTTAATAACACCCCGGATTTTTCCAGGTCCTCTGGCATTTGGACATTTTCCGGCGCAGTTTCCGGGACCTTTCCGGGCACGCTTGCATGGCGGATTCTTGCATCTTCTGCGCCTTAAAAGTAAGTACTTTCCCTCCATTACTTGGTTTTCAAAGCCGACTGTGACCGGTTGACCTCGATCCTCATTGGTCGATTCCACGGCTTGAGGAGGAATACAAATCACCAGTGATATAATCGACCAAATCATTTGTTCCCAACTTTGTTAACTCAACATAGACAAGATTCGAGCTGGGCGATTCATTTAAAGGTCCAGAATATAAAATTACGGTGTGTGCTATTACATAAAAAATTCTGAGGTGTGACAGAAGCTGGACATGGAATTTATCATTGATGTAATAGTAATTATGAAAATATTTCAACGATTTTCTAGCTATTGGGATGGAAAAACACTTTTCTATAAACAATACAGCCATCTTGATTCGACTCTTTATTGTCTAGTGTTGAACTAGCAGGCCTTGGAATTGTTTAGCAATTTATTTTGAATAAATATTTCTTTATTTGGGTCGATCTTTGGCACTGTCACACTTCCGACATGATGGCCGACAAAATGGCGTCACCAAAAATAGTAACAGAAGTTTAAAAGTGTTATAAACAACAAATAAATATTTATTTATTATTCTTTGTTTGTGAAACTAATTATTATATCGATGAGTTTTTTTCTCATTTTACAATAACAATATTTGACAAATAAAAATCGAGAACGGAACCACGTGATTGCCGCTCGTAAAATTTATTGGTTGAAAACCAATCATTTGGTCACGTGGTCATCATTCGGCTGTTTGATTGGTTGTTGGCTAAAAATTTTTTATGTTTCTAAACTCTAACATTTAGAACTACAATGAATAAAATCACGTAATCAAATCGTTATTTGATTGGTTTTAAAGTTAAAACAAGAGATTTACCGACAGAATTGCGCCAATAAAAAATGTCACGTGATTGTCACTCGATAATGTGATTGGTGGTCGGAAGCACGTGATCACCATTCGCTAAATTTATTGGCTGAGAACGAATTATTTAGTCACGTGATCGTCATTTGGCGATTTGATTGGTTTTACGCTCGTCTCTCTTCCAAAACTCAAAAAGTTTAGGAATTATTCAAGTTCCTAACCTTTTAACATTCAGAACTACGAGAAACAGAATCACGTGATCAAAATTCGTTGAGACGATTGGTTGAATCACGTGATCGTCACTCGTTCACTTGATTGGTTCTAAACTTGCGACACGAAATTTGCCGACAGAAATGCGCCAATAAAAATCAAGACACATGTCACGTGATTATCACACGTTAGTGTGATTGGTTGTTGCCCCAGCAACGTGTTTCCTGCCTTTTTATAAATTGTTAGCGGTTTGAGATTTATTGACAAACTAATGTTTTAGCGAGAAACGAATTAAAATTAACAAATTTTCAAAAATACAGAATTATTTCGTTAATTTGATTGGTTTTGAACTTAAAACAGCAGATTTGGCGACAGAATTGCACCAATTAAAATTAGGGGGTGTATCACGTGATAATTATTCGCCAGTTTGATTGGCTCCGCGCTCGTTTCTTGCTCAAATATCCAAATTTTATTTTTGTGGTAGTTTAAAGTTGTGTTAACTTTCCCTAAACTGTTTAAAATTCGTGAAAATTTTCCCCAAATGTGCGTCTACCTGTATACCTGTATACCTGCCTTATTTGCAAGCTCTTAACCCACGTCTTTGCCGACCTCTCTTGCTCTATCGAAAGTTCAAGCAGTCTCCGTCCAACTCTAGTGAAAGGTGGTATGAAGACTTGAACACTCGCGTCAAAATCGTGCAAAATGATCAACAAATTTCGCTATAAAAAACCCCAACAGCCCACAAATCGTCTCAAAGTGATAGAAAAAAAGTGCCAAAGTGACAATACGAGTGTTTTGGATGAGGAGACGAAGCAGAAGCTTAAAGTGAGTTTCTTTGTTCCGATAGCGCGCCCTTTTTCATCAAGATGCGGTCCGTTATGTGCCACTTAATTGCGCCTGGGAGCTAGAGGATGCTCGATGGACCCGAAAACCCAAATTTTGATAAGTGCCCAAATTTTGTAAAATTAACCCAATTTTTGGGTTGTGTTTTATTGGAGTGATTGATTTAAATGGAGCGTTCTGGGTGTGTTTTGCGACTGGTTGGCGACTTACCTTTCGCAATAGTTGTGTCACAATTGCCCATGACGTACCATATTTTCGATATATGTTGATGAATAAAGCTCGTAACCTATGGTATTTGTGGGGTTTGGTTGAGTCGATGGTCACGATTTTGTGTTACTATGGGTTTCGTGGAAGTGTGTTGATTCATTGGATGGTATTTCCTGAATTTCGACTTGGGAAAATTGGGTTCAAAATTATTAACCAAGGTTGGGTTATCAAATATTACGATAAACTAGTTTGGAATGATGGGTTAGTGTCAGTAACCAAAGAGTGGCGAATGGATCGGTTACTAAAGCGCATTCAAGGCTTACCTTAAGGTTTTGCTTACTGTTAGAATCGCAGAAATAGTCAAAGTGGGAATAAGTCTACTTTTCCAACTTTGTATTAAGATTTTATTGTTAAAAACCTTGAAAGTTTGTCATCTACCAGATGGTATAAAGATCTCGCCTTTTAATTAAGGTTTGATTTTATTACATTTTTATATCCAATTATTAAAAAAAAATAACCAAGTTTTTAAGGGTTTTCTTTTATTTTTTATGGTTATTACAAAAATAATTCAGAAGACCTAGGTTAAATATTACGTAATGATGTAAAGCTCCTTAGTTTCGATTAAAGAAAAATGATTTTTTCAAGTTTGTTTTTTAAGGTTTATTTTTATTTAGTTGTGGGTTACAATAAGAAAATGGGTTTCATTGTTATAAACCTTGAGAGATTGTTATCTAACGAACGGTAGGTAGACATAACGACTTTTAATCACAATGATTATATATTTACAAAAATCGGGGTTTGATTTTATTACAAGGTTTTTGTTTATGTAAAGAAAACCAAACAAATACTTTACCAAATAACTATCGTATTTCGGGTTACTAATCAAAACAGAAGTTATACTTACCTATTTATAAGAGTTTTGATAATTTGGACTGGGTATATAATAAAAAACCTAGGTTACACAATTGGGTTTTTGAAAAAAATATAAATCAGTGATTTAGTTTTACTTAGTGTTATAAAACCAGCGTTCTATATCGCAATTTGGGTTACTTTTTATTTGAGGCACCGTTTTACATAAAACAAACCCTTTTTTTTTCAGGAACTCTTCTCCCAGTTACAATTCTCCAATGAGACTGCTCTCCCTCCCGACGCTTTGCGTCGAGCTCTTGCTGAGAGCTTCTTCGACCAACAGCGCTTCCAGCTGGGCTTCATGGACGACGCAGCCGAATGTTTCGAAAATATGCTCCTCAGAATCCACATGCATATAGCCCATGGTGAAGCCGAAGATATGTGTAATGCCCGCCATTGTATCCCCCATCAAAAGTTCGCAATGACACTAGTCGAACAAAGTGTATGCAACTCGTGCGGCGCCACCTCCGAGCCGCTTTCCTACACCCAGGTAAGAATTAACCCAATTTTAAGGTTTCGCCAATTTCTCGTAAACGGTACGTTTTACGACAAAACTTGTCATGACCAAAATTAAAGCCGGTGAAATTTGCTACAAGCTGGTGTTTTCAATTTTTTTCTATCTCGAGTAGTTTTCGAGATATTTCAAGTCAAAGTTGAGTTTTTAAGATTTGATTTTATTTTTGATAATAGATGGTCCATTACGTGTCCACGTCTACCTTGGTGTACCAAGTGCGTACGACGAGGCCTCAAGGCATTATCGAACCTTTTGGGCAACTTTTACGCAAGGCTGGGAGCATGGGCGACATAAGGGTGTGTCCGGTAAGATTGAACCCAAATTTGGGTTTTTATCAAACTAACCCACTTCTTGCAGAGTGCGTGTGGTGCTGTTATCCAAATCGGCCGTACTTTAATGAACCGGCCTGAAATCGTCTCAGTTGGCTTGGTATGGAATTCGGAACGGCCTACTTTGGAGCACATAATGGAGGTGTTCTCGACCATTGGTACCACCCTCCGACTGGGGGAAGTTTTCAACAGTGTTATCGACAGTCGTTGGGCTGAAACTTCCGTCCATACTTTAGTCGGAGTTGTGACTTATTATGGCAAACACTACTCAACGTTCTTTTTCCATACCAAGCTGCGAGTATGGATTTATTTCGACGATGCTACAGTTCGTGAAGTGGGACCACGGTGGGACCAAGTGGTTGATAAGTGTCGCAAAGGGCGGTACCAACCCCTTCTCCTACTTTACGCCCTTCCGGATGGTACTCCTGTTAATACAGAAAACGCCCCAAAACAAGTGGTACCATTCTACGACAAGCCGAAAAAATTGGGTTTGCGACGTTCGGTGACTCCAAGTCCCGAAAAACCAATCATTGGTACCACCCGACGGGCCATAACCCCGAACCCTGATGGTACCACTTGCCAGAAACCCCCCCTACCAAGGAGTTACAACGAGTACCAGAACTTATCCGTGATTCAGAGTAATCTCTACCCGGAACCTCACCGTAACATCCACAGAACCCTAAGTAATGGTTCATCGAGTGGTACCGAAGGCTTGTTCCGTGATTACCCGAACGTTCCTCGAACCCGTGATTCGGGAAACTGGTCAAGTGACCGCAACAGTGCCTCCTCCTCCTCCTCCACGACCATGGAGAACCCCTACTTGTACCTCGTGGGTAAAGTACCGGAACCCACCCAACGAAACGAATCATCGAGTAGTACCAGCAGTGGGGTTTACGACGTCGGGTACGACTCGTACTCCCTCTCCTCCAACGATAGTAGTACCATGACCACCATCCAACACATGATGAAGATGGGTCATTTGGCCAAAATCCCGGAGGATTACAACCCGGGTGGGCAGGCGCAAGTGTCGCAAAGTTGCGACGTTTTGTGCGACGAAGCCGACGAGCTTTTGGTCAAATCGCGCCAATTGGAAGATGACCATGACCTTGTCCTTGCCTTGGCTTTGTGTAATGCAGCTGCCACCAAAGCCAGAGCCGCCATGGACGCCCCTTACAACAACCCCCAAACGCTGACCTTGGCCCGCATGAAGCACAACACTTGCATAATGCGTGCTAGAAGCCTCCACAGACGAATGACCCAAAACCAGGCCCAAAACAAGGACGTCCCTCCCGAAATCAGACACACACGGGAGGGGAGTTCGGGGTCCTGTGGGAAACACTCCCGTCAAAGTTCACACTCCAGGCAGAACAGTAAGGAGATTGTGGAGAAACCGGCCAAAAATATCGAGATTTACGCCACTTTGCCCAAAAAGAAGAAAGTTGTGAGCATTGAAGACCAGGAGGAGGTTTTGTACGATAAACCCCCAGGTCGGGAGAGTCGTAGCATCTTCTCCCGCAAGAACAAGGAGAAGCGTTCGAGGTCCGAAGACCGCAACAAAGTCACAAAGGAGTTGTCTATTGCCCCCGAACCCCCCAAAAAGGAGGTTAAGACAAAGAAACAACACAAGATCAGACGGAAACTTCTGATGGGGGGGCTAATCAGGCGAAAGAATCGCAGTATGCCTGATTTAACCGACACTTGTGAGAAGGAAAAACCCACGACCACAGTTGATGACAGTAGGGTTGGCCTGAACGGTGGTAGTACCACCGATATGTGTGGGTACTTATCGGAAGGTCACCTGGAGTTCACCAACCCCAACCTGGAACGCAGCAAATTGATGCGGAAGAGTTTCCATGGTAGTGCTGGTAAGATTCTGACCGCGGCTAAAGTACCACCCCCTCCACCGTTACGTACCACCTCCCAACTGACGACCAATAAGGAGTATTACCCCCTCTACCACAACCTGGTCGTGACACGAGCCGACGTCCATCAAGAGGGCGTGGACGAAGTCGATTGTGCCCCTCCTTCAAACCTCGACCTCCCCCCTTATCCCAGCCCACTAGGCTCAGTGATACACTCACGCCAAGCTAGTGAAGAATTCCCCCCACCACCACCCCCACTTGACTTGTCCGCATTGGACGAACACTTGAAACCCCCAACTCCGCCCCCCACCCCACCCTCAACCCTTCTAGCTGAGCTGCAAGTCAAACGACAGGAGATCCTAGCACCTGGTGACACCTGGCTGAAGGAACTCCAAGCCAAACAAGCCGCCTTAAGAAAGAAACAAGAGAGTGTGGGTTCCCCCGGGACGTCAGTCCGCGACTTGGCCTCAAAATTCGAAAACATCCAGGTGTTTGAGGGCCAAAATGGCGTCGTCACAGCCCGGAAACGCGACGATTTTGACATCCCGCCCGAAATTCCCGACGAAAAACGCGGGAAAAAGAAAAGTGTCTCGTTCTGCGACCAAGTGATCCTAGTTGCCACAGCCGAGGAGCAGGAAGACGACAGTTACATCCCGAACCCGATCCTGGAACGCGTCCTGCGCTCAGCCATGAACAAGCCGGAAACGGCCGCCATTCGCCAGGAAGTCCGGACTTTACGCCAGGAGATGTCCCCGGAGCCGTTCGTGCGTCGCAACTCAATGGACAACCTCCTCTCGCGGCAAGCCCCGCCCCCTGACCCCCTCTACTACAACAACTACGCCCAGTCGCCCTACCAACGAATCCCGCAGAACTCGCCAGTTTACAACGCCCCGCCCTCCTACCCCCAGTACCAGTATGTCCGGCCGCCGGTGTATCAACATCCGCCGTCGCCACGCCCCGTCTATCAAGAGCGCGTCCCGCCGCTCCACCCCGAGTACACGCCCTACCAACCAATCCCGCGACAGTTGCTAAGGAAAAGTGTGAGTTTTGAGCCGGGGACGAAAGGCGGGGCGGAGTCGCCCACTCCCAAGGCGGTGGTCACGCCCATTGTGGTCAATAACGCCAATAATAGCGTGCCCACGGGGAAGACCAAGTGTAATCTGTGTAGGAAGAAGGCGGTGGTCTCGGCCAACTTGTACTGCACGGATTGCGAGTTTTACATGTCGAGGTTTAAGCCGAAAAGGTAGTTTTTAAGGAAGTGTGAAGTGTAATTTATTTGGATCTCACTGTACATAGGATTGATTATTGTAATGTTTTATATTACGTGATTATAATAAAAGAGTTTTTCAAATAGTTTGTCGTTTCTTATTATTTGATCCCGAAAAAGTCAATAAATCAAAAAAAAAAAATTAAAAATTGTAGAAAAAGCTCCAAGACAACCAATCTCGCCTAGCAACTAACTAAATTGAAGTGATTTTTCTGCAAATTTATTCGAAAAAACTTTGTTCTTAAATTAAAAACCGTAATTTGATTTAAAAAAATTAAAAAAAACACGAAATTTAAGTAAACTATGCTTACAAAGCAAACTAACTCAAAGAAAACGTGCTTAAAAACTTTAAAAGACAAAAATTACACAATTTTTGTTGTTATTTGATGTTTTTTTGACTAGTTTTTAACGAAATTTTGCAAATAAATGGCCGACAAGATAAAAATCGTAAAACACCTAACAATTATCGATTGTTTTTTATGCGAATTCTTAAAGAAAAAGAGATTTAAGTTCGAAAATTTACTTAATATCTTCAAACAAAAAAAAAATAATATATTTTTTATTATTCTGAATTTTTTCGGGTATTTTTTAGCGTAATACTCAAACGTTAGAACAATTCAAAAATGATGTAGGTACCTATTAATTTAATGTCATAATTTTTCGGTTTCTTTTAAAAATTTTCAAACAATGTTAATTTTATTAAATTTACCGAATTTACCGAAGTTTCGCTTACAAAGCGAACTAAATTAAAGTAAGTAACTTAAAATAACACCCAGTTCGATTAAATTAAGTGATTTTTTCACCCATTTATTGAAACGTAAAGGCAAAAATAAGACGATTTTTGAGGAAATTTGATGCTTTTTTGACTTATTTTTAATAACATCTTGCAAATAAACGGCCAAAAAAGAAAAAATTGTATAATTACCAAAATAATTAGTTGTTTTTTTAAGCGAATTTTTCAAGAAAACAATTTAGTTCAAAAACGTTCGTAAGGCTTCAGAATGAGAAAAAACAACATTTTTTTTATATAATTCAGTATTTTTTTAACGAAATCTTTCGAAATAATAGTATTTTTGGCTTAATACGGAAAAAAGATTGAAAAGATTTAAAAAATAACCGACAATCGTCCTTTCTGGCTTATTTGCAACATTTATTAAAAATTTTGTTAAATATTAACGGCCGGAATTATACACATTTGTAAAAACTATATTTTTTTCTAAACAAAAAAATCCGCGTAAATATTTTTTTAAATTTATTCTAGTCAGTTTTTTGAATGACAGTATTAACTTTTACAGCTAATAAAGGTAAAAAAATTTAAAATTATCACCATTTCTTTAATATTTAAAAAATGCATAGTAAATGCAAGTATGTTTGTTAAATGTATAAAACTATATCTTCTACTTATTAGTATTTGTAAGATTATAATAAATAAAATAAAACAATAAAAGTGATTAAGTTTTACGTAAGTATATTATCAAGTATTTTTAAAACTGTTATAAGACACCTAATACTAAAGATAAAGCTCTTTAACTTAAAAAAAACTAAAAGAATTTTGCTAAAACAAAAAGTTCTTCATAGTACCATTTTAAAATTATTTATTGCAGCAGTGCTCAAAAAAACGGACACTTGTATCTATTGGAATTAGCTACATCTAGCGTGCTATATAGACGTTCGCTTATGGACGCATCATTTTCATTTTGTTAGACTGTACCTACAAATTAGTGTTTGGGAGTTTTTGAAAACTTATAAAATAGTATGTTTTAATTCAAAAATCCATAGCTCTTCCAAAATTTTAAAATAATTGTTGGTTTATTTGAAAAAAAAGTTGGCGTGTAACTAAAATTAAACTAAACAAGAAATATACTATATTATATTCAGTAAAGTTACATAATGATATAATCTTGCGTTTTTATCGTTTGAATCATTAGTTTCGCTGAAAAAAACAAGCTTGTTAGATAACACTTGTATAACTGGTTGCCTGCTCAACATTATGTAACCGTAAGCGGCAAAAAAAGGTTCAGATCCGTGCTAAACCTGCCGTTAAAACAGCCACCTTCCACTCTCCAGCTCTCTTATTCCAAGATCTGTCAGTGTTGTTCATTAATGGCGTGTAATCGCAGCACTTCACAGTGAAAGCGTGCACCTCGTCGACGATGACATCGACGGGCATCCTCCCCACGTACCAGCGCTTCATCAACGGCGTCCCGGTGCCGTTCTCGCGTCGGTCGTTCCGCGCCCGCGAAAAGTACGTCATCTTCACAGTGTTCGCCACCTTCGGGCTGGTCTGTTTCGGCACCTTCTTCTTCCTGCCGGAGTTCCGGAGCAACTCCTCCGACTCCGTGTACAAGATGTACGACCAGATCAAGCGGGCCGGGCCCGAGCTGCTCATCCCGCCGCCGCCGCACCTCGACGAGGAGGCCCCCAGGCTGCTGCGCCACGAGGACGACGTCCGGGTGGACCCGCACGTCATCGGGGACAGGGAGAAGTTGCGGGCCAAGGTGGACGAGGACAGGGAGCTGAAGGTGCTGGAGAGGCCGGGGCTGAGGAGCTCCTCCACGGCGGCGAGGCCCGAGGCGAAGGAGGACGTGGGGGACGTGCCCCAGGAGGCGGCCGTGGTGACGGTGCCGCCGGCGATGAGTGATTGGTATCCGGTGGTTAGCAATGGGGAGGATAGGGATGAAGAAGCGAGGGAGAGGAGGAAGAAAGTGAAGGAGGTGAGGATTTTTTTCATTTATTTTCGATTTTTTTCAAGGTTTAATGCAAAAATTCTAGTTTTTTTTTTGTTAAGTTGGTCATTAAACAAACAAAGGATGAATCACTACAATCATAATTATTTTTTAATTCGCTGATTTTAAGAAATAATGGAATACATTATTTTGGTTTTTGTTTGGTCAAGGGCTCGTTAAATGATTATTTGTATACCCCTTGACTCATTTGCTAAAAATATTTGGTGGGAAAGAGTTTTTTTGGTTCGTAATTGAATAAACAAATGATGGTGATGATTATGACGTCATGTGGGAATCACGAGAGTAATTGATAAATAATTCGACGAATTGCTTTCTTAAAGAATGATAACCTAATAATTTTTGGTTAAATTTCGGGTCTAATAATGACTTTAATCAAAAAAAAAAATGACTTACTAGAAGGAAATTTCGAAAAAAAAATGAAAAATCTCAAAACAGTGATTGCGTAAAGAAAAAATTTTTATTTTACTTAAAAAATGAAAAAGCTAATTTTTTTAATACATTTAATGTCCTAAACGCATTCCCAAAAAATTTGAAAACATCGATAACTTGAAGGAAATTCAAAATAAGATTTTGATTTTCATCTTAGAAGAAGTAAAGGTGCGTTGAATTGTTTTTTTTTTTTTAAATAAATTTTGCTTATTTTTTTTTGTCTCATAAGAATTTAAAATATTTTAGAAAAAAATGATCTTCTTACTAAAATGTTGAAGTAACAATTTTTTCACAATATCAATAAAAACAAAAATCAGAAAATTTTGGAAATGAATTTGAAATGGTTAGATTTTGACAAAAAAAATATGAAAATTTTTGGTTTTTTAACTCATGTTGAGACAAATGACATACATAAAAAAATCCTGAAAACAAAGTTAAATTGAATCGTGTAAAAAATTTTGTTGTATAATTTTTTGTTCTTATAATAATTTTGTTTATTGTTTGTTTCATGTTATTTTAAAAAACACTGAAAAAAGTTGAAATTTTGACATAAATATGTAATCCTAACATAAATGTTATAAAAAAAAGATTTTGATATAAATTCTTAGAATGGCAATGGAAAAAATGATGAAAATATAAAAATAAAGTGATTGAAAAGAAAACATTTGTCAAACTAAATCGTAATTTTTGATTTTGTTTCATTTTTATTTGTAAAGGTGCGTTGAATTGTTTTTTTTTTTAATAAATTTTGCTTATTTTTTTGTCTCATAAGAATTTAAAATATTTGAAAAAAAAAATGATTTTCTTACTAAAATGTTGAAGTGACAATTTTTCACAATATCAACAAAAACAAAAATTAAAAAAATCTGGAAATGAATTTGAAATGGTTAGATTTTGACAAAAAAAATGATAATATTTGGCTTTTTAACTCATGTTGAGACGAATGAGATACATAAAAGAATCCTGAAAACAAAAAACTAAATCGTGTAAAAAAATTTATTGTATAATTTTTTGTTCTTATAGTAATATTTTTTATTGTTTGTTTCATGTTATTTTAAAAAACACTGAAAAAAGTTGAAATTTCGACATAAATATGTAATTCTAAAATGATGTAAATTCTTAGAAAGGCAATGGAAAAAATCTTGAAAAAAAATTGCCTTGCTTTCACAAAATATCAAGATAACAGGAGAATTTTGGAGAGTTATCAATTTTGATATAAATAAAAATACATAATTTGTAATAAGCGACCTAATAAATCTAGTAAGCTTTGATAAGATTTCGTGTGGTGTTTGTGTGGTTATTACTTATCAGTTATCGTACTACATACGTACTGTTTTTTTTTAATTTTATTTAAATTCGTCATCATGAAAGATTTGTTTTCTTCGTTGGTCGTGAAAAAAATTATTTAGGGCTGTCCAAACTACAACTACAGTGTTCTACCATTTTATGTTGGTTTTTAGTTTTAATAATAAAAATATCGTAAAGATTGTTAATTTCTTCTTATCACACGATTTCAAGGTTGTTATTATCAAGTATAAAATTTGTCATTTTTGTTATCACAATTGTTGAAAAAAAATATGTTGTACAGTAGAGTTTTCTCAAACTGCAGTGTTTTTTTTAACTACGATAACAACCCTTATCATATATTCTACCTTCAAGGTCACCAAATTTCAATTGTTGTAAGATATGAAATTTGACGTTCGTTGCTTATCAGTTAACAGACCGCGTATCCTTTACGCCTTTACCTTTTTATTTTATTGTGGAAAGATAGAAATTATCAAAAGTCGGATGTTGGAGGTTTGTTTCATTCATTGGCAATGAAAAAATCATATATCAGGGATGTCCAAATTTCCTGAACAGTTCCCATACCTACATGTCATACATTCACCGCATGAGCGAGCATTTCCCATAAACTCGATTATGGGAATTGTCTAAACCGACTTTACTTTCCCTATTCGAGTTTGTTGAATTTTCCGGTTCAACGGATGCAATTTCCTGTCGCGGTGTTGTTATGTGAATCAAATCCTCTTTCACACATTACATTTAAAAAAAGCGTAAAAATTGTAAAATTTGCGATAATAAACTGTCATGACCTGAGTGAGGTCAACAATCGCAACACACCAACCGTTATTTTCGTGCAAACGATTGTTTCGATAAAAATCAATGTCGTCGAAAAAGGATCGGACCACAAGTGGTTCCCTGCGGTATGCTCTTGCCCTCCTCCCTCATTAAAATAATAAATAACGTTCATTATTTTATTGACTTGGCTCATTTAGTAATTTTATGCAAATGATGTTCTCGAAATTCAAAGTGTGAAAAAATGAGGGAATAAATTTTGTTTTTTTTTTTTGGTTTTTTGTGATGGCTTCTCAAACAAATTATGCGAATTTTAATTGCGGTCGTAAGTCTGTGTGTGAGAGGTTTTATATGTGGAGAAGTAAGCGACTTTATTATCGGAGATGCAGATCTCTGAAATGGTACATTAAAACCGCTATAAAATATGGATGTAGGTGAGTGGATTTCAACCGAGAAAATGAATGAAATTTGCAAGCTACACAGTTTTTTCAACATTGAATCGTAGTTTATTATAAAATCAGACATTTGATTACTCGGCTTCTGTATTTGACAACGAAGAGTTTCTGCTGTTTTTAACAAGTGTGCCACCATTTGACACTAATTTTTTGTGTCGGTTTTGCTTTGTATTTGACAATGTGCCGCGTTTTGAACAACATTTTTAGGTGATTGTAAATACATGTCAATAATTTGTCTATAATACTGGTGTAGAAATTTATTGCTGTTTTTGACTTTTTTCAGAAAAAATGTGATACTACTACTCGTTTTTGAAAATATTATGTTTTATGTTGTAATTTTAACTTTTTTCTTCTTTTTTTACGACAAACAGCTTCTGAATTTGGCTACGTTTTGACATGTGTTTTAAAAATACGTGATAATAATTTGTCTATGACTATAACATTTGTTTTTGACAACAGTTTCTGTATTTGACAACGTAATGTTATGTGCCGCTTTGAAAACAATATTTTGTCTCTAAAACTGTGTAACTAACAATTTGTTCTCTATTTTCCGGTGCTTTTCGAGAAATATGATTGCTGTTTTTGACAACATATTTATTTGACAAAGTATATTTTTCGGGTCAAGAAAAAAATGGAAAAAGTTTGGTTTTTATTATTGTAGATTTTGTCTTTTTTACTATTTTTGTTCTTTTTTGTATATTTGTTAAGTATCTTTTCTGTTTTTGATTTTTTTTTGAAAAAAATGTGATACTACTACTCGTTTTTGAAAATATTGTTTTAACTTTTTTCTTCTTTTTTTACGACAAAACCGCTTCTGTATTTTGACATGTGTTTAAAAATACGTGATAATAATTTGTCTATGACTATAACATTTGTTTTTGACAACACAGTTTCTGTATTTGACAACGTAATGTTTATGTGGCGCTTTGAAAACAATATTTTGTCTCTAAAACTGTGTAAATAACAATTTGTTCTCTGTTTTCGGTTCTTTTCGGGAAATATGATTGCTGTTTTTGACAACATATTTATTTTTCGGGTCAAGAAAAAAAATGGTAAAAGTTTGATTTTTACTATTGTAGATTTTATCATTTTTTTATGGGTTTTGCTTTTTTGCATATTTTTTAAGTATCTTTTCTGTTTTTGACTATAAAAATATTATTATTTTGTGCAGTGGAGGCCAGATTGCTTTTTTTGTTTTGTAATTATATGAAATGTTAATCCACATTATAACGTGTCATTAAGTAAAATTTATGAGCCGTTTGTCGCATATTCACGGTCTCAAGCTTATTTAATTCGCGTATTTACGATTTCAGGTTTGCAGATTTTTCAATTAAAATATAATCCGGCTTTTACATTTTTTGGGACCGTTAACTTGGCATTATTATGATTATTAGAAAGTAGCGCTCGGTCACGATTTTGTGGACACCTAATTTCAGTTTAATTGTTCTAAGAACGGAGGCAAAAAAAAAGTTGTGAAAAATAATTTGGAACAATGGTGTATGAATAATTCATGTTTTTGGGGGGTGACAATGACGGTGGAAAAAATCGGAAAAGAGTCGGAGACCATCAGCTGCCGATAAAATTCCGATGCTGGGACGTTTGTAACAGACCGTGACGTCCTTCTTGGAATGCCGCTGTTGTTAGTGGTACAGCATTCTCAGTTCATCGAAACATGCAAGAATAAAACAGGAATTTGCTGACAATAAATTGTTTGCAAATGAATCGTCGTTGAGAAAACAAAAAAATACTACACTCAACTTTCCAATTTCACTTTCACTCGGAGAGAATTGGCCGAGTTTTAATAAATAACGGGAATCATGAATCAAAAAATTATTCGCCAACAAATAACAGGGATAAGATATCTGGGTCGTATGCGGAAGTTGTCAAGGTTTCGAGCATCGGATTGCGTGTCTTTAATTAGGTTTCGTGTGATGATAACAGTTTTTGTTACTGCTTTTTCGCTCATTCAGGAAGATGCAAAATTTATTTTTGAATAATTTTTGTCAAAAACACAAAAAACAAGCAGCAATTGTTGTCAAAAACAGAAAAATACAATAAATTTCTTGTCAAAAACAGCTCACATTTAATTGCTTAAAATCAGGAGTATTGACTTTTTTAGACTTGAAGTAAAGCTAAATTGCATTAAATACAAATTAATCGCCAACTTTCGAAAAATTGTCAAAAACAGAAATTGTTGCCAAAAACAGAAAGATACAAGGCTAGACTAATAAATTAGTTGTCAAAAACAGCTCACATTTAATTGCTTAAAATCACGAGTATTGACTTTTTTAGATTTAAAGTAAAACTTTCGAAAAATTGTCAAAAACAGAAATTGTTGTCAAACACAAAAATACATACTGAAACTAAGAGCAAATAAAAGTTTGACTATTTCGAGGTAACCTTATTATTTTAAAGTCTTTTGATGTGTATATTAACTAGATCTATATTAATTGTCAAAAACAGAAAGGAGAGTTGAAAATTAGTTTTTTTATTTCTCTTTTGAAAATTTCCAATTTTAATTAATTAACAGGCAAGAGTATTGACTTAATTATTGCACTTTTTTTTTGAGTTTTGAATTAAATTTTGACGAAAAATTGTCAAAACAGAAGTTGTTGCCAAACACAAAAATACATACACAAACTAAGAGAAAATAAAAGTTTGACTATTTTGAGGTAATCTTATTATTTTCTAATCTTTTGATGTGTATGTTAACTAGATCTATATTAATTGTCAAAAACAGAAAGGAGAGTTGAAAATTAGTTTTTTATTTCTGGTTTGAAAATTTCCAATTTTAATTAACACTTTTAACTGCTAGAGGCAGGAGTATTGACTTAATTATTGCACGTTTTTTTTTTGGCTTTTGAATTAAATTTTGACGAAAAATTGTCAAATCAGAAGTTGTTGAGTCAAATACAAAAAAATACGAGCTCATATGAATAAAAATTCAAGTTTGAGTATTTACAGGTAACTAAAACAGCTTAATTATCCTGCGGTCTTTTGTTGTGTATGTTAACTGGACCTATATCAATTGTCAAAAACAGTAAGGAGAGTTGAATAATAATATGTATTAGTTTTTTTCGTAAATTTCCGATTTTAATTATCCCGGAGCTCGTTGCACACCTGGTCCATTGTTATACTTTCCTCCCTGTCATCTCGTTTCACCATCAATCAAATTGTCGGTTTCCCACCCAAGTAGAGACCGAGCGACCTTCCGACGACCGGAAAAGAAGTCACTTTCCGGTCCACCGAACGATAATGACACGAAATCATCACACGAATCGTTGATAATTTCACTGTCGGTGCGAGACATCGACAATTGCTTGGCGCCACAACGATCAAGAACAAAGAACCGATTTTTTTTTCTATTATTTTTGGATTTTTTTCACTAGACTTGAAATTTCCATCTCTCTCTCTCTCTTTTACTTTGATTCGCACGAGCATATTGTGTGAGTGTGTGGCGATGGTACACAATGAAATTGCAAAAAAACACTCGACCCATGGGTCCGTCCGACTCGTGGTGATTTATACCACACCGGTTGAGACGTTTACATGCGCCATTAAAAAATAATTGTAATGGTATAAACACGACGTTATTTATTACATTTTTTCCGTTTTTGACATGAAACAAACTTGTGTTTTTTTTTAAACTAGTATTGATGATTAATTCTCGAATTGTTTTTGCCAAGAGTTTTTTTTTACTTTCTGCAAGCTCGTCATTTTTTGTTCTGTTTTTGACCTTTTAACTTTGTAAACGTGGGTATTTTTTATAGCAATTGCAGGTTTGGACATTTCTTGTAAAGAACAATTGACAATGCTTGCTTTCTTTTCATCTAAAATCAACATTTTTTGCTTTGAAGTAACAATTTTTCTTTGCTTTTGTATTTTGGAACGTATTTTTGACAATATTCTTGTGTCTTTTGACAATCCTACTGTGTAAAACATTTTTTTATTTATTCCTGATTCTGCTAAACAGTATTACTGTTTTTGACAACTTCATTTGCTTTTGACAAATGGCCGTTTTGTCTTCATAGTATTAAATTTTACTTGTTTTATAAACTTTTTTGACAATGCAGCTGTCTTTGACAACATATTTTTAACAATATTTTTATCTAGCTAATTTTGTTTAATTGACAAAAGTGAGCGTAATACTGTGAATATCAAAGCAGTTTTTGAGAAACATTGCTGTTTTTGACAATACTATTCGATTTGGACGACTTGGACAAATATAGTATTTTGTTGTGAACTCTTTGGCTTCACAATGTTTAATTTTTTCTTACAGTTTGTTGTAACACTGCTTCTTGTTTTTGACAAGGTATTATTAATAATCAATCTTTTTGCTGTTTTTGACAATACATTGTTGATGTTTTCGACATTTCTGCAAAGAATATTTTATAAAACCATTTGCTTTTGACAAATACTATATGGCCGTTAAGTCATCATAATATTCAATTTCATTTGTGTGATTTACGTTTTTGACAATGTGGTTTCTGTGTTTGACAACGCATTTTTATCTAATTATGTTTGTCTGTAATACTATATATAAAGGAGTTTTTGCACTAATTTTTGTTGTTTTTGAGAAACATTGCTGTTTTTGACAACACTTTTTGTTTTTGACAAATAGAATATCAAATCAACATTTTTGATTTCAAAATGGACAATTTGTTTCTTTTTCTTTAGCGTTTATTGTAGCGCAGTTTCTGTTTTTGACAAGGTATTTTTAATAATCAATATTTTAGCTGTTTTTGACAATACTGTATTGCTGTTTTTGACATTTCGGCAGAGATAATGTGAGAATACCATTTGGTTTTGACAAACACTATAATAAATGGCCGCTTGGTCATCATAATATTCAATTTTATTTGTGTTATACACGTTTTTGACAATGTAGCTTCTGTGTTTAACACCGTACTTTTATTTCATTATGTTTTTGACAAAAGTTTGTGTGTAATACTGTATATAAAGAGTTTTTGCACTAATTTTTGTTGTTTTTGAGAAACATTGCTGTTTTTGACAACAATATTTGCTTTTGACAAATGGAATACTTTGTTGTAAACGCAAGTCAAAGCTTAAAATGTTTCTTTTATTTTTGACAATCTATTTTCAGTAATATTTTTAGCTGTTTTTGACAATACTTGACAATAGTTTGTCCATAAAATCGTATAAAAAGCTTATTTCTTGTTGTTTTTGATAAGGAATATTGTTGTTTTTGACATTTTTACAGCGAAAATTTGGAATTTCTCCAGCTTCTGTATTTGACAGTGTATTTTTAAGCTGTTTTTTGATAACATTACAACAAGTTAACATTTTTGGCTACACAATGATGAATTCTGCCTTTTTTGCTCAGTTTCTGTATTTGATAGCAATATTTTTGTATGTTTTTTGGTTGTATAATTTGATTTTTCGTCATTATATTCTCATTTGCATCACTCGAGTAAGTTATCAGTTAAAAAAGCTCGTCGAGACCAAGTAATTGACGGTTGAAAAACCGCAAAAGCCGAGATTGGAGATCGATAACAGTCGGTCCGAAAACTGTAAATTATTCCGACCGAGGCCGAAAATGCGATCTTATCGAACTGGTGTATTGTTTTAGTTTTGGGTATCGAACTAAGAGAATAAATAAATTCGCTTTCGATGTCTTTATACACCTGGTGGTTACAAAAAAAATATGATAAAATTATGATATAGAAAGTCGCTTTAAACTCTTTTATATATTGTCAGCAGCGTTGACAAGACACGCCATCCGTTACCTTCTTTTTCCCATCAACAGATCAAAGAACTTTATCCATTATTAATCACATTCCGATCTTGTTTTTCCTGTCGTTGAAAGGAAAAAGGAAACGTTTTTTTTTCATCAATGTGAGAGCGAAAGCTTTCGTCTAAATTTAAATGTCGAGGTCGGATTTTCTAGGGTATCTTTTAAAATAATTAGTGTGACCTTGCGCCAATTTTACCGATTATGGAAGATGAGCCAAAAAATCGCTCCTTGTATAGTTTGATTTATTCACGAGATGGCACCGCCAAAAAGGATGGAAGTCCTAGTGTCACAATTATTATTATCTCCTTTTGTGCGTTTGTACGTTTCGAGTTTATTGTTCGCATTGTTAGCTTGTTAGAAGCTTTTTTTTGAAACACACGAACAATAAATGTCCACATATTTCAACTCGTTTTGCCTGAGAATGAAACGCTAATTAATTTCTGTAAACGTTACATATTTGTTTGACCTAAAATTATAAATAGATCTCTGGAAAGTCATCATCTTTTATTGTTGTTTTTCGGGTAGATATTTGACGTTCGTCACGAGAGATTCGAATGTTTGAGTCGTGTATAAGAAAACGGTCGCGTGCTTTATTTACATAATTAGAAATAATATCTGGGATAATTTTTTGGCGTTTTATCAATGATTGATGAACATGTAAACTGAGAGATAACCTTTGCTTGTGATTATCCCACTCGAAAACAGAATAAAAAATGCCTCTCTCAAGACCTGTAATTATCTCCATTCTTCGCCTATCTCGCAATCAATTTACGAAGCTATTATTAAAATTGGGATCGTTACACGAATCAATTAAAAATAAATAGAGAGTTTTGCAAACAATTCGTGTCGTGCGATGTGTCACCACCACTCGATCAATATTCAAATCATTCCACGACTTATAACTGAATTATGTCGAAGTTGGAGTGTAATACGACAGGGAATGGATGATGCATCTCCTTTGATTCGATCGAATTAATTATTCAACACACATTCCAACGAGGAGGAAAAAAAAAACGATTTTTATCAATTTGTAGCAAAGAGGATTTTCTCACAATATAAATAAATTATCACGTTTTTGTTTGTTATTATGTCCGGTTTTTCAAACGGACGACAAACGGAATTCCCGCTCAATTAATGTAAACTAGTGTAATCATGGAATTTTTGACCATTAAAATCATCAAATTTCTTGAGAAAATGTGGAAATTGTGTTAAAAACAACCAAATGTGTCAAATACAAAAATTAGTTGTCAAAAACACGAAGTCATCTTTTTATTAGTGGTGTCAAAAACAGAAGGAAATTCATAAATAGTCATGTCAAGAAATCAAAGAAAGTTTTGGACATGGTTCGTGTCAAAAACAGCAAGGAATCTGGACTTGTTAACTGTTAAATTGTTAAATGCCAGTTTTAAGTCATATAAGCTATAGTATTTGTTGAGGAAATGTAGAAATATTCTCAAAGGCCACTAAGTGTCAAATACAGAAATTGTTTTGTCAAACACACTTAAGCAATTTTTTCGTTTTTTTTTAATATTAGAACTATTAGAACGAAATACATCAAATCAAAAACACTGTCATAATTAAAACAGATGGGAGATTGTAAATTTGGATGTTTCTTGTAAAAAACAGCACAATTTGTTGTCAGAAACAAAAAGGAACGCATCAGAATTTGGACGTTGAAATTGTTAAATTCTAGTTTTACTTCAGCTAAACTATAGTATTTGTTGAAGAAATATAGAAATATTCTCAAAGACGACTAAGTGTCAAATACAGAAATTATTTTGTCAAACACACAAAAGCAATTTTTTCGTTTTGTCAAATATTAGAACACATTTAAAATTTAAACAGATGGGAGATTGTAAATTTGGATGTTTCTTGTCAAAAACAACACTATTTGTTGTCAGAAACAAAAAGGAACGCATCAGAATTTGGACGTTGAAATTGTTAAATTTTAGTTTTACGTCAGATAAACTATAGTATTTGTTGAAGAAATATAGAAATATTCTCAAAGACGACTAAGTGTCAAATACAGAAATTATTTTGTCAAACACACAAAAGCAATTTTTTCGTTTTGTCAAATATTAGAACACATTTAAAATTTAAACAGATGGGAGATTGTAAATTTGGATGTTTCTTGTCAAAAAACAACACTATTTGTTGTCAAAAACGAAAAGGAACACTTCAGAATTTAGGCTTAGAAATTGTTAAATGTCAATTTTATGTCAGATAACTCTTATTATTTATTGAGGAAATGTAGAAATATTCTCAAAGACAACTAAGTGTCAAATACAGAAAATATTTTGTCAAACACACAAAAGCAATTTTTTCGTTTTGTCAAATATTAGAACACATTTAAAATTGAAACAGATGGGAGATTGTAAATTTGGATGTTTCTTGTCAAAAACAACACTAATTGTTGTCAGAAACAAAAAGAAACGCATCAGAATTTGAACGTTGAATTTGTTAAATTCTAGTTTTACGTCAGATAAACTATAGTATTTGTTGAAGAAATATAGAAATATTCTCAAAGACGACTAAGTGTCAAATACAGAAATTATTTTGTCAAACGCACTAAAGCAATTTTTTCGTTTTGTCAAATATTTGAACACATTTAAAATTGAAACAGATGGGAGATTGTAAATTTGGATGTTTCTTGTCAAAAACAACACTATTTGTTGTCAGAAACAAAAAGGAACGCATCAGAATTTGAACGTTGAATTTGTTAAATTCTAGTTTTACGTCAGATAAACTATAGTATTTGTTGAAGAAATATAGAAATATTTTCAAAGACGACTAAGTGTCAAATACAGAAATTATTTTGTCAAACACACTAAAGCAATTTTTTCGTTTTGTCAAATATTAGAACACATTTAAAATTCAAACAGATGGGAGATTGTAAATTTGGATGTTTCTTGTCAAAAACAACACGATTTGTTGTCAAAAACAAAAAGGAACGCATCAGAATTTGGACGTTGAAATTGTTAAATTTTAGTTTTACGTCAGATAAACTATAGTATTTGTTGAAGAAATATAGAAATATTCGCAAAGACGACTAAGTGTCAAATACAGAAATTATTTTGTCAAACACACTAAAGCAATTTTTTCGTTTTGTCAAATATTAGAACACATTTAAAATTCAAACAGATGGGAGATTGTAAATTTGGATGTTTCCTGTCGAAAACAACACTATTTGTTGTCAAAAACGAAAAGGAACACTTCAGAATTTGGGCTTATAAATTGTTAAATGTCAATTTTATGTCAGATAACTCTTATTATTTATTGAGGAAATGTAGAAATATTCTCAAAAACGACTAAGTGTCAAATACAGAAATTATTTTGTCAAACACACTAAAGCAATTTTTTCGTTTTGTCAAATATTAGAACACTTTAAATTTAAAATGTCATAATTGAAACAAATGGGAGATTGTAAATTTGGATGTTTCTTGTCAAAAACAGCACTATTTGTTGTCAAAAACAAAAAGGAACACTTCAGAATTTGGGCTTAGAAATTGTCAAATGCCAATTTTATTTCAGATAACTCTTCTTATTTATTGAAGAAATGTAGAAATATTCTCGAAACCAACAAAATGTCAAATACAGAAATCTTTTTGTTAAAAACACGAAAGCAATTTTTCGTCTTGTCAAATATCAAGACTATTAAGGAGTTATTCTTAGATCAGAAACAAATTTTTTTAAATCACTAGTGGTTGTTGTCAAAAACAGTTGTCAAATTCAAAAACAGTCACGACAGGAAAATGTATCATTAAATCAAACACAAGCATTATTTCGGTAAAAACCACTGAATTTGTAAAATACTAAAATTACGTTGTCAAAAACACTATGCCAGTTTCTTCTTGTTATCAAATACGAGGAAGAATAGTGAGTATGTCTTAAATCAGAAAAAGTTTTGGGCATGTTTCGTGTCAAAAACTAGTTGTAGTCAAAAACAAAAAGGAAGACCTCAAAATTTAAACTTTAGAATTGGTTAATATGGCAGTTTTATGTCAGATAATCTTTATTATTTGTTGAGGAAATGTGGAAATATTGTCAAAAACTATTTGTAGTCAAAAACTATTTATAGTCAAAAACAAAAAGGAAGGCCTCGAGATTTAAACTTTAGAATCGGTTAATATGGCAGTTTTATGTCAGATAAACTTTATTATTTGTTGAGGAAATGTGGAAATATTGTCAAAAACAACTAAACTTGTCAAATACAAGAAATATTTTTTTCGTTTGAATGGTTTTAGCGATGTTTTAATATTCAAATTAAGACAAAAAAAACACATTTCGCACTTTGGTCTAATCAAATCACGTCGTCCGTGTATAAAAAGTCGCATATTTCCGCTGTTGGCAACTCTGAACCAAATCGAATCATTCCATGTAATAAAAGGGAAATACAACACGCAGCTTTAGCGTCAAAGTGTGACGATAAAAGCAATTTCATCCCTCCATCTTTGAAGCGAGAGAGAGCAATTTGAAGTCGCCCTTTTTACACGTTCGTTGTAGTACGACTATAAGCAAACACAATCTCGTTAAAAATTCCAGTTTGATTTAGAAAAGAAGAAAAATCGAATTCGTTCGGAGATTCCACTCCAAAGTGCAATAAACAAGACCTCGTTTGTTGGCAAATAGTTTACCGAGTTAATGATCCATGCTATCATTTTAACAGCGTTGAACAAAATTCAATTCTAGCACATTGAAAAATTCATGCTTTTGGAGCTTTCTCTCAAATCACAGTCCTGTTTTAAAATGCATCATTTCTCCCTGCTACAGGAAACAGGAAAATTAATCATCTCTCCAATCTCGTTGAAAATTTCATAAACGCTCGACCTCAACTCGATACTATCCGAAGATGAATTTTTTTTTTTTACAAATAACGTTCATTAGCGAACGACGCGTTTTCCTCTTTCTTGCCTCAGGCGAAGCGTTTTCTTAAAAGCGGCGAATTTATTTACCTATTTACTTTACGGCATCGCGACGTATTTTTCCGAGAAAGTGGATTATCATAATGGAATGTTTGCTGAGGGTTGAAGGGAAACAAGGGTGTTTTAATCTGTAGACGAAATTGTACGGAGGGATTAGCTTGATATTGAAATTTAGCCAGAAAGGCACCAGATTATGAAATCTTGTAGGTTTGAAGAGTTTTTTCTAATTATAGAAATATACAGGGTTAGTCTACTAAAAGTACTATATTTCACTACTATATCTTAAATACTAGTTTTTCAGAATTTTTCTACTCTTCTTTATAATTAAAATTTATAATTAATTATAATTAATTGAATTTTTATGATTTCTAGTGTTTTTTATTAAAAAATTTATAAAAAATTTTGCTAGCACCAAAATTATATTTTTATTTTTCTTAATTATTTTTTGGAGCTAGAGACATTTTTTACGGATTTTTATCACAAAACAATGTTTAAGCTCGGCTTGTTCTCATATGACACTTTAATAAATATTTTTGCAGTTAGTTAGTAGTAGCTAATTAATTAATTCATTCATTAATTTTAATTATAAGCAACTGGAGGAAAATTATATAAAAAATATAAAAGTATTTAATAGCGTACGTTGAATCCAGTGCGTTTATTAGTTTTTGTGATATATTTTGTGAATTGTCGAAGAGCCAATGGTCTCAAATTTTAGAAAAATTGGATAGTTTTGAATTTATATAATGATTTTCGTTGCTGACAATTTTTAGAAATTTTGAGAATTTCTGAGATCAAGGCAATTTTGAATTCCGATTTCTAGAATTGTCTTTATTTCGGAATTTTGATACTTTTTAAATTTGAAAGCCTAGACTTTATCTCAGAAATTTTGTTGAAAAATTTTTGAAAATCAGATTTTTGAATTTCTAGAATCATTTTTAACTTCTAAAATAAACGTATTATAATGAAATTTTGTTTCGATTTTTTTAGAATTAAGCAAGCTGTCTAAAAAAGTTAGTGAAAGTCCAAAATTCTGAAATTTGTAAATTCAAAATATTTGATTTTAAAATCAAATTTTGGTTTTTTTAACTTTTTATTTTTAGAATTTTTTTAGAATCGTTTACGATGTTTAGAATCTTAATCTTAATCTTAATCTTAATCGAATTATTATATATTATAATTTTAGAACTGTCAAATATTAATTTGGAAGATCTAGAAATGTTGATTTTGACTTGAATTTTGATTTTGAAATTTTTATAACCTTTAGCAATTAAAAATTTTAGTTTTTCTAGAATGATTTTTGAAGTCTAAAATTAAAAGTGTTAATTGAGTTTCCATTTTTTGAGATTCAAAAGTTGAATTTACAAATCGTCTAAAAAAATTTCAAAATTTTGGATTCTAGAATCCAGATTTTCGATTTAAGAAATCGTGAAACAAATTTCAAAAATATCACAACGTTAAGGTCTTGGAATTGAGAGCTTACACATTTTGGAAGATTAAAAAAATGCTAACATTTTTGAATTTCGCATTTCTAGAATTGTCTTTTTTGAAATTTGAAATCCTAGTGTAGTTTTTGCGCACTTTTTCCACCTCCTAACCTCAGACCCACTTATCCTCGTGTTTTATTTCATTTAATTGATCCGTAGGAGTTGTATGCCACCAATTTATTAATAAAAATTTTTGATTTCGTAATTCGAATCAAAACGATTGGTTTCCAACGGAACCACGCGATCTTATTTCCTTTCTCTATTTGTTCTTTTCCAACAGTTGATAACACTCTTATCACTCTTATTTATTTGTAAGCGAGTAAATGATCACACCATACTGAGAGGTCAGTTTAGTTCAGTTTTTGCTTCGAAATGGTTGTGGTACCAACGAAAGCAGCTACTGCTGGTGTTACTTCAGCTATTTTGGTGGTGGCATGGACGGGGGTGTATTTAAGTAGACATCATGCGAATCAAGGGGTGAATAATGTGACTTTAAGTGAAAGTAAAGCATCGCCAGTTGTTGAGATTTTTACTTTGGAGAAAAATTTGAGTTTGACGAGTGATAATGGGTTAAGGAGGGAAAAAATTAAAGAGGTGATTTGTTTTTTTTTTTTGATAAGTTTATCATCTTTGAGGCTAATCGGGTCCAAAGTTTTGATGATTCAGTTCTATTTTGATAAATAGAGTCAAAGATTTTGCTAGTTGAGAGTGCTTCCTGTTTACTGGACTAGTTCTGATTAAATTTAATTAATTAATTAAAAAAAAACGATTTTTTTATGTTTTTACACGATCTTGACAACTTCAAGCGAAATGAAGCTCTGGTCTTTCTTACATCATGAGACAGAACCTATTTTTTCTATTACACTTGTTATTGCATCTATTTTTCACATTACATCTCTCATGTGATCAAAAATCGATGTTTTTGCCCGACTTTGGCAACTTTAAGCGAAACGAGTCTCTGGTTTTTCTTACACTATGATATAGAGCTTATTCTTTCTATGAATCTTGTTATTGCGTCTACTTTTCAAATTAAATATATCTCTTCACGTGATCAAAAATCGATGTTTTTGTGCGATTTTGGCAACTTTAAGCGAAATGAAGCTCTGGTCTTTCTTACATCATGAGACATAACCTATTTTTTCTATTACTCTTGTTATTGCATCTACTTTTCACATTACACCTACATCTCTCATGTGATCAAAAATCGATGTTTTTGCCCGACTTTGGCAATTTTAAGCGAAATGATGTTCAGGTTTTTCTTACACTACGATATAGAGCCTATTCTTTCCATGAATCTTGTTATTGCGTCTACTTTTCAAATTAAATATATATTTCTCACGTGATCAAAAATCGATGTTTTTGTGCGATTTTGGCAACTTTAAGCGAAATGAAGCTCTGGTCTTTCTTACATCATGAGACAGAACCTATTTTTTCTATTACCTGTGTTATTGCATCTACTTTTCACATTACATCTACATCTCTCATGAGATCAAAAAACGATGTTTTTGCCCGACTTTGGCAATTTTAAGCGAAATGAAGCTCAGGTTTTTCTTACACTACGATATAGAACATATTCTTTCTATGAATTTTGTTATTGCGTCTACTTTTCAAATTAAATATATATCTCACGTGATCAAAATTCGATGTTTTGGCCCGACTTTGGCAACTTTAAGTGAAACGAAGCTCAGGTCTTTCTTACATCGTGAAATGGAACCTATTTCTTCTAATAATCTTGTTATAGCATCTACTCTTTAAATTAAAAAACAGAAGATATATTGGGCGTTATAGAAAAAATAGTGTCTCCAGACGGTTTTAAGACAAAGTTGAGCTTTTTAGTGCACAGAGGTGCCTAGATTCGCTCAGGAATACGACATGTGGAGCAGAAGTAAATTTTTTTAGTAAAAACAAAACACACAAATTAAATTTTCCGATCGATTCTTCGCCTCCCACTCGCGTCGTATTAGATTACTCGATTGTTTGTGTGGTTATATTGATGAAATTTGATCGTAATTTCTCTTGCAGATGATGAAACACGCGTGGGATAATTACGTCCGTTACGCTTGGGGCAAGAACGAACTGAAACCAATAAGCAAACGTGGACATAGTGCTAGCATTTTCGGTACTTTACCGCTAGCTGCAACGATTTTAGACGGCTTGGACACTCTGTATATAATGGGAATGAAAGATGAGTTTAAACAGGCGAGAGATTGGGTCGCCAATGAACTAAATTTGGACAATATGGTAGGTTTTTTGTCGAAGTTTTTTAGGAAGAATTGATTTTTTGGTGGTTTTAGGCGGCTGATGTGTCGGTTTTTGAGACAAATATACGGTTTATTGGTGGTTTATTGACATGTTTCGCCCTCACAGGCGATGTGATGTTTAGAGACAAGGCGCAGCAAATCGCCGATAAATTATTACCAGCGTTTCAGACACAGACTGGAATTCCACATGCTTTGGTCAACTTAAAAACAGGCGTAAGTATTTTGAAAATTCGGTCAAGCTAAAAAAAATTTTTTTTGAACCTATTTTTGTGTGAAAAATTTTTTTTTGGAAAAAGTTTTTAATCCGGTCCTGTAGTGCACGTTGACCAACCTATTTTCGTCCGAAAAACAGTTATAACTACTGTTATTATAGCCGGAAATTCATTGTTAAAACGCTAAAACCAACAAAAACAAACACTTTAATTTGCATTGCATTCTGTACAATTAATTTCTAATTAGAGAGGCATTAATGAAGTGACACAAAAACTTGCATTTTGGTTTATTATTCCCTTTTAATTAATTTGTGCGAGGACATTTGAATTAGAATTGTATACAGTTAAGGAAATTAACCGGAAAATATAACAAACGGTTAATAGACGTTCATTAAAATTAATTAAAACTTTGGTACAGTTCATGTCATAATTTATTGTTATTTGTGGGTGCGTGTGAAGCGGGTTAGTATGTTTTTTTACGAGCGTTTATACTTTCAATTGGCGATGAAAAATTTAAATTTGGTTCCTTGGTAGGCAATGAAAAACGAAAATTTGGTAAACGACACGTTTTTTTTTATTTTAAATAATAACAATAAAATATTAACTAAATAAAATTTTATTATTTCTAGTGTTATTCTAAAACGGCAGTGATGTTTTCGAGCAAAAAATTCTTAAATTCTTATACAAATTTTTGTTAGCACAGAAATATACTCTCAGTAGACTAACCCTGTATATTTTGAAATTAAAACTTACACAAAATTAAGCCAGACACACTAGAAATCATAAAATTTCGATTAACATTTTTTTACGTATTTTTAAATTGTGAAGAAAAATTTCAAAAAAAAAATCACTTGCATAGGAAAAAATACATATTAGGAATAAATAACTATTTTTTTACTATTTTAATTTTTTATCAGACTAACTCTGTATATAAAAAATGTTTCTTGAGTCGATAAAGTTAAGAAGTTGGAAAAAAATTTGGTTCCCTGATGGGCAATGAATAATAAAAAATTTGTCTCCTCAATTGGCGATGAAAAATAAAGAAACTATTTTTCCAGGCGAGTAAAAATTTCGGTTGGGCGAGTGGTGGTTCTAGTATTTTATCCGAGTTTGGTACACTCCACTTGGAATTTGCTTATTTGAGCGACATAACCGGCCAACCTATATATCGCAATAAAGTCGATCATATTCGACAGTTCCTTCAAAGTTTGGAGAAACCAAACGGTCTCTATCCGAATTATCTCAACCCGAAAACGGGTAAATGGGGCCAACGTAAGTTTTAGTTAGACGAAACACGTTGTATAATTTTTTATATATATTTTTTTGACAGATCATATGTCAATGGGCGCCCTTGGGGATAGCTTTTTCGAATATCTCCTCAAAGCTTGGCTCCAATCCAACAAAGAGGACAACGAAGCTCGTCAAATGTTTGACGATGCAATGCAAGCTGTCCTCCAACATATGCTTTTTACTTCGCCCTCTGGCCTCGCCTACTTTGCCGAATTGAAATTCGATCGACCCGAACACAAAATGGACCATTTGGGTTGTTTTTCGGGTGGTCTGTTAGCACTCGGTGCCAAAACGCTCAAAAACGACATGTCGAATCGATATATGGAGGTAGCGAAAAAAATAACGCATACATGTCATGAGTCGTACGATCGCACCAATACAAAATTGGGGCCGGAAGCGTTCCGTTTTACGGAAGGTGCCGAAGCGAGAGCGTTAAAAAATTCGGAAAAGTATTATATTTTACGGCCGGAAGTTATAGAATCTTATTTCTATATGTGGCGATTGACGAAAGATCAGAAGTATAGAGATTGGGGATGGGAGGCTGTGCAAGCATTGGAGAAGTATTGTAGAGTGCCTGGGGGATATACAGGCTTGAAGAATGTCTATTCGGATGATCCACAAAAGGATGACGTTCAGCAGAGCTTCTTTTTGGCGGAAACGCTTAAGGTAATTATTGACATTTGACATTATTGACATTGACATGAAAATCACCAAGCTATTGTTTTGACATTTGACTGTTGATTCTGACATCAAACAGTCAAATTTTGACACCATGAAACTTATAACTGACATTTGACACTTGACAGTCATCGAAAATGTCAAAAAATTTAGACAAGTTAAAACTATTTTAATGTCCAAACCAATACATTTTGATGTTTGGCAGTTTGACATTCACTAAATTCGTCTAGGTATTTGGGTAAATACATTGACATTGACAGTTGACAATTGACAGTAATGGAAAAAATTGTCAATTAAGTCATCATTCAAAGAAATTTAAAGAAGTTTAAAGAATTTCAGTGTCTAACTTTATACCATTGGCTGTTTGACACTTTTGACAGTTTGATGAAACATTAGTTACGACAGTCTTGACAGTTATGACAGTTAAGACTTCACTTCTTTTGCCTAGTTTTTGTGTTAATAGGTTTTTATATTTACTACTTTTTGTTTCTCCAACCGGCGTTGAAAAAAATTGCAATTAAAAATTTATTTTTCTCGTCGGCTCTGAAAAATCGCAAATTAATTTTTGGTGCTAAAATAGCTGTTTTATTGCAATTCAAGGCAAACTGAGATTTACAAAAAAAAGTCAAAACATAAATTACATACAAACATTTATTTACTGTTTTTTATTGAAATATATTGGCTGCGGATAAAAATGGAGGCCGAAAAAGTGACAATAAATTTGTTTCCTCAACGGGCGATGAAAAAAAATTGCAATAAAAAATTTGTTTCCCTCGTCGGCTCCGAAAAATCGCAAATTGACTTTTGGCGCTAAAATAACTGTTTTTTTGCAATTCAAGGCCAACTGAGATTTACAAAAAAAAAGTCAAAATATAAATTACGTATAAACATTTATTTACTGTTTTTTATCGAAATAAATTAGCTGGGGATAAAAATGGAGGCCGAAAAAGTGACAATAAATTTGTTTCCCCAACCGGCTTTGAAAAAAAATTGCAGTTAAAAATTAGTTTTTCTCGTCGACTGTGAAAAATCGCAAATTAATTTTTGGTGCTAAAATAACTGTTTTATTGGATTCAAGGCTAAGTGAGATTTACAAAAAAAAGTCAAAACATAAATTACATACAAACATTTATTTACTGTTTTTTATTGAAATAAATTAGCTGGGGATAAAAATGGAGGCCGAAAAAGTGACATTAAATTTGTTTACCCAACCGGCGATGAAAAAAAATTGCAATTAGAAATTTGTTTTCCTCGTCGGTTCTGAAAAATCGCAAATTAATTTTTGGTGCTAAAATAACTGTTTTATTGCAATTCAAGGCAAACTGAGATTTACAAAAAAAAAGTCAAAACATAAATTACATACAAACATTTATTTACTGTTTTTTATTGAAATATATTGGCTGCGGATAAAAATGGAGGCCGAAAAAGTGACAATAAATTTGTTTCCTCAACGGGCGATGAAAAAAAATTGCAATAAAAAATTTGTTTCCCTCGTCGGCTCCGAAAAATCGCAAATTGACTTTTGGCGCTAAAATAACTGTTTTTTTGCAATTCAAGGCCAACTGAGATTTACAAAAAAAAAGTAAAAACATAAATTACATACAAAGATCTATTTACTGTTTTTTATCGAAATAAATTAGCTGGGGATAAAAATGGAGGCCGAAAAAGTGACAATAAATTTGTTTTCCCAACCGGCTATGAAAAAAAATTGCAATTAAAAATTTGTTTTCCTCGTCGGATGTGAAAATGGCAAATTAATTTTTGGCGCTAAAATAACTGTTTTATTGCAATTCAAGGCAAACTGAGATTACAAAAAAAGTCAAAACATAAATTACATACAAACATTTATTTACTGTTTTTTATTGAAATAAATTAGAAAAAGTGACAATAAATTTGTTTCCCCAACCGGCGATGAAAAAAAAATTGCAATAAAAAATTTGTTTCCCTCGTCGGCTTTGAAAAATCGCCAACTTATAGACCTGTATTTTTTCCAGTATTTGTACCTGTTATTCTCCGACGACAGCTTATTATCGTTCGACAATTGGGTGTTCAACACCGAAGGTCACCCATTGCCCATCAAGGGTGTGAATCCATTCTACCGTGAAGCATCAGTGTGAACAAAATAAAAAAATCTAGACAGACAATTAACGACTGAATAGACTCGATCTAGTTACTTATGTGAAGAAAAAATGGCATGTTTGTGTGAGTGCGTGTGAGAGAGATGTAACTAATCAACTACATGATTGTACATAGTTTTGAAATTCGCGTCTGGATTCGTTGTCTCGCAAAAAATCGATTTAGTTTTAGCTAAATGAAGCGCTTTGACTACTAAGTAGTCCCCGTAACTTATACTATTTTAAGTAACATTTAGCTGAACTAAATGAGCAGCTAATGACACAAAATAGGCCAAATTTTGTTTTAAGTCTAGGGAGGCGGCGAGTCCAGCTATAGGTCAATTGTATCATATTTTTATTTGTACATTTTTATACATAGGTCTGTGGGGCAAAGGTATTTATTACTTATTTTTTTGTTATTATTGTTTTACGTTTTAGTCCTTCCCTCTTCTTAAATTATTAAGCTAACTGAATCAAAGTGTTCGTAAAAATTGAATCATGTGATAGAACGATTTTATTGTAATTAATTAAATTCTCATAATTCGATCTGTGTTTTATTTCATCGGCCACTTGATTTTTCTAAAATTATCAACTCGTATGTTTAATGTTTCTGACGCACGCCTACTTGATGCACAATGCGCATGCGCGCGAATTCCATCATTCTTAAATATTAGGCGCGTATTTATAACAGTGGAACGTAACAAGTCGCGATCGCGAATATTACTATGCACGGCCTACTCGGAAAAAATTGACTCAAGTGGTTAGTTTTGTAGAATCATGGGTGGCGTGGTGATTGGTGTTTTTGTTGTTTTTATGGGTGAGTTGATCAGTGGTGACGTTTTAAAGCAATTTTCTATTAATAACTTTATGGGAAAACCAAATGTTTGGTTATGTGGTTTTTAAATTATCCACAATTTCGTGAAAAAAAATATAAATAAGTGATACTTTATTACTTTCGAATTGATTTTGTTTTTTTTTTGTATTTTTGAAAATTGTTTGGACAACGCATATTTTTTAATTTTTCAAAAATAATATTGACGCTTTGACAACAGGTAAGTTGATTCTTCTCTGTATCTCATATCTTCCATTTGAAACATAAACATTATAAGGCACTTTTTTACAGAGAATTTATTAATGTTATCATCGATTTTTTTTAGTCATTCCTTTAGCTGTAATAACACCAATAACAGAAAGTTATACATATTTTTAATAGGAATGATAGTTGGCCATGACTTTTTCGAAAAGCTTGTTTTTTTCTGAACTGAAAACAATTTAAATACAGTTTGATATTTATATCTACTTTTGATAAAAAATATATTCAAAATATATGAAAGTAGTTGGCCATGGAAAAATTATTTCACACTAGAAATTTTGTGAACTGTTATTAAAGTTACTATGTTGGTAACAATTTCCAAAAAATAAGACAAATTTTGACTTTACTTTTGCTGTTATTTACTTTGAAGAATTCTTCAAAATTTTGACGTTGATTTTGCCTCTGTTTATACTTCCGAATTTTTCGTAATAACCTGATTTTTTAAACATATTTGAAGTTGTGACAGGTAAGTTGATTTTTTCTTATTTTTGGATTTGGTATATTTCCTGGGATTACGACCAGATTGACGTTACTTGTGCCCGTGTTTGTACATTTTCACGTTAGTTTTGTACTCCACTGTACAAATTTTCGCAAATAATCGCGTTTTTTCTATTTTGGCAACACTTACGAGACGAATTTCAAAATTTCTGCAATGAATCTAATTTTGCACATCCGCATGTATGAAATTCGGGTCGAAATTCGTTTCATTTAATTTTTTTATAATAATGGCTGCACCCACTGCCGCTCCTAGTTGAGGTCACAACAACTCCCGAAAATTGTGACGTTTTGGCTAAAAATACTTACGCAAAATTGACACGATTCGAGTCACTCGAGTTATTTTTAGTTGGGATGACAGTGACCTAATTTTTTTTCGAGTGTGTAAACATGCAGGAAAAATGTGAAAAATTTTATAATTCCCGACCTTGGGCGGTAATTAGTCAGTGATGAGGAAAATTGCTACTTTTCTCGGTTCAAGGAGAATTTATGAAGCGTAAATTTAGATCGGGTTGTAGCAGATTTGTTTGTTTGGCCCAAATGGGTTACAAGGTGAGGAATTATACGAGGTTATCGATTTTTAATAAAGGAGGAAATGGGTTGGGATGAGGTGTAACACGGAGATGATAAGGGAAAATTTATTTTTTAGCAAGAAAATTTATTTTTCTAGCAGGAAAATTGGCTTACTTATTAAGAAATTTTTGCGCATTATTAAATTTTAGCTGAATATACGCTTAGAAATTGTAAGTTTTTGGTCATTTTCTGTGAAAATAAAAATTGTGGACGCCATTTTCCAATATGGCGTTTCATATAGGATATAGTTTTTACTTTTAAAATCAGGGAATAGTACAAATTTTTATGCCAAAAATGGAATAATTCGAGTTATGGTTACATAATATATTTTGACGTTTAATAACGCTAACTAGATCAGGATTCCCAATTTCCAAAAATTAATTAAAATCAAGCGAACTAATTTTCCAATTACAAAAGCGTATTGGATATGCGCCGTCTTGACTCCTCCCACCTCTGTCCTCCTAATACCAACAACACTCCAACCACGCGTCACGTGTTTCGCTTTCAGCCACGAAATGGCGGCGCAAGATGGCGCCTGTTGCTTTAAATCGGACATTTGACCCGATTTTAATTAATTTCAACCAAATTACAATTTGCACAAAAGAAAATTTCACAACTAGTCACAAAATGGCGTCTCAAGATGGCGCCTTTTTTTATCAAATCGGATAATAAATACTTTGTTTTATCGCACGATACCAATTAATTTTCAACAAATTAGAACGCAATCGTAATTAATTGTAATTTAGAAAGAAGTTTTCGTGTTGCTACAAAATGGCGTCTCAAGATGACTGAAATAAACGGATTTTTGCCTCGATTTTAATCCTAATTTTGAGAAAATTGTAATTAATAAAGAAATTAAGTCAACTAGCTACAAAATGGCGCCTTTTTTGACCAAATTTCATTTTTTATAAAACACTACAATGAATGGCTTCAGCCTACTTTATTTAGGTAATTAAAATAATACAGTTTGGCACAAAATGGTGTCGTAAAATGGCGGCCCGAGGGTATTTGCCATTTATGAAAAAAAGTTTTAAAATTACTTAAAATAATGGCGTTGCAAGATGGCGCCTTTTATACTTCAAATCGAACATTCAGCCGTTTTTAGGTTTGATTTTAATTAATTTCGTTCAAACTTTAATGATCACAAAATGGCTTCACAAGATGGCTACTTTTGCCTCAGATCGAGCATTAAATCCAATTATATTTCATTTTCACCAAATCTATTTGCAATTCATGAAAATATGTTTTAAAATTGCGAAAAATGGCGTGCAAGATGGCGTCTTTTACCTCAAATCAGTCTCGAAACCGTTTCTTTTGACCTGATTTTAATGAATTTCGACCACATTTCGATTATTAAAGAGATACTTTCTCACAAAATGGCGTTGCAAAATGGCGCCTTTTGCATTAAATCAGGCAGTAAACCGTTTTTAGGTTTGATTTTAATTAATTTCGACTAAATTTCGATTATTAAAGAGAAATTTTCTCACAAAATGGCGTCTCAAAATAGCGCCTTTTGCAATAAATCAGGCAGTAAACCCTTTTTAGGTTTGATTTTAATTAATTTCGTTCAAACTTAAAAGATCCCAAAAGAAAATTTGTAAACTAGTCACAAAATGGCGTCACAAGATGGCTACTTTTGTCTCAGATCGAGCATTAAATCCAATTATATTTCATTTTCACCAAATCTATTTGCAATTTATGAAAATATGTTTTAAAACTGCGAAAAATGGCGTCGCAAGATGGCGTTTTTTTACCTCAAATCAGTCTCTAAACCGGTTTTTGACCCGATTTTAATTAATTTTGACCAAATCTCGATTATTAAAGAGAAGCTTTTTCAACTGGTCACAAAATGGCTTCGCAAAATGGCGCCTTTTGCATTAAATCAGGCAGTAAACCCTCTTTTGGTTTGATTTTAATTAATTTCATCTAAATTGCAACGATCTCAGAAGAAAATTACTCAACTGGTAACAAGATGGCGTCGAAAGATGGCGCTCCCTGCTTCAAATCCATACTTTGACCTGATTTTATTCAACTTTGACCAAATTTCAATAATTATTAACGAAACTTCCTTAAGTGCTCACAAAATGGCGTCACAATATGGCGCCTTCTCGTACATCATTCGGTATTTCCGTCGGTATTTTAATAAATTCCATCCTAACTCAGAATAATCACACCAAATTCCTCAAGTAGTCACGAAATGGCGTCGCAAGATGGCGCCTCGTGACTCAAATCCCACATTAAAGCGAATTTCGCCGCGATTTTAATTAATTGCGCCAAAAATTAACCACCACTTTCGTAATTAATTACAATTAGTGCTGTATTCAGCAATCAATCGAAAAAAACCAGTCAGGAAACGTTGTAAAAGTGCGTTTTTCCCCCGTTTGTGTTCCACCACTTCCTGCTATCCTGTCACCCAGAATTCACTATCGTCTTACCCCTTTACTTGAACCGAAATGTTTGAAATTCCTTAGTTGCGAGTCCCCTCAAGTGAGCGCACGGCACCGCCTTCAGCCTTCTGATCTTTTGTCAAGTTTCCTGCTTAATTTCCGATAATTTTTGCATAAATTAACGGCGCTCCTGCAGCGTCGCATGCATTCCTGCGCTCCTGCCACCAGGACATCGCCACTACGGCAACTTCTGTCAGTCATGTCCTGCTGACAGTTGATGTTGCGGCCGTTTGTTCGCACTCCTGCGGTCCTGCTAGCGGTCGGGCGCGGGCCCCGAGTCATGGGTTCCTGCTGCGAATTGGATCGATCGGCTGCTGGCCCATATGTGGCTGAAATCCAGGCCTTCACATGTGAAAAACACCGGCGCTTTATTCTGAACTCCTGACACTCATATGGATTTGATTTCCAATAAATTCACGCATGAGTGAGTTCGGATGGAAAAAAGTGGAAAAAGCGGGCTTGGGAGCGGGTTTATTGCGTGCTTTTCTGATTAATTGCGAAAAAGTGCTCGAAAATTCGAGCTTTGTTGCGTGTTAAAACGACGTTCTTTCATGTTTGTGTTTTGATTTTTTGGGGGTTTATCGAGTTGGAATTACAATAAAATGGCACGAAATTGCATTTGTTGGGTGGAACTTTTCGTGGCTAAATAATTTGCCTGGGGATTGATTTTTTTTTGAATTTTTTTCGTATGAATTTAAATGTGATTTTTGTTAGTGGAAGTGAGATTGGAATGCGGTTTCGCTTCCTGAAATTGATGTTTTCCTGGTGGATCGCGGGCCTCGTTTCGTTCTGAATGTGCGATGTTTTCAAACTGAAGTTTTAAATTTATTATTTGCTTGAAATAATTGCGTTTCTGGCTGTGAAATGTACTAAGACACAAATCTCATTTTCGACTTAATTTCAAAATTTTTCTAAACGGGAAAAATAATTAATAATTAATTTATAATTTAGTGATTCCTTCTACGAATTTTTAACGAAAAATGTCAAAAAAAATCTTTAATAAAAATTTTTGGTTTTTTAAAAAAGAAAAACTTTACAGGTTTCGCCCTAAATCACCGAAAATAATATTAGGTGTATTTTGGAATGGTTTAGTATTTTTCGTTTTATTATTATTATTTATAAAAAATGTTGTTTTTGCGTTTCTGGAAAATTTTGAACTTAAAACACTTTTATTCTTCGACACTGTCAAAATTTACGGTTTTTCTCCTGTGTAAGGAAGTTTTGACAACTGTTTGGCATTTCTCAGTACGAAACGTCAGATTATTTTTAACAAATTTAAGCAATTTTATGCCTTGCTGAGTCTATTTCGAAGAATAAAATGTTGTATTCAACTCGTTTTTGTGTAAATCGGTTCATTTATTTCGCCTCGTGGATGATAAACCACTCGTTTTCACTCGTGGTTTAAAAATCCACTCGTGAAATAAAGCGTCCGATTTACACCCAAACTCATTAAATAAATAACTAATTTCAAAAATTCTAACTTCAACGAAAAGTTCTTATAGATTTTTTGTCGAAATTAAGACTGGTTTTAGCTTCTTTTCAACTAAAACTCCGAGATATTTTGCTCAAAATTTTAAAAAATAACACATCTATTTATTGATATTTTAACATTTTGAACCACAAATTTTAATTTGGGTCTAAAATATTGCTATTTTTTCGTTTTTCGAAAATTTTACCGTCACGCCTTTTATCAAAAACTCACTTTTTCGCCAATATTTTCCTACGAAAAATTTAATTTTTGCTTTTTTAAACCGTTTGAACAAGTTTTTTAATTAAAAACGCACGAGATTGTGTCCTAAATTATCGAAAAACCCACTTATTTAGACCAAAAATAATTTATTTTTGTATTTTTTATGGACATAAGCTGTAAAAGCTCACTTTTCTTCGAAATTTTTTAACAAGAATTTTTTTTATTATTTTTACTTAATTTCTTCGGTTTAATACGTTCTTTAATAAAAAGAATCTACTTATTTTAATCGAAAACAACGTTTTTTTTTGTAGTTTCGACGGTTTCAACACGTTTTTAGGTTAAAATCCTACTTTTTTTCAGTGACTTTCAACGGAAAAGTTCTAAAAATTCCATTTTTGTGTCGAAAATAGTAAAGTTTCAGCTTTGTTTAAACGTTTTTTCATGTTTTTTCACTAAAAACTCAAGAAACTTGGTTCTAAATTTCCAAAAATTCAAAAAAAACAGATTGAAAAGGACTTAATATTTATTCTGGAGCAGTTTAACAAATTTTTGAGTTGTGATTAAAATTCTTATTTATGTCAAAAATAATGTTATTTTTCATTTTTGAAATTTTCGAAAATTTTTTCATGTTTTAAGCTAAAAAATCTCACTTTCTTTTCCAAAAATTCGATTTTTATGTCAAAAATGACCCAATTTTGGTTTTTCAACTGAAAAATTCGCTTATTTTGATCAAAATTAGCGTTATTTTTATGCTTTCGTAAAGGTAGTATAGGTATTTTAACACGTTTTTCATACAATTTTTTTAACATTAACTACGGAAAAAAACAAAATTTTTATAAAAAAAAAAACAAAGTATAACTTAGATCTAAATTTTAAATTTTGGATTTTAGCGTTAATTAGACACTTATTCAGACCAAAAATAATTTTATTTTTCTATTTTTCGTGGCACATCTTTAACATTTTTTTTTTGTAAAAGCTCACTTTTCTCTAAAATTTTTCAACAATTATTTTGTTTATTATTTTTACATAATTTAAATCTTACTTTTTTCACTGATTTTCAACGGAAGAGTTTTAAAAATCCCATTTTTGTGTCGAAAATAGCAAAGTTTCAGTTTTATTTAAACTTTTTTTCATGTTTGTTCACTATAAACTTAAGAAACTCGGTTCTAAATTATCAAAAACCAAGAAAAAACAAATTGAAAATGACTTAATTTTTATTTTCGAGCAGTTTAACAAATTGTTGTGATTAAAATTCTTATTTATGTCAAAAATAATGTTACTCATTTTTTAAGTTTTCAAAAATTTTACCATGTTTTAAGCTAAAAAAGTTCACTTTTTCTTCCAAAAATTCGATTCTTATGTCAAACATAACCCAATTCTGGTTTTTCAACTGAAGAATTCGCTTATTTTGATTGAAATTAGCATTATTTTTATGCTTTTGTATAGGTATTTTAACACGTTTTTCATAAACTTCTTTTTAACATTAACTCCGGAAAAAAAATATTTTTAAGTGCAACTTAAATCTAAATTGAAACGTAAAAGTTAAGTTTTTGAATAGAATGATAGAAATTTTTTGAATTACTTAACTTAAAATTTTCGATTTTTGAATCAATGTACCTATAGAATAACAATTTTTTTTTGTTATGTTAAATGCATTTCCTCAATAAACAAACCGTCCCCACAACTTCCTCCGATAAACCCCGCATAAAAACAACCCAAACCACCCATAATCTCACTCGACGAAAATGTCTCACCAACCAAAACGCGACCCAGCGTCCAACCAACTCCTCACTTACGCCAAAAAAATCACGGTAGTACAGCCCCCTCAAAATTCAACCCCCAACCCTTGACCCCCTTTTCCAGGACAGTGACCACGAATCCGCCACCACCAACTCCGGCAACCCCATCCCCAACAAGGACGCCACCCTCACCGTGGGCTAAAAGGGCCCCACCTTGCTCCAGGACTGGGTTCTGCTCGACGAACTCGCCCACTTCAGCCGGGAACGGATCCCAGAACGGGTGGTCCATGCAAAAGGTGCTGGGGCGTTCGGGTACTTCGAGGTCACCCATGACATCACCCAGTACACGGCGGCCAAGGTGTTCGCCCATGTGGGCAAGAAAACACCCATTGCGGTGCGTTTTTCCCAAGTGGCTGGGGAGATGGGCTACCCGGACACTGTGAGGGATGTACGAGGGTTTGCGGTGAAGTTTTACACAGAGGACGGGATCTGGGATTTGGTCGGGAACAACACTCCCATTTTTTTCATCCGGGATTCGATCCTTTTTCCCAGTTTTATCCACATTTTGAAGAGGAATCCGGTGACGCATTTGAGGCCGGATTATGACATGTTTTGGGATTTTATCTCTTTGAGACCAGAAACAACCCATCAGACGTTAGTGTTGTTTTCGGATAGGGGTGAGTTAATCCCGGGAATCCCAGGGATGCGGCAAAAGACCAGAAAAAAACATTGTTTTGTGAATAATTGATTGGGTTAGCAAGATGTGATCGAGTGACTTGTTTACGTATCAAAGATTTGGTATTTCTGGAATTTTTGATTCTTGAAGGTGTTCAGTTTTATTAATTTTGTAATTGAAAAATTGTAGAACAGAAACTGCAATTTATAGTTATCTACTAATTTTTTTAGTTCTCAAAACACGCAATCTTGTGATTTCGTAATTCACCTTGTGATGGTCGCATTTGGAACACTTGAAACTAGAACACGAAAGGTTAAAGTTTTTTGAAAAAGTGCTTCAACGCTGATTATTTGCTACTTCTAATTTTTGAATTTGAGGATTGTAGCATTTGGTGTTTTTGAGCAAAACATTTCTAAACACCGACCTCTAAATAAGTGGGAATAAAGTCCAAGAAACTTGACGCTTGAATTTGAGTTTCTAGGCTTTTACAACCACAGAAGTCACAAATTTATTGAATTTCTAAAATTTCTAACTCCGTAGAGCTTTGAATTTTAATTTTTTGTATAGAAATGTAAAATGTGGAAGGTCGGGTCAGGGTTACGTCAATCAATTAATTAGGTTTTTAAGTTTTAGATTCTTAGAAACTCATAATTCTGTTGGAGACTAAAATTTGCAAATGTGGATTCAAAAATGAAAAACTACAGTTGAATTTTAGAAATTCTAGCTATTGTAAACATACAATCTCAAAAAATGCTAAAACTTTGTGATTATCGAATCGTAAAATTTCTATTCTATTCTTTGCTAGTTTCTAGAATTTGGAAATATTGAGTCGTGAAATTTAGAATCGTATTAGTTAACTCTAGAATTGCAGGTTTTATAATTTTTTATTTCTAGAATCGTATAATATGCTTGGAAATTAAATCCCAAAATGTGAAATGTGGAAGGTTTTGGAATATCAAATGATTAGCACAAGAAATTTATTATTAGAGATTTCTAATTTCGAGTTCAAAAATTATTAAAAAGAATTCCAAGAACTTGGTCTTTTAATAGAAATTTGAGGTAACTGTTTAAATTATATTTAAACATTAGCAATGTCGTGATTTTAGATGTTTACTTTGCAAAACTAGAGATTCTAAAATCGTACAATTTGCTACTTTAAATTCTAAAATCATTAGAACGTTCTAAAAACTTGGTTTTTTATTACAAATGAAAATTCACAAATGTATACCAAAAAACTATAATCAGGGCAACTAGAAATTCAGAAGAATCATCTCGAGATTCTAACATTTCCAAATTCTGAAATTATTGTAGAATAGGAACCAGAATTCAGTACTTCATAAAGCATCGATTTCTAAATTTCGGAATTTTAGACTTTGGTGCCTACGAAACTTGAATGTCAAAAATAAATCAATTTCAGAAATCTAGAAATTGAGAAGCTTGAGGTACATTTTGCAAACAAGTTATTGTAACCATAGAAGCATAGATTTGCAAACGTTGGGATTCTAAAATCTCATAATTTGGAAGCAAAAAATTCAGAAACGTTAGAACATAATTACAAATTTCTAGCAACTTTGGTCTTGTAATTTTTGTAGAAAACTTTGAACTCGAACCATTTTCAAGCGTTAAATTCTAAAAATACGGAAACAGAATACAAGAAACACAGAACCTAATTACCAAAGTGTTCTAATTTTTAGAACTTGCAATTCTAAAAATTTTGAGCTTTTTGTTAGCAACTCAAATTTACAAACATGTATCCAAAACGTAGAATCCTTCAAGAGTTTTAAATTGTACAATTCTGGAAGCCGAAATTTATAGTTATTGCTTTCCAAGTCTTGTAGATTACGTTGTTGTAATCTAAAATTTAGATTTCTAAAACCATAGTCTTTAAAACTTGTTCCATTTTCTCCAGAAACCCAGACTTGTGATTGCGGATTTTTGAATCTTGATTTCTAAGTTCTAAAACCAGGGATTGCAAATTTCTAACAAATATTTACACAAGTTTGAAGAATTTACTATTCGATTATGGATTACTAGACTCGTAATATTAGAATTTTTCAAGACCTGACTTCCTTTACTTTAGAAATTCTAGTAACTTTTCAAAATTCTATAAAGATCAAAAATGCTAACTCTAGAAATTGCGCATCAGAAGATTTAGATTCCAGAATTTTAGACGCCTAGAACCGTAGCTCTAACAACTTCTAACACCTTTAATTGTGTTAGATCTTTAGATCTTTCCAAATAGAGTTATGTTAGAATTCTGGAACCCAATTTCTAGGAATCCCCTCCAGTTACCGCCACATGCACGGCTACGGTTCCAACACCTTCACCCTCATCAACTCCCACGGCCAACCCTTCTACTGCAAATTCCACTACCTCACCAACCAAGGAATTCGCACCCTTGGCTCCTCCAAAGCCACCGAAATCGCCGGCCAAGACCCCGACTTTCACACCCGTGACCTCTACAACGCCATCGCCACCGGAAACTACCCCTCCTGGTCCTTCTACATCCAGATAATGACCCCAGAACAGGCCGAAAAGCACCCCTGGGACCCCTTTGACGTCACCAAAGTGTGGCTCCATGCCGACTTCCCCCTAATCCCAGTGGGCAAGCTGGTCCTCAACCGCAATCCCAAAAACTACTTTGCCGAAGTGGAGCAGATGGCCTTTGATCCCGCGCATTTAATCCCAGGGATTGAACCCTCGCCCGATCGCATGCTCCAGGGCCGGCTTTTCAACTATGGGGACACCGCACGGTACCGACTGGGGGCCAATAATTTGCAACTGCCGGTTAATAGCCCCTTCAAGTTGCATAATTTTAGCAGGGACGGGTTTGCGACGTTGGACAGTCAAGGGGGGGCTCCCAATTATCACCCCAATAGTTTTGGGGGGCCTGATAATGATAAGAGGGCGCAGGCGCTGTCCCCCCTTTGGCAAGTGGGGGGGAGTGCTGGGAGGTATGATAATGGAGGGGAGGATTGGGATAATTATGGGCAAGCGAGGTTGTTGTACCATCGGGTTTTGAAAGAGGAGGAGAAAGAACGTTTGGTTGATAATATAGTGAGTTGGTTGAAAAATGCGGCCGGATTTTTGCAAGAAAGGGCAATCAAGAATTTTGCTAATGTTGATGAGGAGTTTGGTAGGAAGATTAAAGCAGGAATTCAGGCACAAACGACCAAAACGCATGCCGATCTTTAATTTTTGTGGATTTGATTTGAAATAAATTATACAGCATTTTTGTGTTTTTTTTGGTTAAAATCGTCGAAATACTTCAAATTTATTATTTATATTTATATATATTTATATTCTAACGTAAAATTTTCTCAGAATTTTAAATCTGGTGATGGTTTTATTGTACAAATTATAGTTTCTAAGGTATAAAGCAAAATCCAGTCTTGAAGGTAAAAAATTTCGATTACTGGTTGATTCAAGAATTTTTTCTATCGACGTACAAATACAAAGCACTATAATTTTTGACTTTTCTAATGTAGAATCGTCTCAGGATTCCGAATCTAATTTTATTTTTTATGTGTAGTTTGTAGTTTTTGAGATATGGGTCGAAATTCGGTTCGTTGAGTTAAAAACTCTAGGTAATTTGTAAAAATAGAAGAAAAATTGTTAAAATAGTCGAAAAGATTTTTAAATTCGAGTCTTCTACTGTAAAATTGTCTTAGAATATCAAATCCGGTAATGGTTTTTCTGCACAACTGATAGTTTTTGAGATATCGATTAAAAGCCAGTCTTGGAGGTAAAAATTTTGGATGACTGGTTGATTCAAGAATTTTTTCTATCGACGTACAAATACAAAGCACTATGATTTTTTACTTTTCCAAAGTAAAATCGTCTCAGAATTTCGAATCTAATTTTATTTTTGATGTACGGTTTGTAGTTTTTGAGATATTGGTCAAAATTGGGTTCGTTAAGTTAAAAACTTTAGGTAAGTCGTAAAAATGGAAGACAAATTGTTAAAACAGTTTTAAAATTTTTTAAATTTGAGTTTTTTAATGTACAGTTGTCTTAGAATGTCAAATCCGGTAATGGTTTTTATGTACAACTAATATTTTCTGAAATATCGAAGAAAATCTAGTCTTGAAGGTAAAAATTTTGAATGACCGGTCGGTTCAAGAATTTTTTCTATTAAGTTACAAAGACCAAGAACGTCAATTGTTTACAGTTTTAATGCAAAATTATCTCAGAATTTCAAATATAATTTTAGTTTTTATGTAAGTTTTGTAGTTTTTGAGATATGGGTCAAAATTTAGTTCGTTGAGTTAAAAACTTTAGATAAGTTTTTTAATCTTTAAACAATAATCGTCAAACTAGTCACAATCATTCAAGTTTTAGTGCTGTAATGTAAAATTGTCTCAGAATCTCAAATCCGGCAATAGTTTTTATGTGCAACTAATAGTTTTTAAGATATCGATCAAAAGCCAGTCTTGAAGGAAAAATTTTGGATGACTGGTAGATTCAAGATTTTTTTCTGTCAACTTGTAAAGACAGAGAACCTAATTTTTTAACTTTCTTTATGTAAAATTTTCTGAGGAATTCAAATTTTATTTTATTTTTCACCTACGACTTCTAGTTTTTGAGATATCGCTCAATATTCAGTCGTGAAGGTAAAAATCATAGATGGATGGTTCATTCAAAATTTTTTTTCATCAAGCTATTTAGTCACAAATCTTTAATTTTTTATTTTTCTATGTAAAATTGTCCGAGAATTTCAAGACTGATTTTACTTTTCGTCTACGACCAACAGTATTTGAGATTTATTTTAGTTATTACCATACTTTTTTTTTGAGAAAAATTGTACATGATTTTACAGAAAACATTATCTAGTCTAAGAAATTTCAGAAATAAAAAACAACACTCAATGCAAAACTTCTTTATTATCCATCATCATACAAAGCAATAATTTGTCTACAACTCAGCAAGAGCCACTGGCTTGACCTGGGCTTGAATCCTTTCCCTAATTTTCCTAGCAAACTCCTCATCAACATTCGCAAAGTTCCGAATGGCCCTTTCTTGCAAAAAATCGGCGGCATTTTTCAACCAATTAACGATATTATCAACCAAACGTTCCTTCTCATCCTCTTTCAAAACCCGATGGTACAACAACCTCGCTTGCCCAAAATTATCCCAATCCTCCCCTCCATTATCGTACCTCCCTGCATTCCCCACCACTGGCAAAAGTGGGGACAAAGCCAACGCCCTCTTATCATTATCAGGCCCCCCAAAACTATTGGGGTGATAATTGGGAGCCCCCCCTTGACTGTCCAACGTGGCAAACCCGTCCCTGCTGAAATTATGCAACTTGAAGGGGCTATTAACCGGCAGTTGCAAATTATTGGCCCCCAGTCGGTACCGTGCGGTGTCCCCATAGTTGAAAAGCCGGCCCTGGAGCATGCGATCGGGTGAGGGTTCAATCCCTGGGATTAAATGCGCGGGATCGAAGGCCATTTGCTCCACTTCGGCAAAGTAGTTTTTGGGATTGCGGTTGAGGACCAGCTTGCCCACTGGGATTAGGGGGAAGTCGGCATGGAGCCACACTTTGGTGACGTCAAAGGGGTCCCAGGGGTGCTTTTCGGCCTGTTCTGGGGTCATTATCTGGATGTAGAAGGACCAAGTGGGGTAGTTTCCGGTGGCGATGGCGTTGTAGAGGTCGCGGATGAGGAAGTCGGGGTCTTGGCCGGCGATTTCAGTGGCACGGGCTGAGCCCAGGGTGCCAATGCCTTGGTCGGTGAGGTAGTGGAATTTGCAGTAGAAGAATTGGCCGAATTCGTTGACGAAGCCGAAGGTGTCGGCACCATAGCCGTGCATGTGGCGGTAGCTAGAGGGGATTCCTAGAAACTGGGTTTCTAGAAATCTAACATAAACCTATTTGGAAAGATCTAAAGATCTAACACAATTGAAGGAGTTATAAGTTTTTAGAACTACGCTTCTAGGCGTCTAGAATTCTGGAATGTAAATCTGCTGATTCTGCAATTTCTAGAGTTAGCATTTTTGATCTCTATGGAATTTTGAGAAGTTACTAGAATTTCTAAAGTAAAGGAAGTCAGGTCTTGGAAAATTCTAATATTACGAGTCTAGTAATTCATAATCGAAAAGTAAATTCTTCAAACTTGTGTAAATATTTGTTAGAAATTTGCAATCCCTGGTTTTAGAACTAAGAAATTAAGATTCAAAAATCCGCAATCACAAGTCTGGGTTTCTGGAGAAGATGGAACAAGTTTTTAAGACTATGGTTTTTAGAAATCTAAATTTTAGATTACAACAACGTAATCTACAAGACTTGGAAAGCAACAACTATAAATTTCGGCTTCCAGAATTGTACAATTTAAAACTCTTGAAAGATTCTACGTTTTGGATACATGTTTGTAAATTCGAGTTGTTAACAAAAAGCTCAAAATTTTTAGATTTGCAAGTTCTAAAAATTAGAACACTTTGGTAATTAGGTTCTGTGTTTCTTGTATTCTGTTTCCGTATTTTCAGAATTGAATGCTTGAAAATGGCTCGAGTTCAAAGCTTTCTACAAAAATTACAAGACCAAAGTTGCTAGAAATTTGCAATTATGTTCTAACGATTCTGAATTTTTTGCTTCCAAATTATGAGATTTTAGAATCCCAACGTTTGCAAATCTATGCTTCTATGGTTACAATAACTTGTTTGCAAAATGTACCTCAAGCTTCTCAATTTCTAGATTTCTGAAATTGATTTATTTTCGACATTCAAGTTTTGTAGGCACCAAAGTCCAAATTTTTAAAATTTAGAAATTGATGCTTTATGAAGGACTAAATTCTAGTTCATATACTACAATGATTTCAGAATTTGGAAATGTTAGAATCTCAGGATGGTTCTTCTGAATTTCTAGTTGCCCTGATTTTAGTTTTTTGGTATACATTTGTGATTTTTTTTTTGTAATGAAAAACCAAGTTTTTAGAACGTTCTAATAATTTTAGAATTTAAAGTAGCAAATTGTACGATTTTAGAATCTCTAATTTTGCAAAGTTAACATCAAAAATCACGACATTGCTAAAGTTTAAATATAATTTGAACAGTTACCTCAAATTTCTATTAGAAGACCAAGTTTTTGGATTTTTTTTTTAATAATTTTTGAACTCGAAATTAGAAATCCTTAATAATAAATTTCTTGTCCTAATCATTTGATATTCTAAAACCTTTCATACTTCACATTTTGGGACTTAATTTCTAAGCATATTATACGATTCTAGAAATAAAACAAATATAAAACCTGCAATTCTAGAGTTAATTTATACGATTTTAAATTTTACGTCTCAATATTTCCAAATTCTAAAAACTAGCTAAGAATAGAACAGAAATTTTACGATTCGATAATCACAAAGTTTTAGCATTTTTTGAGATTGCATGTTTACAATACCTAGAATTTTTAAAATTCAACTGTAGTTTTTCATTTTTGAATTTACTTTTGCAAATTTTAGTTTCCGACAGAATTATCAGTTTCTAAGATCCTAAAACTTAAAAACCTAGTTAATTGATTGACGTGACCCTGACCCGACCTTCTACATTTTACATTTCTACACAAAAAATTAAAATTCAAGGCTCTACGGTGTTAGAAATTTTAGAAATTTAATAAATTTGTGACTTCTGTGTTTGTAAAAGCCTAGAAACGCAAATTCAAGCGTCAAGTTTCTTGGACTTAATTCCCACTTATTTAGAGTTCGGTGTTTAGAAATGTTTTGCACAAAAACACCAAATGCTACAATCCTCAAATTCAAAAATTAGAAGTAGCAAATAATCAGCGTTGAAGCACTTTTTCCAAAAACTTTAACCTTTCGTGTTCTAGTTTCAAGTGTTCCAAACCCGACCATCATAAGGTGAATTACAAAATCACAAGATTGCGTGTTTTGAGAACTAAAAAAATTAGTAGAAAACTATAAATTGCAGTTTCTGTTCTACAATTTTTCAATTACAAAATTAATAAAACTGAACACCTTCAAGAATCAAAAATTTCAGAAATACCAAATCTTTGATACGTAAACAAGTCACTCGATCACATCTTGCTAACCCATTCAATTATTCACAAAACAACGTTTTTTTCTGGTCTTTTGCCGCATCTCTGGGATTCCCGGGATTAACTCACCCCTATCCGAAAAAAACACCAACGTCTGATGGGTTGATTCTGGTCTCAAAGAGATAAAATCCCAAAACATGTCATAATCCGGCCGCAAATGCGTCACCGGATTTCTCTTCAAAATGTGGATAAAACTGGGAAAAAGGGCACAATCCCGGACGAAAAACAAGGGAGTGTTGTTCCCGACCAAATCCCAGATCCCGTCCTCTGTGTAAAACTTCACCGCAAATCCCCGAATATCCCTCACAGTGTCCGGGTAGCCCATCTCCCCAGCCACTTGGGAAAAACGCACCGCAATGGGTGTTTTCTTGCCCACATGGGCGAACACCTTGGCCGCCGTGTACTGGGTGATGTCATGGGTGACCTCGAAGTACCCGAACGCCCCAGCACCTTTTGCATGGACCACGCGTTCTGGGATCCGTTCCCTGCTGAAGTGGGCGAGTTCGTCGATCAGTACCCAGTCCTGGAACAAGGTGGTACCTTTTTTGCCCACGGTGAGGGTGGCGTCCTTGTAGGAGATGGGGTTGCCTGAGTTGGTGGTGGCCGATTCACGATCCTCATGCTAGAAAAAAATTTTGAAATTTTGTTTTTTCAAAAAGGTACTACCTCAATTTTTTTGGCATGCTCGAGGAGTTGGTTGGCGGCCGGTTGGCGAATTTTGATTGGTTTAAGTTCAGACATTTTGAGACGTGTTTATGCACAACGCCACTGTTATTTACGTATTTATACAAAAATTTTATCAAAATTGGAGGAAACCAACATTTTTTTAATTTTTTTGAATTTTTACGAAATTTATTTTGTTTATTTGCTTGTTGGGAACGAACCTGATTAGATTATTACTATTGAAACCGCAAAACCAACAACGATTACCAATTGTTTTCATTTTTTATTCTAATACAAACGGTACTTGTCAAAAAATGTCAAAAAATTAATAAAAAAAATGGAAATTTGTCGTTGTGAGGAGTACCAACAAGTCGTTCACAAATTCAGTTTTTTCACTTGTGGTACTTTACATGAGCTGGTACCACGTGAAACCATCCCAGAGAACTGTACCATCAAATGGGTGAAAAATAAGGCTTCCTACCATGATCCAAGATGTATCAAACCTGTCTTAATTCGCACAAGTGTTAGTAAAGAGTCGGAAATTGTACCAGATTTGGAAACTAAATGGATTCCGGTACTACCAGGGCTTATTTCGTTGAAAATTATCAATCAGGACAAGAGCATGAAGCGGCTTTTGTTCTAACTTTGTGGCAAAAATCGCAATTAAATAAAGCATTTTTAACGCCAAATGTTTTTTATTTGTTTTGTTTACTGAAATTTCTTAAATTATAATTTAAAAAAAAATTTTTTTTCGTATTTGATTAAATTTTTAGGTACAGTCACAATCAAAAAGAATGACACTTTTACCAAACGCGCTGGTAACAAACGTCCAACTAAAATTTTTTAGATCATAAAATTTACAATGTCTATTTTGTGAACTAGTCAAACGTCTGCATTAACTGTATCACATGGAAAAGTTTTGTGGCTGCTGTTTTAGGTGTGTCATTTTTTTTAAAGTGACTGTACAGAGAGCTCAGCCTTTTGAAACTTCTAATTTTTTAATCTTTCTTAAATTTCAAATTCCTAGATTTTTGATTCTAAAATTTCAAGTTTGCAGCTACTTAATAGTAATTAATTAATTAATTGATTGTATAAGGAATTGTAGAAAAATTGTGAAAAAATTCACAGATACAGAGAAAAGTACAAAATATTTAATAGCAAAGGCTCGATTCTGTGCGATTATTAGCTTTTGAGTTATAATAAAAAATGCTTTTTGTAGACTAACCCTGTAGATATAATCAATTATGATTCGAGAATCGAATAATCTTGAACCTTATACTGCAAGAAAGTTATTTTACATTTTATTTACAGTTTTGCACTTGCATTTAAACACAGCGACTTTGTTGTTTAGATTCTAAAATTTCAAGTTTGCAACTACTTAATAGTAATTAATTAATTAATTAATTGTATAAGGAATTGTAGAAAAATTGTGAAAAAATTCACAAATACAGAGAAACGTACAAAATATTTAATAGTAAAGACTCGATTCTGTGCGGTTATTAGCTCTCGAGTTATAATAAAAAATGCTTTTTGTAGACTAACCCTGTAGATATAATCAATTATGATTCGAGAATCGAAAAATTTTGAACATTATACTGCAAGAAAGTTATTTTACATATTATTTACATTTTTGCACTTGCATTTAAACACAGCGACTTTGTTCTTTAGATTCTAAAATTTCAAGTTTGCAGCTACTTAATAGTAATTAATTAATTAATTAATTGTATAAGGAATTGTCGAAAAATTGTGAAAAAATTCACAGATACAGAGAAAAGTACAAAATATTTAATAGTAAAGACTCGATTCTGTGAGGTTATTAGCTCTCGAGTTATAATAAAATATTATAAACCCTGTAGATATAATTATGATCCGAGAATCGGATAATTTTGAACCTTATACTGCAAGAAAGTTATTTTACATTTTATTTACATTTTTGCACTTGCATTCAAACACAGCGACTTTGTTGTTTAGATTCTAAAATTTCAAGTTTGCAGCTACTTAATAGTAATTAATTAATTAATTAATTGTATGAAGAATTGTAGAAAAATTATGAAAAAATTCACAGATACAGAGAAAAGTACAAAATATTTAATAGCAAAGGCTCGATTCTGTGCGATTATTAGCTCTCGAGTTATAATAAAAAATGATTTTTGTAGACTAACCCTGTAGATATAATCAATTATGATTCGAGAATCGAATAATTTTGAACCTTATACTGCAAGAAAGTTATTTTACATTTTATTCACATTTTTGCACTTGCATTCAAACACAGCGACTTTGTTGTTTAGATTCTAAAATTTCAAGTTTGCAGCTACTTAATAGTAATTAATTAATTAGTTAATTGTATAAGGAATTGTCGAAAAATTGTGAAAAAATTCACAGATACAGAGAAAAGTACAAAATATTTAATAGCAAAGGCTCGATTCTGTGCGATTATTAGCTCTCGAGTTATAATAAAAAATGCTTTTTGTAGACTAACCCTGTAGATATAATCAATTATGATTTGAGAATCGAATAATTTTGAACCTTATACTGCAAGAATGTTATTTTACATTTTATTTACATTTTTGCACTTGCATTTAAACACAGCGACTTTTGTTGTTTAAATTCTTAAATTTTTCGTAGTAATTTTAAATTATATAAATAGTTTTTTTCAGTGAATTGTGGACTTGATTGCCACTTGTCTCATGCTGTTTTGAAAATACCGTCATTTATTTTCTCCCTGAACTCAACTCAACTTAATCGCCCCAAATCCCTAAACTCCCCTTTATTCCTGCTTCCCTATTCCCCGAATCCGGCGCTGAGCTCCCACGCCTCCGCCGGTTTATCTCTTAACCCTCCCTTTGATCCCGAAGCGTCGCGACGCTTTGCACCGCCGCCTCCTCCTGTCACCCTGTCACTCCAGACGCCTTTCGCGTGAAAGCATCGCTGAAAACGCGACGACGCTTTCAGCCACCTGTTGCTTGTTCTCCTCCTGAAATGGATGTGGTGTTGTGTTTTTTTCCCCACAATCGGAAATCATTCAAAGACAAAATAATTGATTGGGGTGAGAGGTGTCGTCGACGCCATCTATTCGGTTGAAAATATTGGAAAGGAACAGGGTTGTAGGAGTGGTGGGGGGTGGTTTTTGGGCACCCCCATTGGCTCACGGCCCGGTTATCGGAAATCGTTGCCGAAAAGGCGCTGCGGATAAATGCGAACCAATGGAGTTACGAGGCTTGGGGCTAGAGTATGGAAAGTATTGGAAAATGACAGGCTTACAGAGGGGCAGAGGGGTGATGGGCACCCTGTAGACGCGATAAATATTCATTACTTTAGTCGTAAATTTAGAAACTTTCGCCCAGAAAGTTAAAATTTGGCAAATTTTTTCCTCTTATTAATTAAAAATTCAAGTATCGCTGAATTTATGAACTCTTGGGTTCTTCAGGTAGGTATAGAATTTTTTTTAAGTACATTAGAAACTTTTAACTCCAATATACAGGACGTTCAAACGCAGCTCCCGTCTTCTATAGTTCAGTTATTAGAAAGTTGCACTTTTGATATTTTGTAGGACGTATTTCAGAAAAATATTTTTGATTATACAGGCTGTTCCAAAAAAGTATTGTCATAATAATAATTTTTAATGGTAAACTATTATTTGTTTGTGCTCATATTTTGATAATTTCAAGACGAAATTTCTAGATTATTCACATCTTTTATGTGAAATAATTTTTCCATGGCCAACTATTTTCAAATACTTTATTTTTTGTTTTTTATCAAATGTCAAACCGTATTCATATACTGTTTTCAGTTCAGAAAAAAAACTTTTAAAAAATGTCATGGCCAACTATGACTCGTATTTAAAAAAATACAACTTTTTGTTATTACAGCTAAACAAGTGATTAAAAATAACCGCTGATAACACTATTAAATTCACTGTAAAAAAGTGACTGTATTTATACAGCGTGGTAGGAAATGGTTTAACAAATATTTAAAGATGGCAAAAAAATGCATAGTTTTCCAAAAAATCGTTCTGAAATTAAAGTCTCAAATTTTGAGAATCCCTGAACTAGAATTATAAAAATTAGCATAAATTTTAATATTAATGTCAAAACAGCTGAGGTAAATTAACTTCTTGGCCCACTACGTTATTCTTCTATTTTAATTTGTCTTTTGTTTTTAAATTTTAAGAAAAAAAATAAGATTTTTTTGCCGAGACCGGGATTCGAACCTCCCACACAAATGGACATGTTAGCTTCAATTTTGAAAAATTCTCAAAACGTCAATGAGCCACTATGTTCATTTTGTTTAATGAAAAAATTAACTGCTAATAAACTACCATAAGACACACAGTGGCTCTCAACAGGTGGGTTAATAAAAATTTCTAAAGTACGCATTTTTTGAAAAAATGATATAAGGGTATATGGGTTTATATAGATTTTCAGGTTTTCAGATTTAGAATCTAATTTTTTAATTTTAACTTTTATGTTTCTGCGATTCTAAAATTATATACTGTAATTTTTATGTTTCTTAAGCCATGACTTTATAAAATTAAAGAATTTCTGCATTTCTACCTCAAAAATGTAGGATTTTTGAGAAAAAATCAAAAGAAGAATTTTAAAATCCATCAACACATTTCTTAATTACCATTTCAGAAACAACTTTAAATCTATATATAATCTGAACAAACGATAATTCATATTTTCTGTGAAGAAGAAAGGCAGAATTTTTTCCAAGTTTATAGTTTCTAAGCCTGTGTGACAATATTTCCGTATTTCTACTTCAAAAACTTTAAATCATTTAAAACGCTCAGAAAAAATATTAATATTTATATAAATCAGACAACCTCACTTGTTTCTAAATTTTTGCTTCAAAATTACCTTTAGAATTTTAAAAACTTCAATTCTTTCAGAATAAAATTTAAGTTAACCACTTGAAAAATAACTAAAACTCTATAATTTCCATCACCTTCGTATAAGAAACTTTTGGGTCCAAAGAGTGAAATTTAATCAAATAAAATTTTAAGTTTTTTGACTAATTTTAATTCTATAATTTTATAGTTTCAGAAATTTCGAAAATTTTACATTTCCAGATTCCAGCTTTCCAGAATTTAAAGTATAAACCTATAGTTTTAGAATCTTTGATACAGCGCATCTAAGTTGCAAAAATTTCATAAAAAACTATTTAGCGTTTAAAACTATAAATTAACTCAAAAATAAAGTCTACAATAAATAAAAAACCACTTTATTTCGCATTTATTTTATTATTAATCAAAAACAAACAAACAGGTTTTGGCATAATTTTATTAGACACTCTGTACGTGAAATAATTAATTAACAACAAACACTGATGTTCCAAGTCAATCACCGGCTCGTGATAAGACCGCGTCAACACACGAAACTTCCGTTGGTTTTCTGTATCACTCTCGTAAAGAACTCGAAAAAATCGCCGTCAAAACACGTCAACAAAAACACTCCCACTATAATTATTTGTACAGCAAACAAGAATTTTCCGATGGAAAAAAGAAAAATTTCTTTCTCTCTGTGGCGTCCCGTGTCCGCTACGGCTCTATGTAAACCCCCAAACCCGGTGTTTTTCATGTCGCCCTGTCTCTCGACAATCCTTCAATTTTATCCCGGAGGGGCCTCTGAGGTCTTGGTTGTCGCTCTGATCGCAGGCAGCAAGGGTGGGTGACTCCAGCACATCATAAGACCTTTTGCAAGTTATGTGATCCTGGTCGGCTGTTGACGTCATGTGCTGGCTGGTTCCCACGCCGAACAACGAAAAAATACCAAAACGGGATGCTGCAAACACCAAGGACGAGGGGTCATAAGGGGGCAGACGGAGAAATGCGACAAGAGATGAACACTATTTCAGCGGACAATTTTACCTAACTGATTCGTTTTTTAACTAACGCCAGAATTAAGGTGGCGAGGTTTAAACAAAGAAAATTGTAATAAACTCGAGCCCAAAGTTTAAAAAAAATAATAAAAATTAATAAAAAAATAATAAAATTAATAAATTATTTATTAATTCTTATTAATAAATACATTATAAATATAATATTATATATTATATTAAATTATATTATATATAATTATATAAAATATTAAAAAAATATATTAAAAAATTATTAAATTATATTATAATATAAATTATAATATATTATATACATTAAATATATTTAATTAATTAAATTAATAATTAATAATAAAATAATAAAAAATAGAGAAATAAGAAAATAAAAATGAAAAATTCATTTTCACAACAAAATCAAAACATCACGTACAAAAAACGCCAGTCTGATGTTGTTATGTCAGAATGTATTGTTTTACATGGCACACTACGTTGGTATCCAAGGGATTTTATGTACATTTTTCAGAAAAACCGAGTTATTTCCGAAACCATCAACGTGGAAAAAAATTAAAGAGGTGAAAAGATGTAAAATGAGATGCTAAATAATACTCAGTAATAAAATACAGAGGGTGCTATTTGAAAAAATCAAGTTATGGTCCTTCAAAGTTTACCAAAATGAATGTGTCACAGCATGGTAATGCTACAATGTAAATGGACAGTCTTGTACCAAAAGATACCCCCGACAGTTGTTTACACACAGACAAAATCCCAACTCAATATCTTGAAAACCAAGCACACTGCGATTTTTTAATTATGTGCCTGCAGACGCACAAAATTGTAGAAAAAATTAAATAACTTCTGAATGGTTAAAGTAAATTGCAAAAACTAAACTGATTTATAAAGCCCAAAAACTACACATTTAAACATGTACAAATATACAGGGGGTGCCACACAAAGAAACTATATTAAAGGCGGCACTGTAAAAATGAAACACCCTGTATAGGGCAAAATAATTTTGTTTGACTCATTTGCAGACCCATTTGATTCATTTAATTAATTATTTTTGAAACTAGCGACATTTAAATGTCAAATAATAATGCTGTGCAGTAGTAATTAATTGGTTAATTAATTTTAATTACACCATGCGTAGAAAAAAACAAGTATTTAATAACAAACGCTGAAGTCGGTTAAGACTATTTATTTTTGACATATAGTAAAAGTCACTTTTAACAGACTCACCCTGTATAAAAATTCTAAAATTTTGAGTTTCTTAAATGATCAGAAATAACATTCTAAATTTTTGGGAAATTTTTATGTAAATAGAATAAAAATTGGAAATTTTTCATCGAGAATCGCAAATTTTGGAAATATTTTCTTCGAGGTAAAAATTCTGAAATTAATTATATTTGCAGATTTGTTTTAGTGGAAATTTGAAATTTAAAAATAGTGCAACCATTTGTATAATTTTATGATAAATTAAAAACTTTCTGTTTATGAATTCACTTATTGTCGTAAATTATTACCAGTTAATTCCAATTTAAATTAAAAATGTAAGAAGATTTCAGACCTTAATTAATAATTAATTAACTATTGAAACAGTTCTTTAAATTGCGTTATTTTTTAAATTGCCTTTATTTATTTAAAAAAATTTATTGGAACATTTAATTGTTTCAACCCTTGGCATTTCTCCGTTCAATACCTCGCTGCAAACCCTTTTGCCCTTCCTGCAGCCCTGGTACCTTGTTGACGTCATTTTCCAATAGCGCCTCCCACACTAAGCACCAGTTCAAGGCCCTTTATGGGGTCAACAGTCGCCCCATTTTCTCAAGTATTGACGCGAAGCGACGCGACTTTCTTTGTTATTTATATTTGCAGGAAACTGTAATTGCTTTTCACACTTTTGACCAATTTTTACTAATTTTGAGCACGAAATAATTGTTTTTGCCTAATATTCTTTGTTCAATCGGAAAATAAAATACGATTAGACGAAATAAAATTACAGATTTCTGTAATAAGTGTGTTGGTTTTATCTGATGGCTAATTTCTGGCTTCCTGGTCACGTGTTGACGTCATGTGGCCGCACTTGTGTCAAAATGAAAAGACAGCAGACTTCTAGATTTTTTTTTATTAATAAAATATCGAAAATGGACATTTTATTTTATTTATTTAAAATTTAAAAATTCTAAAAATCTCATCAGCCTACTACTTTTTTTTAATTTAAAATATTAATTACAGATTTTGTTTTTTTTTTAGAAATGTGTTTCAAACTTAACATTTTATAAATGAGAAATTTAAAATATTATAATCATAATTTTTAACACTTTCTCAAAGAATTCTGATATAAGTATTTCTTTATTAACAATTTTCAAAAAAATATTTTGACAAAAAAAACAAATTTTTTTTTTATCCCAATCACTAGTCGACCGAACTCCTCGCCTCCTCTGGACAAATGGCCTTCATGATCTGGTTCATATCCCCATCCGTAAAAATATTCCACTTCTTGCTAATAATGCTATCAATGGCTTCAAACTCATTATCCAGAAACTTCTGAAACTTGTCACAATGCTCATCAAGTTGGCTCTCCAAGCGATCCATCTCACACTTGACAAGTTTAAGGACTCGATTTTTGAACTTCTCCAAATCATCTCCTTCTGCCACCTTCACACTTTTCTCCTCCCCACTCCTATTCTTCACATCCAGTTCGGACAACTTCACCATCGAGGAGAAATGCGAATTGGACTCGAACGTTTCGTGTTCAAACACTAGAGTACTTATGGCCTCGTTATGTACTCTGGCCTCGGAAACCATCAACATGTTCTGTTTCACGTCATACAACCGCACACTGCCATTACTCAGTCCAATGGCAACGTACCGATCATCCGGACTTAAGTCCATACACGTGACCCGCGAGTCCATATCCACGTGGAACTGGAACGTGTGATTCCCCGAAACAAAATCAATCCCGTAGATTTTTATACAATCGCCACACATGACCAAGTAGTTGCCACATGACGACATTGCAATCCCACTCACTGGGGACTCCCCAAGTCCTAAACTCACGAGTTCACTCCCGGTTTGGACGTCCCACAGCACCACCGTGTGAGTACTTAAACCCACGGCCACTCGATTCGCCACAAAAGGATGGCAACGCATTAAAACACACTCCACTGCTTGTTTGTACTTTTTAACCGATGGATTCGCCCCCAAATCTGTAATTACGAGTAAAGTACTCGCGTCCAAACCGCACAAATGCTTGTCATTGGCCGTAAAGTCCAAAAACTTGATTTCGTCACTGATTTTCGGGTATGTGTTTGCAACCGTGCGATTTTTCGTGTCATAAATCAACACATCGCCGGTTTTTGTGCCCAAAGCTATGGCTTTCTTGGTCGTGTGCTTGAAAGTGAGCGTCGTGACGTTCGAAACGTTGATGGTGTGAATCAGACGGATGTTGGACTTGTCTTTGGCGGAGAAAATCGCCGGTTTTTCGTTTTCTCGCAAAATGAGTAGATAGGTGTTGTCGTTACACGTGGACACTTGGATGATTTTGGAGGCGGCGGAGAGCTGGGGGCGGGCGGTGGCGTCCACCCCCTGGGGGCCGAAGGGGTGGATTTTGAGGGCGAGGCCCGCGGAGATTAACATTTCAATTTTGGGGGAATTTATTGACGGGGAATGTCAAAGGGTTGTTGCCTAGCAACAATTGGAATTTTATTTTCCTAAATTTTTATTATTTTTATTTTCCTAAAAGATAAATTTTCTATTAATTATGGGTCTAATTAACAATAAGTTTAGTAAAAATTTATAATTTTACGGTGGTAAAACACTCTGTATATGAATATAATGAATTGTTAAATTGATCGCCATCCTTGAAATTTCGCAAAGAAGGCGGTGATTAGTCGTTTGTTTGGCTCTCGTCACAGCCATCTTTGTTTTCTTTCTCCGCCAATCAATACACGCCGCCCATGACCCATCTCTTCGTTCGATCGTCGGTTGTTTACTCTCCCACCTCTGCGCCCCCATGTTTTCCTGGTCTGTTGTTGACGTCAGTTCGAGCCTGAGTCGCCCCTCTAAGGAGCATTTGACCTCGTTGTCCTGCCACAGCCCCCTTTCTGTCATCCTAATGTGAAACATCGGCACGTGACCCCATCAGGGCCAACATCGATTAATGGAGGGCCAAGGGACACTTTTTAACACAGATGCGCTCCTGGTAGGGAATTGACGTCAACTCTATTGTTTCCACTCCCACGCATCTCAACCCTTTCGAAGGGCCTATCATGGCCGCCCGCTATTAGTTATAGACCGATTAAAATGCGCAGAAATGTAGCAAATTATTGAAATTTTCACACGTCAACCCTCTGATGTTTTATTATCTCATAATTAGATGAAGATTCAAGATTCAAGATTCAAGATTTTATTAATAATTAGTGTGATTCTTAAAAAATGTACTTAGTTTTTCTATTATCTCGTTTGTTCAGGTTTTTGGGACTTTTTAACATTTTTGAAAAAAATACCAATTGAAGTCATATAATGAAAAAAACATTAACAAACTCGCAAATTTAACATCATTAGAAATTGGAAACAAAAGAGCATCGATTAAGACGGTTGCTAAGAAAAACAAACTAAAAAAAAATATAAAAAATATATTTTTTAATAAAAGAAACAATTTAAAATAATTTTTATTACTTTATTTATCAAAAAAATTAAGTTGGAAAAAATTTGACTTGATTTTTATCTTCTTTTATCACCCTGTGTAGCTTAAGTAGGTTTCTAAAATTGATTGAAATAGTCAATTTTTTCCAGCCTTTATCACTGCCTCCTCCCCCACCTCCGACCTGCGCGAGCGAATCAGAAGCGGCGACTTCCGAAAGGCGTGTTCAACAACTGTCAACTTAGTCCAGCCCCCAAACCGGGTCAACACCACCCTAAAACTTGCAAATTTGCGAAATTTGATGCGAAACACCAGCTTTACACGCGACCAACGCCTACTAGACGCCTATATTGTGCCATCACAGGACGAACATCAAGTAGTCTCTGATTCGGTTAAACCGGTTTTCTGACTAATTGATTATTTTAGAACGAATTTGTGGAAGACCACGACAAACGCCTCCAGTTCATTTCGGGTTTTTCGGGTAGTTATGGTTACGCGGTTATAACCGAAACGAAGGCGGTGCTATGGACCGATGGGCGGTACCATTTACAAGCCGATAACGAGACTGATTGTAATTGGAAGTTGATGCGTCAACACATTTACTACGTTCCGAATATCAGCCAATGGTTACGCGAGACGCGCCCACAGGGCGGGGTCATGGGGGCCGACCCGCAACTTTTCAGCCAATCGAAATGGGAGGAGCTTTCCGTTGCGCTTAGAAATGTCAAGTGGGAGTTGATTGAAATACAGACTGATTTGATTGACGTGATTTGGACCAATCGGCCGGCACGACGCAATAAAAACGCCTTTGTTTTGGAGGAGAAATATTCAGGTTGGTAGAAGTGTTTTAGTGACTAAATGTTGTAATGTTGGTAGGTCGGAAATGGACCAAGAAAATTCACAACGTGCGTAAAACCGTCCAGAAACTACAAGCCGACGCTTTGGTTGTGACGTCACTGGATGAAATTGGTTGGTTGTTGAACATAAGGGGGCGTGACATTCCGTCCAGCCCACTTGTGCGTAGTTATTTGTTATTGGATATGGAGAGGGCGTGGCTTTATGTCAATCGGAGCCAATTGGAGGCCAATCACGTCGCTCGGTACTTGACGAATTCGGCGAAAGAAGCCAATCAACTGATCGAGTAAGTAGCCACGCCTTGTGGGACTAGACCACGCCCCTTTTAGATTCTTTGATTACGAGGAGATTTGTACGGGATTGGCTTCACGTGCGCAACTTTATACCCGAATTCTCCTCCCACCTGAGTCAACAAGTAGGCGGATCGCTCAGTGTGTCCCGCCCCGGAAACGCCTCTTTGTCCAATCGCCAATCATTTTGTTCAAAGCGCGCAAGAACCCAATCGAAATCAAAGGAATGCACCACGCCCATGTGCGAGACGCCGCCTCCATGTGCGAGTTTTTCGCCTACTTGGACAAAATGGTGGGTGCTTATTTACTTCCGGTGCTTATTTCCGGTAGGTTAGGGAAGGTTTGACGTTTACAGAGTTGGATATTGTCAAAGTGATCGATGAGTTCCGGTTTGAACAATTGAACAGTCTTGGGAATAGTTTCCCAACCATAGCCGCCTACGGGGCCAATGGTGCCATGCCCCATTATGTCCCATTGGTTAGTACCAACGTCATGGTGGGGAACGACAGTACCTTGGTACTTGACTCGGGTGGGCAGTACCTTGATGGTACCACCGATGTCACCCGTACCATACACTTTGGCACGCCCACTAAAGAGCAAAAAGAGGCGTACACGAGGGTTCTGATTGGCCAGATTCAACTGTCAATGTTGACTTTTCCCGCCTTTTTGAAAACGTCAGCCATTGACGTGATGGCGAGGGCGCCACTGTGGGAAATAGGGCTGGACTATGACCATGGGACGGGACATGGGGTTGGTTCATTCCTCAATGTCCATGAAGGTACTAATGGTACCACCCATGAAAATTAAACCAAATATTTTTTTAGCACCAATTTCGCTTTATTTCAATAACCCGTCGTCAATATTCCCCGAAAATGACATTCTCAAACCTGGGTACTTTCTCTCCAATGGTACCAACCCACCAAACTTAAATTCTTAGTCACGTGATTGTTCCAGAACCTGGGTATTACAAAGAAAATGATTTTGGCATTCGATTGGAAAACGTGATGGAAGTGATTGAGAAGAAATGGTTACGGACCATACATGGTACCAACTATCTCGGGTTCAGAACTGTCACTTTGGTACCATACGAACCCAAACTTATCGATTTGAGTCTACTTTCAAAGCATCAGGTACCAATTTTTTTTGTGGGTACCATACTTAGGATTTTTTACAGATCCAATGGTTGAACCAATACAATGACAGGATACGTATACACGTGGGGGCGGAGCTTAAAAGACAGAATTTTACCAAAGGGCTTTTCTGGATGATGGACCAAACGAGGCATTTTCCAGAAAATGGCGGCAAGAACCATGGAATTGACCTAACCATGGTGGCACTAGCCGCCATTTTAATATATTGTCTGTGACAATAATAAAATGGACGCCCGTTTTCGCACATAATTTTTTGTATTTTAAATGTTTTATTAATTTATAAAATCACGTTTACTAAGCACAATAAAAGTCAGTTATTTGTATAGTGTCAGATTTTTATTTGCAATCATACCCCCACTAACCCCGCCACTGTTTTTAGTTACAAAAATTTGAGAAATAAATATGATAAATATAAAAATGATCGAGAAACTAAAAAGAACACTTAAAATGTGTTTGGAAGTAAGTTTGAAATTATAATTATTAATTCTAATTAATAATTTGGAGCAAGAATAGCAAATTTTAATTTATTAAAACTTGCATTTTTCGCGTTTTTATAGCCCACACGTCTGTAATCATTAATTGACTGACTTATATTTCAGACTTTTGCTGAGTTTATAATTGATTTTATTTAGTTGAAATGCCCCTTTAAAAATTAATAGTTACGCCACTGGTAAGTACTTTGTGTTGATGGTGCTTTCATCGTTTAAAACGCGGCAAAAACGAGATTTTTACACACATCAGGCGGCTATTATTAATCAAAGATGTAATCATTGTAAAAATTTTAGTATCATGGCATAAAACAGATAAATCAAACAATGTTCTATTTAAATGTACGAGGAAGATTGAACCCTGCACAAGTCAGGTTGGCCGAGCGGTCTAAGGCGCCAGATTTAAGCTCTGGTTCTCGAAAGAGAGCGTGGGTTCGAACCCCACACCTGACAGTCCTTTTTTGTCTTTTTTTTTCATTTTTTTGTAATCAAATAATAATTAAGACGCATCCACGTCAAAAGGTATGCTTTAATGACTCAAATAAAACTCAATTAATAGTAAAAAGTATTTATTCCATTTTTACATAGTACAATAAATTTTAAAAGCAAAGCTTTGTGGACCATGAAAAATTGTAAAACCTACACTCTTTCATTATTATAACTATTATATCACATCGCAGTAGACAACAAAAACAAATAAATAAAACAAAACTTTGGTCTTTATTGCGCACGCAAATCAAACACTTGCAAATCAGCACTGTGATCGATCTTCACATGTTCGGCAACCTGAAACACCCAAACTAAAAAAAACCAAAATTACAAACAAATGACAGTCACCATAAATAGGGGTGGTTTAGTAGGGTGAGGATGAAAACCGGATTTCCGGCAGTTGGCGATGAATTTTAACCCATACTCCGGAGTTAAAATAAAAAATCCAGTCCTAGAAAAAAATTAAATTTTGAAAAAAAAAATTAACGCCCTCACTCGTTGTATCTCGGGGCGCAAACAATAGCCACAGCCTCGGGCATCAACAACTGATAGGGACAGTGCGTGTGCAAGTCCACACTTGATAAGAAGGCCGTTTGAGTCGGATGTGTCTGAAAAAAAATTCGTAACCAAAGTTGGCCAAAAAAAATTTTTTCGCACATGAATCCACCCAATTGTTATAAGATTGTGCTGGTCTTGCAAGTCGAAAATTTCCTCCTCGTTCATAGTCGTGCACGAATCGGACGTCCCTTTTTGCTTAGGGAGGATCATATGAGTGATGATTAATTGATTGTTTTCCTATAGGTACAAAAAAATATTTCTTGTGCCAACGCCGGAGACAAATTTACCAATTTTCCGGCGAGAATTCCGCAAGTCTCGACGTTATTGACTGTGTTTTTCTGGGCAATGGTCTGGAACTGGACCATGACTTGCCCAGGGACTATAACTAGCCTCAGTCCAGGGGGCACATACTTGGAATCGAAAATTTCCGATGGTTTTTTGGCGCGGTCGAAGTCGGGCGCGCTCGGCACAGGCCTACCAAACAACAAAAAAAAATTCGGTGTTTTTAAATTCCTCTAGTAGGGGGTTTCCCTGATAGTTTTTGAAATACTTACACTTTTTTCTTAATTACGGTAAAACTATTCGAAAAAGTGGCACGATTTTGATGTAAACCTACGTAAAATGGACCGGGGGATCGACTGGCGTCGAGAAAATCGCCAAATTCCCAATAGTTTTTTAATAATATATATTTTTAATTATATCTATTTTCGTATTTACTTGCAATTTACGGTGTTTTTATTAAACTAGAATGAAAAAATCACCAAGTCTGGTCGAAAATGACCAAAAATTTACCTTTTCTAGGCATTTATTCAGCAAAAACTCAATTACTGCGCAAATTTTCTTAAAAGGTAGGCCAATAAATTACACAATTATGTCAAAAATTACATTATTTTTGCAAGTTATGAGGATTTAAACACGTTTTTAGACCAAAAATCAACGATAGTATACTTCATAGGATTATCTCGAATAGTTTTTTTAGTGTAAATGCAAATTAAAAATATGTAAAAAAGTGTAAACAACTCGAAAACAGCTAAAACTGATAATTTCTTAAAATAATTCAATTTAAAATACACACACAACAAAATGGAGGCCGACTTCCGGTATAACCGGAAGTGGCGCCATCTTGAAAACATTTTCATCAAACAGGACCTGACAAACCACAATTGTGTACCAAACAAGTCACAATATTTCCAATGAGCGTTTTAGACAAGGCACCCTGTATAGTTAATTTCTCAAAAAACTAGGGGAATTACCTAGGCCGGCGCGCCGCGGCGTCCGGATCCGGATACGTGATGTCATCAATATTTCGGGGGGTTTCCACGTTGACAAACGAGTGACTTGAGGGGTCCACCAGCGTGGAAGCCGAAGCGAAATTTGTCTCAGTGGCCAACGTATCAGCTGAATTTTTCGGCAATTCTTTCCTCCGTTCCTGAAACAAAATTGCACAAAACGGCCAACAAGGGGGCTATCGCACCCTCTCGGCAACATATCGGTTAAACTCCTCCTTGTACTGCTCCAGAAGCCTCTCTTTCAGTTTCTCAGCTTTGGGGAGCACCTCCCTCAACTTGGCCTGGTTGATGGCCTTCATTTTAACCGGAACCGAGTTAAAATCGGGATGTTTCCGGATTTTTTCCAGAAATAGAGTCATAAACTTCAAATAGAGAACGTAGGCGTTCTCGTAGTTGCCCTCACTGTTGTACACATTGGCCATTCGGACCATCTCAAGGCCTGAGCGATAGTACCTGAAAAATTCACTTCGAGCGGGTTTCCCCCAACAAAACTCAAAAATAACCTTGTTGGGGGAATGTGGAAGTCCACCTCGACCGCATTACTGTAATTAATCAGGTGTTTGAGACGTTCTTGCGGATTTATGAGGCCCGAAGTGTGCTTCAGTTCGGGCTCAACGTTCGACTGCATTGTGCCCCACAATCACCCGGGAGCCGCAAAATGGGGGAAAAACCGAGATGAGTCACCAATAAAACGATTTTACGCCGTTTTTATGCAAATTGTTAGGTTATATTTACTTTGGTGATCGCCATTTTGACATTTGACAGTTGTCAAAACTCTGTTTAAATTAATTAAAAAGGGCAATAAACTGCAAATCATTAACTGTTACGGGCTACAGCCCAGTCAAGGAACACATTTTTAGGGGTTTTAGCACAGTTTTCGATTTTTTAAACGTTTTTTGTGGGCTCAACTACGGAGATCTAAAGGTTAGGATACAAAATGACGTACAAATAAAACGCTCTCGTCTTTGATAGTTCCGTTACTGTCACCAGAGAGCGCAGTTTCATAACTTCATCATCGCTTTATATGTTAATATGTCCAAAATTTTCACCGATTAATATTATTAATATCATTTTGTGACTTAACCAGTGGCATAGCTTAAATTTTTTATCAGGGGGTCCAAATAAATAAAACAACCAACACTCAAATCAGTATTTATTCATCAAATCACTCAGCCTCCCCCTCCTGCTCCCCCCTTGCAACTTCAATCTCCTGTTGCAACTTCTCCAACTCGCTTTGCAACTCCTTGATTTGTCCCTGCAACTCGCCGTAACGTCCTTGCAACCCTTTCTCCCGCTCCATTTGCCGGTTAACATCCTCGGTTAACGACTGGAACACAAATAATAACAAAAAAAAACAACAATTGTAAAAAAATACCTGTATGCGCCTCGGGAGCGCCGCCTTCTCCTGCTCTTGCAAAAACTTGAACGTATTCAACTCCAAATTCGCTTGATCGATCTGATCGTAATAATCGGCCAATTGTTTGATAAGGGCTTGCGCCCTCGATTGATAACCCCCTGTCAAAATCTTTAGTTTTTTCTCCATTTTTGCCGCCTTTTTCGCCTCGCGCGCCATATGTGAGCGGTTCTGTTCCAGTCTTTTTTCCGCCGATTCTAACCGCTCTTTTTTCGACACTAGATTAGCCCTCGTGTATTTGTTTAAATTTGGAACAAAAAGCACTTGTCCCAGACACTCCTCCCAAACTTGGGTGTATGCCTCCAAAGGTAATTCCCCATGGCCCATTCCATACTTTACAATTTCCATTTCACGTTTCAATAATTGTTTGGCAAGTTTTAAATCATCCGATTTGAAATCGTCATACGGGTGCTGTTCCAGGAATGCCAACTGCTGGGCCTGAGCCAAAGCCGAGCGCTTGACTTGGTTAGGGTTTTTCAAATTGTCAAATTGCAACATTGTCACCATCTCACACTTGATCAATTCCTCGGCTTTCTGCAGCTCGGTCAACGAATGCGACTCGTGATTCGGCCGCAAAACGGCCAAATTTACATCGTGGGGGCGCGGCAGCCCCCTTTGAATCACCTGCGACCGCAGGGCTAACTCCTGAGCCGCCCGAATTTTCGCTTCTTCAAGCGCTCGCGCATCAACATCTGCCTGATCTTCGACAATATTTGGCGTTTTTTCTTCTTCTTTTTCCTCTTCTTCCTGTTCGGGAACGACGATTTCGTAGTCGTTCTTCGGTGTCGGTAAACTACTTAAGCCTAGTCTTAGTTGTTCTTTTAAATTGTTTTGGAGCGAACGCTGTTCGGCTGGAGTTTGTGCCACCATTTCGGTGTTTTCCTCATTTATATTGAGTTTGTCACGAACTGAAGGCGTAAAACTGCCTTGGGGGCCCTGCGGTGTCATGAAACCGGGGGTTTGGGCCCCGAAAGGGGTCGCCAGGACCGTATTGGGAGTGGCTATGGTGAGGGCTTGTGGTAAAACGCCCGAAAAATCCGAGTTGTGAAGTGGCGTGTTTCGGCCCCCTTTTGAAAGAGATATACAAGGTGAGGCAAAGTTTGCAGTTTGGCGTTTTGCGACTAAACTATTAACTTTTTGGGAAAAGTTATTAGTGGATGGTACACTACTATAAAAATGGGACTTTTTTCAAAGTATAAAGTTTTTTAATTTTTTCGTTCGTTTTGAAGTTATGGTATTTTTTAGGTAGTAACCCACCTAGAAATTTTTTTATTGGTTATTAAGTTATTGAGACAAATAAAGTAATAAAAAGAAAGAACTACAAGTCATTTAATGTCAATTTCATTTTTTTATTTTTTATTTTTTTTACATATTATGAACAAGAAAATTGATATTTCATCCAATAAAGACAGATTTGGAATCTTCAAACAATTTTAAGTCACATAGGCATGCTCTTGGCAGGGTATTCAGTTATTGTGACTTAAATAGTTTTTTTATTGGTAGGTGACAAAGTAAAACTTTTAACTGTATCTCTATATTTAGCTCGTATTATAAGAAAAAAAAAATTTTTTTTTAATTTATTTGTACCTTTCTTAATTATTATTACGCACATTTTTAAAAATCAAGAACTTACAAAAGTTCTTAATTTCGGGATATTTTTGAGCAATATAGCGGGTGAGGCAAACTTTGCAATTTAGTATTTTTTGGCGAAACTATTCACTTTTTGAAAAAACAGATTGGTGGACGGTAAACTACTACAAAATTGCAATTTTTTTTCAAGAATAAAATTTTTCGATTTTTTCGCTCCTCTTCGAGTTACGTCATTATTTATTTATTTTTTTGTGATTTTTTTTTTACCTTTGAGTGGGGTATCCACATGCGTCAAAGCCATGACATTTTGCGCTTCTTGAAGTATCCGATCAGTTTGCGGTGCCGGAGTTCGGGGAGTCACCGCTGCCGCTTGTGGCGCCGCCACCGTATAATCATTGAACAACGTATCAGTCGACTCGATTCCACTCTCTGCTGCAACTTCACGTGCAACTTCACTCGCTTTACCCAACTTTACGACTTGTTGCAACTCCAGATCGCTAATTTGCGGCTCGGGAAGTACCAATTTCGAGCGTTTTTTCGCCGGTTCTTGATTCTGTAGCATCGCTTGTGGAATATCATTTTCTTTTCTTTGTTTTAATTTTTGTTTATCTTTGCGACGTTCGCGTTCTTCTTGTTCGCTTCGCAGTTCACCGTCGAGATGTTGTTGACGCATTTTGTGAAAATCGGGCGCCATTGGATCAACAATTTCGGTGGAAGTGTCGTAAAAACCAATCGCTGGACGTTTTTCGAAGGGGATTTCCTCATTGTAGTCAACACCGCGTTTTTTCTTACGACGCGAATTCACTTCGATGCCGGCAGCTCGAAGCTCGCGCCTTTTTTGCAGTGCTGCCAATCGACGCGCTTCTTCCAGCTGCTTTTCGCGCGCTTTTCGCTTCGCTTTTTTGCCCTGGGTGTTGGCAAGCCTGGCGCGCGCCTCGGACAACATCTCCAGCTCTGCAACGACAAACACGCGTGCCAACCTTTTTGCGTTATAGTATACTATACAGGGTGATTCTTTTGCGGTTTTGAAATTTTTATTGCATTTTTGAATTCGTGTTTTGAAACTGAGAAAAATGTACCCCATTTGTTAGCTCTTACCATCCTCGTCCATGTCTTTGGGGTCGGGCCTCGCAGGCTTGGTTTCCGGATTGGGGTCAATTTCCCCCGGTTTGAGCTTCCGGGGGTCGTCCGTGACATCCTCCCCTTCTTCCTTCTTCTGTGCCTGATCCAGGAGGTACTCGTAGCGCTCCAAACACTGAGCGGCCGTTCGCCCGATTATGGGGGCTATCGTGCGCCACTGAGTCGGCATTAACTTGGCCAAATGTAGCAACTTTTCGTCCTCTTCCCGCGACCATTCCGTTTTTTTAATACTGGGGTCCAACCATTCGAACCAACGCGCTTTACACTGTTTGGCCGATTTGCGGTGAAGGAGCGAGGCAATTCGAGACCACTGGTTTTTCCCATATTTCATTACCGCCGCTTTGAGGATCTCATCCTCGGTGTTGCGCCAAACGCCCCCCTTTATCATTATACGCGGCATTTTTGCACTCTTTAGTTAAAAACCTAACCTCACTTTTGACAAAAACTTAAATTTTATAACAATACCACTAAAAGCACGATAATGATGCTTGGGTCAACACTATTGAGTCACTAATTAGATAAGAAGTAATTATTTTGGGACACTAATGCAAAAAACGGCCCTTTTTAAACGGCTTGATTTTTGGTTATAAAAATGGCCGTCCTTGAGTTGGCATAACTGTTAGTCGAGAAAAAACAAAAATTGGGGATTAAAAATAATCAGAACCGTACTTAGAACGTATTAATCGTGACACGAGACTGATCTAAAACGTGATAATTTTTTCCTGTCTTGAAATAATTAAAAAAGTGTGGTTGGTATCTCGCGTCAGTCGGCGAAAGTCCCTAGCCCCCCCAAATCCCTGTGTTTATTTAACCCTTTTGAAATGTTATCTCGGTGATAAAGCGCCCAAGTGTTGCCCCCTTTCGCCCCAATCGTCTAAATTCGGGCCCCAAGCCCTTAATTTCGCCCTTAACCTCACTTCTCCTGTCACTTGTCACTCCCAACTGTCATTGTTATTAGCCCCCAGAGAGCACCATGTCGTTCGCTTTGCGCGTCAAAACCAAAACGGGGCAACAAGTGATCAAAAACCTAACACCTGAGCACACGATCAAAGATTTGAAGCGCCAGTTGTGCTCCATATCGCAGATCCCCGAGGACAGGCTCCATGTGTTGTCAGGGTTCCCCCCGAAGGCGTTCGCCTTGGGGGACGATGGTCTCGAGTTGAGTCGCAGTGGTCTCAAGTCGGGCGATACCCTGATTTTGGAGGAGAAGGCCCGGGAGACTGCGCCCCCCTTGCGGGGCCATATCAGTGAAAGTGTCGACTGTCCGGGGATTCTGATGAAGAAGGTGGTGCCGGCCGACAACTCGTGTCTTTTCAGTAGTGTTTACTTCGCCCTGAACGGGAAACTGGACGAGAGTGGCACGGCAGCCCCCTACATGAGACAAGTGATTGCCGAAACGGTGGCCAGCGACCCCGAGATGTTTTCCGAGGCGATTTTGGGGAAACCCAACCGTGAGTATTGCGCCTGGATCCAGGACGACAAGTCATGGGGGGGCGCCATCGAGTTGGCCATTCTCTCGAATCACTATGGGTTCGAAATTGCCGTCGTAGACACGATCAACGCTATTATCAACCGGTTCGGGGAAGACCAGCATTACACACTTCGAATTTTTCTAATGTTTGATGGTATACACTATGACCCCCTTTTTTTGGAATCGTCCGATGTAATTTCCTTACTCAGGGGGTTATCAAAAAATTATTTGATTCGTTTCAGGGGGCGAGTATTCAGACGATTTTTCCCACTGATGATGATAAGGTTTTACAAGAGGCGCAGGAATTAGCGCGCGAGGCGAAGTCGAGTCGACAATTCACTGATGTTAACAAATTTACGCTAAAATGCATGAATTGTAATATTTTCCTTAATGGACAATTGCAGGCAAGGGAGCATGCGCAAAGTACGGGACATACGAATTTCGGGGAAGTCTAGCACTGCCAGTGACCATTTTCTAGACTTGTTTTAGATTTTTTCAAGGGGATTAATTTATTAAGAATAAATAATAATTTGTACAAATGTGTTTTATTTCTATTTGTGCCCTTTTTATTCTCCGAACTACGTTTTTTTCTAAGCAATTTTTTTTGGTCCAAAAAATCCATCTCGTTTCGTCTCCTAACTCATAGTCCTCCGTAGTGCGAACCGAAAAAAAAACCGGTTATAGAAACCTGTAATAGGTTATCTAACAATTTAATTCCTGGACTGAATATCGCGAAACCGCTAATTAATTAATTATTAGCCTTAACAGAAAACCAGTTTGGTGGCACGACTTTATTGACGCGGTGCACCTTTAATAATTTTTGTCCTCTTATCTGATAAAAAGTGCCATCAAAAATCGATATTCTTTTATCACTATCACTTTTAAACAACGCATCTTCAAAATAACAATGAAATCGAAAGTAACAAACGTATAAAATTTATTGAGAGTTGTATTCTAACTCTACCGCATCGATAAATATGGGGGATTTCCGCACACCTGACTAATCAACCTTCACTTAAAATTCAGCTAATAAATGACTCATAATTCGTCAGGTTTTAAGTCGCTTCAGCGTGCCATCATCACCAATTCATTTCCAACAATAAACCATAACAAACCCAATTATCTGATACAAAAATAATCAGTTGTTATCTAAATCATGTGAGAAAGCACATTGTGTGGTGTCTGGACTGGACGACAATCGATTTCTTCGACTTTTTGTGGTCAAAATGGGTAAAAGTGAAGTGATTTGGGTTTTGTGCTGGGCGCTGGTACTCGCTGGGACAGGTAATTGACCTGACATATCAAAAAATCGTCTCATTACATTTCGTTCATTTTTAAATGAAACTCAAATTGGTGTTTTAACAATACAGTCAAACGTTATTTAGGTTTTTTTATTTTTAGAGTTGATATAATTTTGCAGTAATTAGCGGTACCAACCAAAAATTCGGTAAAAAAATGTACCTATTTGACGGCCATTTTTCTGGCGCTTTTAGCACTTAAACCAACTTAAAAAAAATTATCCCCCAATTTGGAAATTTACTAATCCTAATCCCCTGTTTACTAGCCTCAAATACTCCGATAAGGCATTTTTAAATAGTCCATTTATTATCACAGCTTATAAATAGCTAGCGCTTTGTTATTCTCAAGTACATCAAAGAGTTCAAGTTCGATGACATAATTCCCAATCAAAAAAACATTATTTACAAATTTCGATAAGAGCGGAATTTTTCAGTACCAACTCCAACCGTCCCGCTTGAATTCCCCCAACTTGACCAAAACTACACTTTTATTGACAATTCAAGCATTCGGGAAAATTTGACTAAACATGACACCGAAATTAGCGATTTATTGTTGGCACCAGATGAGCCACTAACAACAAACAGCCTCCCTGAATTAGCCCCAGTGACAGGGGGCACAAACGCCTACGAATGGATCGAAAATGGGGACGATACTGAAGATGACAAGTTCGAAACTAGGGAAGTTGGGGTTCCCCTAATGGACGGAACGGTCGCTGCCATTTTGGTTGGCGTGTTTTTGGTTCTGAGTGTTGTAGGTTATGTCAGTTTGTTACTCTGGAGGCGCTCGTTAGAGTAATGTCTACGAACACAGTTTTGGTGGGTTATTTAACTTTTTTTGCAGGTTTAAGTACGGAAGTCGGGAAATTTTGGTAGATAAGGACGAAGGGCTTGATCCAGACGACTTGAAAAACTTTTCTGTAAGTTTCTGGCGCTTTTTTCAAATTAAAAATACAAAACTCAACATTTCTGCTTTTTTTTTCAAGTAATTAGTACATTATTAGTAATAACACTCGAGGCGCCCTCTTTTTTACTCTGCCGTACTATATCTTCCTGGGTACGATTTTGCACTCGTTCCGTTTCCTAACTGAGATAGTCTTCTGTACTTTTGTTAACAATCTTTTTTGTTTCAGATTTGAGGTCGAGTCAATCTTGGATTAAATAGCACAATGAATAGTTATATTTAAAAATTTACCTTAGATAACTGTGATATGTATTTTGTATCTCGAGTGATTGTTTAATCACACTTGCCTTGGACGGTGAATTATATAATTACGTGTAAAAATGCAGTTTTATTTAAACAGTATATTTAGCAATGCCAACGTTTTGGGCCCAAAAGCACTAAATACATTTACACCAAAATGTTATAATACATGTAACTACAAGCAGCCCCCTCACTTCCTCTTGACGACAACGGGCCCCACATTATCCCCTGTCTCCTTGTTATGCGTGCCGTGGGCCCCATCACAGTACGGCCACTACAAAAAAAATCACAAAAAAAACCAAAAAAAAAACAACTCACATTTTTCGACTTCCAACAGCGACAAAAGGCCGCTTTTTCCGAAATATCCTCAATGTCAACCGTGTCCACCACCTTGGGGTTGCTCTTAAGCACCGATTTGTTGATCAGGGCGGAGGCAGGGGGGCGCCCATGGGGGCAGAACGCCCGGTACGAAATGTAGGTTAGTCCGGCCATGGCGGCGGTGGGGGGCACAAGGGCCAGCCAGTCCCTGACTGAAAGGGGCTTAAGGGGGCGCGTGACACTTACTCATATACTTACAACCTAATCGAAACCATCCTCCGATCGAGTCAGGGATTGGCAAGTTGGAGAGATAATCAGGAAGCGAAACTTTGACCAAATGAGCCACAGGTTGCATTTTGCGATATTTGCACTGACTAATTTTAGAATTACGCTAGATTTTGACTTTCGCCAACAAGGTTATGTGGGGAGATAGCGGCCAGTGGCGTGCTCCAAGAAACGGGCCCAAGGTGCGCCACTAATCAAACGGGGGCCCCGAGGGGGTTATTTAAGACGGTCTTAGTGGCCTGTCGGGGAAAAATAGGCCCCAAACTCAAATTTTTGTAAATTTTAACGAGTTTGTAGGTTAGACTTGTCAAAAATGACAAAGCGCGAATTTCGAAATTCTTGGAAATTTTCGAAGAAAATATAAAAAAATCACTTTTATTTTACAATTTTACGGAAAAATCAAGGGTGTAACACTGATTTTTGCACATTTGTAAAGTCTTTTTTTGTGTTTTTATCATTTCTAATAACAACATTTTCTTCCTACCAAGTTTGGTCGTCAAAATATTATCAAAAAAGCAATAAAACACAACATATCTGTAATTTTTTGAGTCTAAACTCCCAATGCGCCGCCTCTGTGCTATCAATTCAGTGCGCCCTCTACCGGCCACCACACACACTACCAGGGGTGTAAAAGTACGTAGATGAAAGAAAAGTGACGTTATTAGTCGATTCACGGCCTCCTAGATTGATAAAAGACTTTATATGTTTCTTATGCGTCCTATAGCATTGTCAAATGTGTGTTTTTTTAATTTTGTACGTCAGAGCTCTCTTATGACAATTTAAAGAAACTCTTACAGGTAACTGCAAAAATGTTGAAACGATTTTACATTTGCAAATCAAATTTAACTGTTTTCACTCTTTTTACGTTATTTCTGGGAAAAATATAGCGTCCCATGTTTAAAAAACCGTTTTTTATTGCTTTGTGCTTTAAATTGTTGCTGTTTTTTTGTTATTTAATTAATTAGTTTCAGTTTGAAAATCGCAAATTCGTCTTAAAAGTGAACACAAATTGAGAAATAACTGTAAACTGTTATCAATAATAACAGTTTTCATACTTTTTTTTTAATAATTTAAAAAAAATTAAAGTATTACAATTATGAAGCATTTTTTTACTTTTTGCACATGTCTGCACTGACAGTTTCTAGTAATTTGTAACTAAAAACTGTTGCTGTAAACATTTGCAACGATTACAAAAAAATATAATATTTCATGACTAAGAAAAAGTTGGAGTCCAAGCGACCAACTAGTGATGGCGCTGCAATCTCTGAACCGCCTCCAACAAGGAAAGATGCAATTCTATCCCTCTCTCTTATTCTACTCAGTCATGTAGGTTATGTCGTGGGAAGTGGGTAGTGTGGCGTGTCTCAAGTAATAAAAATCAATGCAAGCTGGTGGTGACTATGTCGGAGGAACTGTTGGTCGTTCTGAATCGTAGTGAAAACTCCGGTTTCGGTTTTTCCCTGTTGGGAAAACCAGGCCTACCACCCATCATCTACAACATTTTGGACGATTCTCCGGCCGCTGAAAGCGGAGAGGTGAGCGAAATGAAATCAAGCAAGCGTTGGGGCGATGCCTGGCTAAACTGCATTACCGGCCCTTGGCACACTTGATTTTCGAAAAAGTGACGTTGCACCATCTGTGCTGCATTGCGGCCGATTTTCGGCGAGAAAATCGCAGTGTGCGTGTGTGTGCCTGGAAATGTCAAATTTTGACGTTTGTTTGTTGTGGTGGCGACTTGATCCAATCAATTTTTTTTTAATAATAACGACGCCATCTTTATCTATATGCCAATTGTTTTTTATTATTACGCAAAATTTTATCAAACTTCATTGGATGCTTTCTATATTTAAACGCCGACTACATCAATAAAGTAGGCTTTGAGTCGAAGCAGGTTCGGAGATTATGATTTATTGTTTATGCATAGCTTGCTTGATGTCAACGGCGGATTTTTCGCAAAGAAATACCGGAATTTATAAAGTGATTTGTATTCGGGGGAAGCTTGATCGAAAGTTGTTTCATGCAAATTACGAACGGAATTCGATATTTGCATAAAGCAGGCTGGGTGCGTTACGTTGCACTAAGTTTACGTTACGTATAATTAATTAGTGTTACATTACCTTACGTTGCTAACGTTACGATATAGTTCGTTTCACACAAACTCTGTATTACTTTACGTAATTTGACATTACGTTACGTTTACGTTATGGATACGTCTTTATTAATACAGACTGAACAAAAAGTAATGCAAAAAAAGGTATCACAATTTTGTTATTGGTTATTAAAAAAAATAATAATATAGTGACATTTATGACGTCATTCTTAATTTTACATCTCTTTATCTTTCTGATAATGTAAAATGTAAAAATACTGATAATTAAAAATAAATGGGTTAAATTAATTTTTATTTTATTTCGAGCCACAATTAAAAATTCTACGGCGCTTGCCGTTTTCATAAGATCACCTTGTATCAGTATTGTTTACCTTACGTTACGTTACGGTTACGTTGCACTTTAGCGTAACCCAACGCCTTCCGCGATTTGATTAGCAATTTAAATTCTTCGTCTTAAAACATCCATTTCGCTCCGATTTTCCGATAATAATAAGTAAAAGATCTCTTCCAGTTCGTTGAAGTGGTGCTTGAAGTTTCGCTCACGAATTTAATAAAATTACTGTATTTTAAAAGAGATATTTATCGCGTCGAAATATCTTGTATTGTTTTTTCGGAGCGAATTTACATGTAAATATCCACGTGTCGGGGCAAAAAAAACGAATGTCGGCACGTAATTTGATTAATTCATTACGCAATAAAAAGCGAGTTCATATTTGTCAAACAAATTAATTCCGTTGCGTGCAACATTGTGAAGAATGAGAGTGATTACGGGGGCGGAAAAATCGAATTTTTTTGTGAAAATGTTTGATGTTCAAATCGTACGAAAAAAATACTGGAGGTACAGTAGGACACCTACAACACGCCCTAAAAAAATCAAAAAAATTGTCCGTACCGTTCGTCAGTAAAAAATAAAATGGACGAAAATTTAATTTTTTTTCGTTTTGTTTTTATTTGGGAAAAAACGTGACGTTCAAATCCTACGAAAAAAATACAGTAGGTACAGTAGGGCACCTACAACACTCCCTAAAAAAATCAAGAGAATCGTCCGTGCCGTTTGTCAGTAAAAAAAATAAAATGGCCGAAAATTTGTGTTTTTTTTCGTTTTATTTTAATTGGGAAAACTTGACGTTCAAATGTACGAAAAAATACAGTAGGTACAGTAGGACACCTACAACACTCCCTAAAAAAATCAAGAGAATCGTCCGTACCGTTCGTCAGTAAAAAAATAAAATGGCCGAAAATTTGTTTTTTTTTCGTTTTATTTTTAATTGGTAAAAAACTTGACGTTCAAATCGCACGAAAAAAATACAAAAGGTACAGTAGGACATCTACAACACGCACTAAAAAAATCAAGAGAATCGTCCGTACCGTTCGTTAGTAAAAAAATAAAATGGCCGAAAATTTGTTTTCTTTTCGTTTTGTGTTTATTTGGGAAAAAACTTGACGTTCAAATCACTCGAAAAAAAATACAAAAAGTACAGTAGGACATCTACAACACGCCCTAAAAAAATCAAGAGAATCGTCCGTACCGTTCGTCAGTAAAAAAATAAAATGGCCGAAAATTTGTGTTTTTTTTCGTTTTATTTTAATTGGGAAAACTTGACGTTCAAATGTACGAAAAAATATAGTAGGTACAGTAGGACACCTACAACACTCCCTAAAAAAATCAAGAGAATCGTCCGTACCGTTCGTCAGTAAAAAAATAAAATGGCCGAAAATTTGTTTTTTTTTCGTTTTATTTTTAATTGGTAAAAAACTTGACGTTCAAATCGCACGAAAAAAAATACAAAAGGTACAGTAGGACATCTACAACACGCACTAAAAAAATCAAGAGCATCGTCCGTACCGTTCGTTAGTAAAAAAATAAAATGGCCGAAAATTTGTTTTCTTTTCGTTTTGTGTTTATTTGGGAAAAAACTTGACGTTCAAATCACTCGAAAAAAAATACAAAAAGTACAGTAGGACATCTACAACACGCCCTAAAAAAATCAAGAGAATCGTCCGTACCGTTCGTCAGTAAAAAAATAAAATGGCCGAAAATTTGTGTTTTTTTTCGTTTTATTTTAATTGGGAATAAACTTGACGTTTAAATCGTACGAAAAAAATACAGTAGATACAGTAGGACACCTACAACACTCCCTAAAAAAATCAAGAGAATCGTCCGTATCGTTCGTCAGTAAAAAAATAAAATGGTCGACATTTTGTTTTTTTTCGTTTTATTTTTAATTTTTAAAAAACTTGACGTTCAAATCGCACGAAAAAAATACAGTAGGTACGGTAGGACACCTACAACACGCCTTAAAAAAATCAAGAGAATCGTCCCTACTGTTCGTTAGTAAAAAAATAAAATGGCCGAAAATTTTTTTTTGTTTTATTTTAATTGAGAAAAAACTTGACGTTCAAATCGCACGAAAAAAATACAGTAGGTACGGTAGGACACCTACAACACGCCCTAAAAAAAATTAAGAGAATCGTCCGTACCGTTTGTCGTTAAAAAAAATAAAATGTCCGAAAATTTCGATTTTTTTTGTTTTTTTTTTAAACGACACGGTGGAAAAAAAATGTTATAATATCTTAGATAAGGTTTTTCGTTTCGTGCAATTTGAACGAAAGCAAGCCATCATTTTGAGTATAGGTCAGGCGTTTAAGAGCGAAATTCGCCAACTTTTCGCCCTAGATCCTTCCAGCTTTAACCACTTCATAAATATGAAATGTTAAACGGATAGAGCGCTCTTCTCCGTGCGGATTACGACGCCATAGAGATGGAAAAGGACGACGCCGTCGTCGCGGCGCCTCGCCAATAATTCATTCGACGAGTTTTGCCCTCGAAATTGCGAATTATTCAACAATTCGTTGATTTAATTAAAAAAAAAAAAACACACACTTTTTTTCGCATTTTTGTTTCGAGTTTTATCACACAAAGGCCGAGGTCTTTTCTCATCGTATCTCTTTATCATTTCGAACGATAGGACTTCCGCTTCCGACGGTGTATTTGTAATGAGGAAACACTCGTGACGTCAATAATGGAACAAAAACGAACGAAAATCAAGGGAAAGGGAGGAGGTTTTCTTGTGTGGAATTTTCCAACCATTGCAACGAAATGTGGGTCAAACTCCCAAAAATCGAATTTTGTGACGAAAAAAAAAATTTTTGGGCACAGTCAGGGGTGAAAGTAGTGTCCCCCATGACCTTCAGAATGTACAAATGATTACGAAAAGAATGTTCTTTTGCCTTTTCTGAGCCTAATTGCGCATAAGTACTTTGACAGAGCCCAAGGAATTGTAATATAATAATTAAAAAATGTTACTATCTTTTTTTTTGTTCTATTTTAACTTGTTTTTAGGCAAACATGGACTTTTTCTTGGTTAGTTTAAGTGTTCTTGTTAAAATGCACAAAAAAATTAGGGTTAACGTAGTGTGCGTACATGACGTACGAAACGTCAAAATGTACACCTCATCTTGAAAGGAATGTTCTTCAAGAATAAACTTGTCTAAATTATAAACAAATTGATAATAAACGTGTCTAAATCAATCAATTTCTATCAATCATCACGATTTTATGAAAATATTTACATTCGTTCGTTGATCTCGTTATTTTTCCCCGAAAAAAATTAATAATTGTTATGATGGCGTCGTGTCACGTGACCGTGCATACAAATGGCGCGATTTTATCCCTCGGTGTAATTAATTTTAATTTAGTGGTTGTTGGCAAAACTGCAAATTGAGGGATTTATTATTGACATTTCCCGACAACATAGGTTTTTTTGGCTACTTTTGCCTGTGTTTACACCGTTACGAAAATAGACGTTTTTATTATTATACGCACATCTGGTACCTCATTTTTTGACATTTATTAAGACGTTTGATCGGCCCAAGGCCACTATTACCAACTTGGAGCGTAATCATGTCATCCGTTATATGGACAAAACTAATACATAAATTACACCATGACGTAATAATTTAATTTCCAATTACGGTAATCAAGGCTTGCTTAATACAAATCGAACACCGTTTACCCGATTTCGATATCTCGAAGCGTTCCAGAGATATCGCCATGTGTTTTTTCATATACAGGGTGGGGCAATTTTTAAACAATTGGCTGCAAATTTTTTATTTGTGATGCGATCGGGCTGAGATTTGGCGAGTTGGACGACTATACTATCTGGAAGACTTTGGGCTTGCAGTATGACCTAAATAATGTAACAATGTAGTTATCGATCGCTTAACTAAGTCCTACTCTACCGAAAACGCATCAAATCGAAATGCTAAAAATCGCAACACTAAGAAATGCGTGACACGTTTTTGCATTGGCTGTCTATTGATTTATTCGAGCTCTGCACGAAATTTCGCGCAAATACAGGGTGTTTCCAAAACTATCTACAATACAAACATATGTTTTTTTAACTGGAACAGTCTATATTTTATTTTTTTTTTATTTCGATCCTTGTTTCGTCTGAAAATAGCATTATTAAGGCAAACTGGGAACTAGTTTGTCCTCCAACACCAAAAAATTGAAATAACTCGATTTTTGAGTTTTAAAATAAGAGTCGTAAAAATTATCTTAGCAATTTCATAATTTTGAAACATTCTAGATGAGGAAAACCTCAATTTTTTAGGGAAAATTGCTGTTTTATTCATTTTTGACCTGAAAGTTGCGGGATTTGAGTCCAATTGAAAAGTTTTGGTTTCGTGTTTTGCGATGTTTTCTGGCTATTTCGGCTTTTCTTAGTCCGAAAATAACACTTTTAAGGCAAATTGGGCCTTAGTTTGTTCTCTAACACCAAAAAAAAAATATATAATGTGGGCTCTATAAGGATCAGCCTGTGTATAACGATCTATTAATTCTCTCGAATCGTGTGCTATCTTTATAGGATCTTTTGAGAGTATATATTATTTCCACATCGCGTCGCATTAAATGATATACTTCTAGGCTTTGCTTTTATTAAACGAAATGGAGTCGGCGCTTCGTTTTAATAAGGAAATCTATAGAAATCTATCTACAAAGAGTCGTTTTTCCCTCAGGGTGTGAAAAATTGAATAATTCACTCGCGCCTCGACCTTATTAAAAATTAAGTTGGCCGTGAAGGGAATACAAAATTGCGCTTAAATCACTCGCTCCGTTTCAAAACCACAGCCATGTGGATATTTCTTGACTGACGCAATATATATATTTTTTTATCCCTTGTAACTTTTTTGTTTTTCGTCGGATTTTGTCCGAATTTTCGGGGGTGGTTGGCGGCCGCCGCCGCCACCGGGGGCGGGGACGGCGTCCTTACTGCGGCACCGCTCCGAAGTATCGAAGTCTGTGTTTACTGAGCGCGCGTTGGGTGTGACCCAGTTGTGTCGTCCCGCCAGCAGTCACAGTCTAGTCGTCGAAGATGTGCGTCGTCATTGAAATTTTCACGTGTATCGAACTGATAACGATAAGACGGTGATTGTGTCGGGTGGTGGGTGCATTTAGTCTCGAAGGTGAGACGGAATTTTTTGGGTGAATCGAGTTACCGGTGGAATTTCATAAGCACACGTGATTTTGTTTTGTTTTGTGCGGTTTATAGGCTTTTAAGTTGATGTAAAAATACAGAAACTGGACTATTTCCGTCCTAGTTTTAATGGGAAGAGACAGCTGAGATAACTGTTTGCTTGAAATACGAACAGTCATTTTATTTGTGCTTTGGAAAGCATTTATTTTAGTTTTTTTCAAAATTTTTGGCTAAAGGAAGGCCCAAATGGCCGAAATAATGCTATTTTTGGAATGAGAAGGGTCGAATTAGCTAGATAATGTGCTAAAACACAAAACCAAAACTTCTCACGTGGACGCAAATCGGGCAATTTTCGTGGCAAAAATTTGCCAGTGCTACAATTTTGATGCGATTTTTATATTTTGTATTAGAAATGACTATTCTATTAAGAATTTAACTAAAAACAATTTGGAAAAATAGTAATTTAAAACATGTTGAGTAAAAATTGCATTTTTATGTTGAAACCTCTAAAAATCTACATTTTTTAAAAATATCTTTAAAACTACGAATCGTAGAACAAAAATAAAGACAGATTTGAAATCCTCAGACAATTTTACGTTAGATAGGCCTATCTTGGACATAAATTTTCGGTTATTGTAATTTTTATGATTTTTCATTGCTAGGATAGATAAATAAAAGTTTTGACTAAGCTGTTTTTTCGATATTATTGCCACAATTTTGACTTGATTGTCACAAAATTTTGCTCAGTAATAGATAATTACGTGATAAAAAGGGCTATAAGACGTTTTTTGTCAAATTTTATTTTTTTAATTTTTAATTTATTTTTGGTTTAGGAAAATTAAGATCGACCATATTTTGTCCAATATTTCTAAAACTACCGATCTAAGCCCAAAAATGAGGACAGATTTGAAATCGCCAGACAATTTTACGTCAGATAGGCCTATCTTGGACATAAATTTTCGATTATTGTAATTTTTATGATTTTTTATTGCTACAATAGGTAATTAAAAATTTTGACTAAACTTTTTTTTTAGATATTATTAGCACAATTGTGATTTGATTGCCACAAAATTTTGCTCAGTAATAGATAATTACGTGATAAAAAGGGCTATAAGACGTTTCTTGTCAAATTTAATTTTTTTAATTTTTAATTTATCTTTGGTTTAGGGAAATTAAGATCGACCATATTTTGTCCAATATTTCAAAAACTAGCGATCTAAGACCAAAAATGAGGACAGATTTGAAATCGTCAGACAATTTTACGTCAGATAGGCCTATCTTGGACATAAATTTTCGGTTATTGTAATTTTTATGATTTTTTATTGCTAGTATAGGTAAATAAAAGTTTTGACTAAGCTGTTTTTTCGATATTATTGGCACAATTTTGATTTGATTGCCACAAAATTTTGCTCAGTAATAGATAATTACGTAATAAAAAGGGCTATAATACGTTTTTTGCCAAATTTAATTTTTTTAATTTTTAATTTAACTTTGGTTTAGGAAAATTAATATTGGCCATATTTTGTCCAATGTTTAAAAAACTACCGATCGAAGACAAAAATAGGGACAGATTTGGAATCCTCATACAATTTTACGTCAGATAGACTCAATTTGGACATAAATTTCCGGTTGTTGTGACTTTGACGATTTTTTTATTGTTAGGTAGATAATAATTTTTTTTGCCAAGTTGTTTTATTTGGATTTTTTGCATATAAATGGCACAAGTCCAATCTTTTTGTGATCGGTTGTACATTGTGACATTATGTACGTCATATGGGTACACTACTTCTACTCCTGACTGTGCCAAGCATTGCGATATCGAGCGCTTTTAATTGCGCCGATAAATTAGAAATGTCACAGCAAATGAAATAATTTTTAATCTTTTTGGAATTTTTCTTAGGGCTTGAAATACGCGCGAAATAACGTCAAGTGTGACAAATACCATTTCATTTCGTCGTCTCACAAGTCCACATAAACGTCCCTCTTTACGGTTATTTATCACTTGATTCGAACTAAAACTTGATTGTTTTAATGAATTTTTTTCTTTCAGGTGGAAGTTGGAGACGTTATCTTGAAAGTTAACGAAACTGACGTGAATCGTTTCAGTACGAAAGAAGGTAAAATACTCTCGTGCTTATTGTTGTGTAAATAACGTTTTTTCCTCTCTCATTTTCTATCTTCACCAATTTTGTGCACTAAATTTTGTGTTGGAGAAATGTTTTTCTCACAAGATGCGAACTAAAGAATTGGTTTGAGACGCTTTCGTTAATTTATTAACGCTCTATATTTTGCTTTTCAGTTTTAAAATGCCTACGATTATCGTCAGATCCTGTAACACTAAAAATAAAACGTGGTAAGACACCGTTTTTGCTTGGATTGTTTTTTTTATCGAAGTTTTTGAGGGATTTTGAGAAGCTATTTTGTTGGCACAATTTTTATTGTTACATTATTACGAAATAAATTTTTACCACCATTTTGGCGTTTTAATAAATTGTCCAAATTTCTTACAAAAACCTACGACATACTGCAAGAAAAAAATTGGTAAAAGACAAAAAAAAGTATACAAATATGAACACAAAAAAAAGATGGAGAAAAAATAGAAAAAAATATAATACTGACGAAAACATGTTAAAAAACATAAAAAAAGAGAAAAAAAAATATTAATAAAAAAAATGTCAAAAAAACAGGAAAACAAATGTGAAAAACATTCATAGAGAAAAAGAAACGGAAAAATTCGAGCGCCATTGCAACAGTCGGACAGCAGCATGCGCCATTTTCCAATATGGCGGATTAAAAAAAGCTAATACGTAATAAAACGAGTGACTAAAACTAAATATGTACCTAAGTAAGTATTGCTGGAGAAATATAATACATTTAAGCGCCAATTTGTCAAATTTTGGCGCCAAATTTCAAAAATTACTTTTCCAAAAAAAAATATTTTTTCGGTCCCATTTTCTAAAATGGCCAAAAATTCCGTGAATTTATGGCAGCCAACACAATTTCTTCTCTCAAAATCCCCCAAAATCCTTTTTTATCGTGAATTTTCCTCCAAAGTGTCTTTTTTTGTAAAGATCCGAAAATCAAAGCGACTGTTCGTAAGCACCTCCTCTCTGTTGGCGGCGACTCTGCCGCCCCCCGTCCCCGCCCCCGGCCCGGCCCCTTGGTTCACCAGAGCCATGTCCGCAATGGCAGCTGCCCCCCTGAACAACAGTCCCTCCTCTCTGACCCCGACGACAACGACCGCCTCCAGTGGGAGCCTTTGGCAGCTAGCGACAAAAAGCCGAGCAACAAACCCAAATTTGAGGCTTACATGATGACCGGCGAGCATATCCTCAACATCTCGCGTATGCCTAAACAACAGAAAAAGGTAAAAAAAATACCAAAAAAAAAGAAAAAAAATTTTTTTTGATTTTTTTTATTTTGCAATTACGGCAAAGCTATTCGAAAAAGTGAAACTATTTCCATGCATATCGATGTAAAATGATCCGGGGAATCGACTAGCGTCGCGAAAATCGCCAAATTTCCAATAGTTTTTTGGTTATGATTTTTTAAAATTTTTTTGACAAGTTTTTTTTAATGTCAAAAAATTGTCAAAACTTTACAGATCGAGAGTTTGAGGTACCACAACAGCCACACCCATCACCTCCGCCACCAGCAGCAACACAATTCGGTGCCAAACAGTCCCAACGAAATGGACATGGGCTCGAAGGGCAACCATTGCAAATCGGGCTCGAATTCGGCCAACACTTCGCCGGTCAGTGCCAATAAATGGGACACACACCCATCACCAGGCTCTGGTGATGGGTCCAAGTATAATAGCAATTTTGTGAGGACGAGTCGTTCCGAAGACCAGTTACAAGCATCACAAAATGATAATTGTGGAATGAGTGCTGTGAATATTGACGTTGATGATGACATCACCAGCTCGCTGAATACGCTTCTGGACACCCGACCCGAGTCAGTGAGCGCTTCGGGTGACAGGTAGGCTACTAGAGAATTCAAAATGCTACGTTTTGGTAAAAAAATCGTTAAAATCGGACCAGTGGTTCCGGAGTTATGGACCAAAATATGTTCGGACGCCATTTTAAACATGGCTACCCAACCAACTCGAAAACTTATTTTTTTCATTGAAATGGTACCAAAATCCCACTCTGAGTACGAATATTACTGACAGAGAAAATTTGCTTTTGCCAATATGGCGTTTCAAAATGGCTTCCAGTCACACCAGGTAGGCTACTAGAGAATTCAAAATGCTACGTTTTGGTAAAAAAATCGTTAAAATCGGACCAGTGGTTCCGGAGTTATGGGCAAAATATGTTCGGACGCCATTTTCCAACATGGCGACCCAACCAACTCGAAAACTTATTTTTTTCATTGAAATGGTATCAAAATCCCACTCTGAGTACGAATATTACTGACAGAGAAAATTTGCTTTTGCCAATATGGCGTTTCAAAATGGCTTCCAGTCACACCATTTGAGAAATTATATTTTAATGTTAAATATTTCTTAAAAAGCATGGCATAATTGAACTCAAACGAAAAAATGCCAACCGCCATTTTTCAATATGGCGACCCAAAATATCTTTTGGATCATCATTCTTTTATTCATATGGTAGACGATATTCAAATCGGACTAATTTAAGTTACTGGCGCCATTTAAATTAAAATTAAATTTAAATTTGGCGCTTTTCAGCGACAGAATCGTGTGGACGTACAACGCCCCGCCCACCGGCGACCACCACGCCAAATTCTGCCACACCCTCTCCAATGGCAGCAGTTCGTCCCATAGTAACACCTCCCCCTCGTCCAGTCCCCTTCATTCCGGCTCGCCGGCGTCTCCCACATCGGTGTCTTCCTCGGTGATGTCCAGCCAATCCGGTTCGCGTCGACTTCCATACACACCCACTGGAGGCGTGGCTCCGCCACCTCCAACCAATGGCGATTTTAGCGTATCGGAGGCAATTTCGAATATTTCAAGTCCGGATTATCATGATGATGACAGTATGGGCATCAGAGATTGTGTGATGGAGATTAGTGATCATAGTGACAGTGACAGTACGCTTTTGGTGTCGGAACCAAGACAACGGCAGAATAGTGATCATAGAATAGTGATACAAGTGAAAGGACCGGATAATAGAGGCAAAACCTGTGATAGTCAGGTGGGTGGGGAAAGGGGAGGGGCTAACAAAAAACGCCGATTTTCTTCGATTTTTTGTGCCGACGCCTTTATTTTAATAATAATGATAATTAAGAATATTCGAAATTGAAAAAAAAAAGATTTTAATGATGGACGCGCCATTTTTCAATATGGCCGCTTTGAAAACTATAACTTTTTAAAACTGAAAATGCTATTTTCTAACATTGCGTGATTTTCTTTGTTTCTTTTTTAATGAATTTTCTAATATCAGGCGTAGAAATATAGTTTGGACGCCATTTTTAAATATGTCGGCTCCAAATAAATATGCATTGTTTTTTCTTTGTTTAGCGTTATTTTCAGTTAAAATATCGCGTTTTTCTTCAATGTTTTCATGTTTTACTTAGAACGAAATGGTCGAACTGGCCGACCTTGATGATGACGGTGCTCGAAACCCTTCGCCACAGTCGTCGGAAGACGAAAGCGACGTCGAAAGTCTGCACAGTTTTCATTATTCGCCAAAAGCGGTCGATTTGCCTTCGGCCATTCGTTTGGCCAAACGTCTCTACAGTCTAGATGGCTTTAAAAAATCGGACGTTTCACGACATCTCAGTAAAAAGTATACTTTCACAGCCTACTTTGACTTATACTTAGCCAAATTGTATGTTTTAGTAACGATTTCAGCCGCGCTGTTGCCGAAGAATACCTAAAATATTTCAATTTCGAAAACGACACTCTAGATATAGCCCTACGAAAGTTCCTCAAACAGTTCTCTCTCACCGGCGAAACGCAGGAACGCGAGAGAGTTTTGGTTCATTTTTCTAAGAGATATTTAGACTGCAATCCGGGTTCTTTTAATTCACAAGGTTTGTCAAAAAAAATTTTTTTTCACTAACTTGTAGAAAAAATAATGTATGTCACTCTTCAGATGCGGTACATACGTTGACGTGCGCCATTATGCTGCTCAATACCGATCTACACGGCCAGAATATTAGCAGGAAAATGACCTGTAATGAATTTATCGAAAATTTAGCTGGATTAAACGAACAGGAAAACTTTCCGAGGGATGTTCTTAAGGCGCTCTACCACGCCATCAAGAATTATCCGCTGGAGTGGGCGCTGTAAGTAATTATTTTTTTGCAAATTACAGGTTTCTGTAATTTTTTTTACGTCGCTAACTGAGGAACTAATCAATTTTAATCATTTTTTTTTGTTTATTTGAAACTTCTGGAAGTTGTTTATCTGAATTTCGCATTTTAACACTTATTTTTACAGTTTAATTACAATTTTCAGTTACAGATTTCTGTAATTTTACAGGTTCCTGTAATACCTAATATGTGGATCGGCTTGCTTTAGCATTTTTTTCGCGTTTTTTACGCCGAAAACATTTTTGTTTAATTTTCAGAGACGAAGATACTGAAGATGGCGCCGCTCAAATGCCGAAACCTGGCGAACAAATCGGCGCTAATCCGTTTTTGGACGTTCCAATGTCATCGAACGCCGTCGAATACAAGAAGGGTTACGTCATGCGCAAGTGCTGTTACGAGGCGAACGCCAAACGAAGTGAGTGCCTCAAAAAATCAGTATATATACATATAACTTGTCAAAAAAGTTTTTTTCGTCGTTTTTTCGAGAGAAATTTCTTTGACAAGCTTGTGTAGAGAACTAGTTTGATTCTGCACAGCATGTTGCAATACAAAATAGCTGTTTCGAAGGCCTTTGCTGCATTTTTCTAGCACCGTTTCACAAGCGTAGCTGGAAGATGTTTTATTGTACATTGCGGGATTTGGTGTTGTATCTGCACAAGGACGAAAACGGCTTCAGGAAGAATCAAATGGGTGATAATTTTCATAATGCGATAAGGATACACCATGCACTAGCCACCAAAGCTACAGATTATACGAAAAAAATGTTCGTTTTTAGGTTACAGACCGCCGATCAAGCCGAATATTTATTTCAGACTGGGTAAAAAAAATTGGAAAAATTTTGTTTGCATATTTTTTGTTTTTTGGATTATAGTGATTCGAAAGAACTGCAATCATGGATCGATACAATTAATTTTGTGGCTGCTAGTTTTTCGGCAGCTCCGCTAGAGGCCGCTGTTGGGTCGCAGAAAAAATTCCAAAGGCCACTCTTGCCCTGTAGTCATACGAAATTAAATATGGTAAGTACAGTTTTTCATTTTTTTGCGTCGCCAACGGTGGAACCAAATTTAAAATTACAGGTTCCTGTAATAATTATGTGTCAGTTTAACGAAGGAAACCATTTTTTCGCATGAACTATATATTTTTCAGAGAGAATACAATTTTTTTCCGTTGCTATATATTTTTTTATTGTTATTCTTTCCAAGTGGTTTTTAGGTTACAATAATTTTCCTGACACCAGTCACACTCTCCTTCATCAGCAATAATATCTTGGCAATATTCATTCATATCATCATCGTTGGCTGCGTAAATACATTCTCTGAACTTTATCACTGAAAAAAAAAGAACAAACATTAAAAAAACTACTAAAAGTATTTATTTTTTTTTATTACCAACATCGTACTCATATTTCGATCCACTGACACAATATTTTTGTTCCTCACCACAAGTATGCCTAAGTTCGTCCAAATCTTTGGAACATTGGTCGTCTTCGATGCAATCGTAACATTTTAGCGCCTCTGAAACACCTAAAAAAAATAAACATTTTCCAAAAAAAAAAAAAACAAAAAAAATTCACAATTATAAAGTGTTACAGAAAGGAGGACAGTAAAGAGTTTCATTTTGCTTGTGAAGGTTTTGAAACAGGTGTGTCATTTTATACAATTTTTTATCACCTTTTACGCACTTCTATTATCTATTGGAATCCAATTATTATTTTTTTGTTTTTTGTTATAATTTTTTTTGTAATTGTTTTTTGGTTATTGTTTTTTTTAATACTTTATTACTATTTGTTTATTCGGTTTGTTCATTTTCTTCACATTTTTTGATTGAGTTTGGAGTTAAAAAGAGGGAACAAATAAATAAAACGAAAATACAAAGTTACTTCACACTTTATTTTTTATTATTATTCTTCCCAAGTTGTTTTCTCGTTACAATAATTCTCTTCACATCATTTACACTCGCCTCCTTGTTTGATAAAATAGTTGCAGAATTCTTGTGCACGCTCTTCGTTCTTTGCGTAAGAACAACCTTTGAATTTTAATTCTGAAAAAAAACAGTTAAAAACGTATCAGGAGAAAGTTTTGTTTATTTTTTTTACTATTGCCTTTATTATTTTTCCATCCACTGACACAATAATTTTGTTGGGAGCTACAAGTGACTTTCTGTTCCTCCAAACTTTTCGAACAAAGCTCATCACCAACACAATCGTAGCATTCTATCTCTCCTGAAACATCTAACAAAAATTTTTGTGAAAAACAAATAATAAAAAAAAATTAAAAACGTACAATTATAAAGTGTCACAGAAAGTAGGAAAACAGTAAATATTAAAAGTTTCATTTTGAGTTTTTTTTTGACTGACCTGTGGTAGTGTGTATTAAATTTTATACCATTTTTTGATCATTTTTTTTAAATAATAAGCTTACGTTTTTACGATTATTGTTTCTATTTTCGATCGTAATTATTAGTTAAAGTGTCTGAAAAAAACTTTTATCATGAAACTTTTTATGCCTTTAATGAGAACACGTTTATTAAAAAAAATATCAATAAAAAACCATTCCTTCGTTTTTATTTTCTTTCTTTTTTTAGGTGAATTTTCATTTGTCATTGTTTTACTTTGTTATTTTTTTCAAATTCGTAATAAGAATAATAATTGATAATGAAAAAAAAAAAGATACAAGTAAAAAAATCAAAACAAACAACTCTAAAATGCTGAAAAATAAAAAATTGGATGAAGAAGATAACAAAAAATTTGTTTACTTAGTTGGCACTGATAACTATTTATTTAAAAACACATAAAATAACTGTTGGCTCTTTAAAAAAAAAAAAATTCAGTTCTGCTGCTGGCTAAGAAAATTTAAAAATTTTATTTTTATTATTATTATTATTATTATTATTATTATTATTAAAAATTTAAAAAATTCAGTTCTGCCGCTGGCTAAGAACATTTAAAAATATTATTATTATTATTATTATTATTATTATTATTATTATTATTATTATTATTATTTTATTATTATCGATTTAAACAAATTTTTTTTACTTCGTTGCCAATGATCAAAACGTATAAAAAATGAGACAATGACAGTCGGTAACCCAAGATAACAAGACAAAATTACAGAAAACTGTAAATGGAAACTTCTACAACTCGAGTTTTTTTGTTGTTTAAAAATTTTAAAAGCGTTGTGAATATGTTTTTTTAATTTGTTTGTTGTTTTCCAGAAGTAACAACTTAATTATATCATTAGTAGTTTTTATGTTAATTTTTTTCTTTTAATTTTTTTGGAGGTTATATTTTAAATTTGGAGCAAAGAAAGAATAAATAAAGTAATTTCAAAATTTTTATTATTATTTATTGTTTTGAAGTTATTTTTTCGTTGCAATAATCTTCTTTACACCAGTAACACTCTCCTCCCCTACGGACCATCCAATCACAATATTCTTCCAAATCTGCATCAACACTTCCGTACAAACATTCTCTGAATTTTGTCACTGAAAAAAAAAGTGATAAATGTTTTTTACTTAATAATTTATTTCTATTATTTTTTTTTACCTCCATCATCGTCTATATTGGGTTTCAATCCACTGGTACAATATCTTTGTTTATCACCACAAGTGTCTTTCTGGTCTTCTAAACTTTTAGAACATTCTTCTTCTCCAGTGCATTCGTAGCACTTCAGTATTCCTGAAACACCTAATAAAAAAATTAAACTTTAACAAACAAAAAAAAAAAACTTACTATTGTAGAGTACTACAGAAAGTAAGACAATGAATAAGAGTTTCATTTTTGTGTGAAATGAATGATTTGAGCCAATCGTCTTTTATTTTATACAAATTTTTATCGTTTTTTATCATTTTATTTACGTAAATTGCAAATATTTATATGCATTTTTACAATATCAGCAATTTTTCTATTTTCCACCGTAATAATTATAGTTTTCGCTTCATTAAACTTTTTTTATTTTTTCATATTGTTATTTTCAAAAAATTTCGAGGCGGTTTTTTTGTAAAAAAATATTTTTTCTTTAAATAATGAATGGCAAATAATTACAGGAATCTATAATTGACCTGACCTGACTAAAATTGGCGCTGAAATAAAATTTTTTGGCTTTTTTCTTTAAAAACAATTGTAACCTCAATTGGCCACGAAAAAAAATTTTTACAGCGTGAGCAGCTTCGCGACCACGAGGAGAGAGTACTTAGACTGGAATCGGAACTTGAAGATCACCGTAAATCGCCCCCTGACAAAGGCTCCAAGTCACTAATAGTCCAAAACTACAAAGAAAAAGAATCCTATTTGACATTTGAGGTAGCCGCCCCTTTTTTCCCAAACCACGCCCACTCGCTGACCACGTGACTGTTCCAGGTGAAGCGATATCGCACCTATTCGTACATTCTGCGGTCGCGGATTGGCCAATACGTGGAGCCACACCCTGTCAGTTTAGTCGAGAATAGCATTGGCGAGGTGGACGAGGCGGCCGCAGCCGGTGGACCAATGGACGTGACTGGGGGCGTGGTCGTCCCGCCCCCGATCCCAGACAGGCCCGCCCCCTCCACCAATAGGTATAGTTACAGACAGGCAATTTACAACGGCGATGCTGACATTGGCTGACGCGTGATGGGGGTGTTCTCGGCATGTGTGCTTTGACAGTTGACAGTTTTTTGACAGTTGGACGCTTGTTTTTATTTTTTTATGTTGGTGGTGGTGGTGGAATGGCTTGAGAGCACCCAAGGGATAAAAATAAGAAATTTTTGGGCGGGAATATTTAAAATTATAGGTTAGGGGCTGTGACGTAGCGATGTCTAGATAGAGGTTAAGATGTAACTGTATTTATGTTGTTGACATGTTTTCAATCGGAATAGTTGAAATATTATAACTCTGAATAAACAATAATTGAAACCGATCGTTTTTTAGGTGTAGTTTTTCTGTGCACATAACTTACTTCCCCCGAATTTTCGACGCAAGGTTGGTGCCTTTTTCTTCTACTTTTCTCTCTCCTTTTGATTCACTCACTCACCACTACGTTGCTTGTCTACTAATCGCATGGCTTTTGTAGTTTGTTTTTTGTGTTATAATTTTAACACACGTGACTAATTTTTTTTATTGCATGGTAGGAGAGGCCCCGAGTGAATGAAGATTGGAGTAAAAATTTTGTGCCGATTTTACCAAAGAAAATTTCGAACGAAAAAAAAATCACCGCGCTTGCTATTTTATGTATAAAAATGTAGCTTTTATGTAAATTTTTATTTTAAATACACAACATATTATTTATGTATATTGTTGAATCAATAAAAAGACCAAATGTTTATACCCGAAATGACTGCACTTGACTGACTCCCTTTTCCTATGGTGAATGACGTAGCTGTAGCTGCATGACCGATAATTGCAGGGTTCTGTAATTCTTTTTTGTGGCCAACGGAGGACACAATTTTTTTTAAATTGAATTACTTTGACTATTTTGTTTTTAATAATAATCTAGATGCACGTTCAACTGTTTTGAGTTGATTTCTGTAAATATTCAACTAACAGAAACGTGAAAAAACGGTAAGTATGTTTTTTGTTACTTTAAGTGCCTACGGAGTAACTAATTTTTTTTCAAATGTACAAAAACTAGCATAATATGTAGAATGCGCCGTAGAATACACTGGAATAAACCATTTTGCTCTACGACTTTTAGTTTTTGAGTTATGAATTTTTAATAAATAACCCGGCGCATCCACCATTTTTCAAATTAATATAAACTTTTAAATGAGTTCTGGAGTAAACTAGTGTTGTAAAAATGATGTTATTATACGTAAAATGAGCCGTAGAATTCAGTGGAATAAACCGTTTTGCTCTACGACTTTTAGTTTTTGAGTTATGAATTTTAATAAATAACCCGGCGCATCCACCATTTTTCAAATTAATATAAACTTTTAAATAAGTTCTGGAGTAAGCTAGTGTTGTAAAAATGATGTTATTATACGTAAAATGAGCCGTAGAATTCAGTGGAATAAACCGTTTTGCTCTACGACTTTTAGTTTTTGAGTTATGAATTTTAATAAATAACCCGGCGCATCCACCATTTTTCAAATTAATATAAACTTTTAAATAAGTTCTGGAGTAAGCTAGTGTTGTAAAAGTGATGTTATTATACGTAAAATGAGCCGTAGAATTCAGTGGAATAAACCGTTTTGCTCTACGGCTGTTAATTTTTGAGTTATGAATTTTTATAAGTAACCCGGCGCATCCACCATTTTTCAAATTAAGATAAGCTTTTAAATAAGTTCTGGAGTGAGCTAGTGTTGTAAAAATGGTGTTATTATACGTAAAATGAGCCGTAGAATTCAGTGGAATAAACCGTTTTGCTCTACGACTTTTAATTTTTGAGTTTTAGGGATTTTTTAAGTGAAAAAAAAAACAAGCTAAAATCGCAACAATATAATTCCAAAAATATACAGATCATCCAATCACAATTTATATTCAGTCAATTGTCCCCAACTAGGCCCACTCTTCACTTTCACCGGAAACGGAATCGACAATTTGACACTTCCCTCCATTTCCGTCTTTAAAATTCGCACAAAACTCCCCAAACTCCCTTCCGGTACTTCATACAACAACTCGTCGTGAAGATGCAATACCAACTTAACTTCTTTTTCCCCCAGAAACACCGTTTCGAGCCTCACCATCGCCATCTTCACTAAATCAGCAGCCGAACCTTGAATTGTCGTATTGACAGCTTGACGTTCGGCTTGACCTATTACAACACTCAAAACAAACATTTCATCCAATGAGAAACTTACTCTTAACAGCGCCATTTTTGTGGTTAATGTGCGCCAAAAAGCGCCTTCTACCGGCCAAAGTTTCAACAAAACCGGTTTTACGACACGTCTCTATAATCTCACTTATATATTTTTGCACACCAGGATATGCATTGCGAAAAGTTTGCATAAATCGAGTCGCCTGTGCCTCATCAGTATTCAGTTGTTCGGCTAATGCCTTGCTTCCCATTCCGTAAATAATCCCATAAATAATTTGTTTCGCCCGCTGACGTAACTCTTCGGTGACCTTGAAAAAAAAATACATACAGGGGGTGACACCTAAACCACCATTCAAAATATTTCGGGTTGTAACAGTGGTATTGATCTGAAAATCTGGTAACGACCATAGTTCACAAGGCCCGATTTAATAAAATATTTTCAAGATGGCGCCACTTCCGGGTATCCCGGAAGTGGGCTCCAACTTTGTTACTAATCTAGTGGGATATGTTTTTATTATATTTTCGGACGACTCGGGTCATTTTGAACAAATTTCCATTAACAGTCCCTATACCTAGCTTAAGCCGTTTTCGAGATATTTCCAATTTTTTGAATATTACATTTGCACCTTCACGTTCAAACAGCGCTAACTCCGCCATTTTTAAATATTTTAAAATCATATTTGGGCAAATTTCAGACGTAATATAGGTCCTCGGTTTGACGTTTTCACAATTTCAAAAAAAAATTAACACTGCACAGTGCTATCAAGTACCTCATTCTCTGATATGTTGTTCCATTTGGCCGCTATTGCCCGAAAGATGTCGCCCTTCCTCCTCAAAATCCCCCCCAAGACCTCGTCACGTGACAAATGCGCCAAAACCCTTAGCTCCAATTGGCAGAAATCGGCCGAAACCATCACGTGACCTTGACTTGGAACAAAAGCCTTCCGACAACTAACCTCAACACCGTCAATGTCAAAATCTTTGGCAACATTTTGCAAATTCGGTTCGTGCATAGTGATACGACCCGTTGCAGTGTGGGTAACATAACAACCAAAAATACGCCCATTTTCCACCAAACGAATCAACGGTTGCAAGGTTTTACCAATGGTAGCACTGATTTTGCGCCATTTTAAAATCAAACTAGCCAACGGATTATCATTTTTTTGCAAACTTTTTTTACTATTATTATCTGATTGGAGAATTTTCGCCAATTGCCGTGACGACGCAAACGAAAAATGGCGCCCGGCAATCGCGTGACCTTGGCGCTCAATCGCCTTAAGTTCACGTGTGAGCAAGTCGACTAGATTTGACAAAGTCGAGACATTAGCCCCAATCCCAGCCAACTCGATATTTGCCAAAATGCGCATAATTGACATCTCAGTGTCAAAAACGGTCAAAAGATTGCTTTTTGACAGTTCAACTTCAATATTTTTCAAAACGTGCCAACTGAGATAACACTCAAAAATTGAGCGTAGCTTCGCGTCCTGACCTTGATCTAGTGGCAATTCGGGACAATATGTTTCAACCAATTGGTGTAGCGTTTTGTCCTGTCCTTCGGGTTGCAACAACCAATCGGCAACCTTCGGATCATGGACACGTGACCTAAACTCCACCCCGTGCCACTTATGCAACGTTTTGATTTGTTGCTTGCAATTGTACATAATGATCGTCTTTTGTTGCTCGTTGACAATATGGCGGATCAAGTCGATAGTTTCGCGTTTTTTGGCCACGTCCAGATAGTAGGCGGTGGAATGGCCCCAAAAAAGGGCAAAACCGCTGATTGGCACCTCAGGTGATTTGATTGTGTGATTTAAACCGATCGTGCGTCCTTGTTTAGTGGGACACGAGGCGAAGGCGAGTGCCACAAGGTTAGCACTTTTGATTTCGTGACGAAACGAGTCGAATAAAAGGTCATGGGCGCACACATCGACAGTTTCAAGGTTAAATATTGTTCGTTGTTTCTTAACCGGTGTTTCGTGACTTAGTCGACGTTTTGTGCGTTTTTTGGGCGTTTTGAAGGAGTAGCTTTCATCAGGTGACGCCACAATCACGTCACCTGTTGAATTCAGACTAATGTCATTGGTTTTAACGGCCCATTTTGCTTCCTTAAGGCCCATTTCAATTCTTAGAAACTCTCGAGTGTTTGCCAAAATCATCTCAGCTGCCTCTCGTTCAGTTAAACCTTCTTTTCCAGTAATCCAAATGTTGCGAAACTTGTTACGTTCTCTTAAGGCGTGTTCCGTTTCCCCCTCCCTTAATTTCCCACTTTCGAACGGTACAACTTTAAGGAACGCTGATTCAATGGTGGCAACGTCCGAATTTGCAATTTGTATTAAAGTTTCAAGTCCTGCATTGTATAAAGCTCGGGCGCTACGTCCGTTCAAAAGAGGCAGACGCATCAGATCTAGTAGGTCACGTGACACGCCAAAATGAAGGCGGTCTTGAAATTGCGAAATAAGTATTTCGACATTTGCCCAACCTAACTGTTTCGCGAAAGCGGTTACCATACCGGCAAACGTTGCAGCTGTCAGTTGTAACGTCTGTAACAAGCCGCGGTTACAACCGAACTTGGCACAAACCGACGCAAGAGGGCGTTCGTTAACCAAGTCTTGTAACGCCAGTGCTATATAGAAGCGTTTGTGCACTTGTTGCTTCTGATAATTGTTACTTGGTAACTGACCACGTGTTGCTGCAACTATGTAACTCTCTCTTACCCCCACCAATTCCCCCACTTTTTGCATAGTGGTGGGGAGCTTCTCCCACACTTGTAGATAGTTCATCCAGTCTAAGTTACCCCATTGGTGGCACGCACTATACGGAGTGACCAAATAAACCAATTGGAGTTCCGTATTTAGAACAAAACACTGACGCGCTTTATCCAACTCGCCCAAAAGTGCCAACCCATCTTCGGGGGGTAGAGAGGAAGTCAAGCAGGCTTTGCCAAGCCCACTTGGTGTATATTTATCATCACCAAGGCGAAGGAACTCATTGCAGAGCAAAAAATCCAAAGCCTCCTCAACACTAGTCTGACCCAAAAGGGTACATTTGGCAAACAAACGAACATCATCGTAGGTCGTAGCCACCCCACTTGCTATGATTTCCAAGATGGCGCGTCTCAATCGTCCATCTTGTTCCAGACAACTGACAATCGGCTCCAACTCATCTTCCAGGATTTTACGTACGATCTTTTCGTCTTTTTTTTGGCAAACTAGTATACTTTCACCTGCTGTGTCTTTACCCATACGCCCAGCACGCCCAACCATTTGCCGGTAACTCAACCCATCAATCGCCCGCCCATGAAAAATGGGCGTCCGTATTATAACTCTCCTTGCTGGTAAATTAACTCCAGACGATAGCGTAGACGTGGCGACCAAAACCCGTATAACTCCGCCCCTAAACCCGCCCTCTATTATATCGCGTTCGTCCAATGTCAAGCCGGCGTGGTGAAACCCCACCCCGAACGACACACACTTCCGCAAAACATCGTCCAATCCGATTGGACTTAACGCCAGTTGATTTAACAACTCACCAATCGCCTCGGCGTTCAATTGGTGACGTAATGCATGATCGGCTTGACCACGCCCCAATTTATAAAACGCTTGGGCGATTTGTAAAGCTAGATTCTCGCACCAGTTTTTCGTAGGACAGAAAATAAGTACGGAACAGTTGGCTGTAATGGTCTCAAGACACAATTGTAGGATGTGGTCCGTGTCAGGGTAGGGGGCGGGGTCAAGAGTGCGCACCAATCTGAAGCGAGAATCGTACAACGAATCGCCTAGCAACACGTGTTCGTGTAAGGGGATTGGGCGATAGTTCGTGACGTAGAGTTCGGCGTCCAGCCAATCGGCGAGTGTTTTGAGATTAGGGAGCGTTGCGCTCATTCCGATTATTTGTATTTCGATTTGGTGTTTCAAGGTCATGTATTTGAGTTTCGTGAGTAAGAGTTCAAGGATGTAACCACGGTGGGTTTCCCCCAATAAATGCATTTCGTCAATGACTACAGTCCCGATTTCCCCCAAACTCCCATCTTGGAGGAAACCATTTATGAGGCTATTAGCCTTCTCGATGGTACAAACGGCAAACTGAACTGATTTGAACCCTCCTGGGGGGTTATATGAGCCCATAAAACCCTCCACTCGGACTCCACTCCCTCCAAAAATGTCTTGAAAGTAAAACATTTTCTCACGAACGACTGATACAAAAGGGAGGATAAAAATCACTTTTTTCGAACGTTCAAGCACAGTTTTGATCGATAAAATCTCAGCTACTAGCGTTTTACCGGCCGAGGTTGGAGCAGAGTAGACTAGATTTTTATTCATTGTCAATATTTTGGGGTTATTGAGACACTCCACCTGCCAGGGGAACATCATAGTTATGTTCCGTGACGCGTATTTATCCAAAATGGCGGCTGGAAGCCCCCACGATGCCAAACTTCGACTGTCATTGGTCGGTTCAAGGTCACGTGGGAGTGAAGCAGAATCGGGATTGGCCGGTTCTGTGTCACGTGATTGTAGAGAAGAATCGAGATTGGCCGGTTCAGGGTCACGTGGGTACAGAGAATCGCGATTGGCCGGTTCAAGGTCACGTGATTGAGGAGGAGAATCGAGATTGGTCGGTTGGGTGTTACGTAATTGGGGAGGGGAGTCGAAAAGACCCGGTTCGTGATTGGTCAGTTCAAGATCACGTGATTCGAACAGACTGTGATTGGTCGGTTCGGGGTCACGTGGCGAGTCAAAAAGGCTTGATTTGGGGGAATCACATAATGAAGGTGACCCGAAAATGTCACTATCAACGCTCGAGTGGTGTTTTTCGTTTTGGAGGATTGGTACTTGGGGGGTACTGAAATAATCCTGGATTTTTTTCGTTTCTTGGTCCAGTTCTTGTGAATTAAGGAAGAGAGAATCATCGAAGGAAATATCATTCGTTGGCTTTGTGGCATTTGTTGCAATATTTGTAAAATTAAAATCATCAAATGTATCGTTCATAATTGTGAATAAAAACACTAAAACACTGCACTTTCACTTGATTGAAAAAATATACACAACGTAATCACTTATATACAGATAATAAATAAAAAAAAACAATATTTACAACATGTTTACACGCTTTATGAGGTTAGGAATTCGAATTATGACAACTGTCATTGTTGCCAATTAAAATTGAAATTTTGTGGCTTTGAACAGTTACATTGTACGGAAATTAACGGTGAATATTGACCATCCAATCAGCCATTGTTTTAAACGCCCAATCATTTTTTTGCACGTTTTTTTTTTCAAGTTACGAAAGCTCGAAATTCCGTAGATGCGAAAGCAAAAATTTTGGGATTCCAAAAATTTTAATTTCACTAAATAATCACAGCATAACAACCTTAGTCTGTGGCAATACATTGACTTGTTACGTATCAAGCGATAAAATCACCAAAAGTGTGCTAAATATATAACTTTCGTTAAAATTCGATTTGGTGAATTGCTGGTTGCCTACGATAGTTTGAGCGCCCCATTCGAAAACTCAGTCTTGTGGTTGTAGTTTTCTACGCAGAATCGGCCCCATTCCAGCAATCAATGCTCCAGAATCATAAAATGTTTGAAAGTGAAACAAACAACAAGAAAAAAATTCGTTGTCACTTTATTGTTAATTTTCGCCTCAACCTGGCTCCAACACACATTTTTACACTTTTTTCTTTAGTTATTTACACACCTGTCTCGGTAAGACCCACTTACTGTCACACTATAAACGAGGAAAAAATCCAGACTTTGGTCCACCACAGGACGAGACGAGTTTGTCGAATTTTAAACAAATTCGAAAATTACAACAATACAAATTATACAGTTTATACGACTGTTAATTGTTATCACTCGTGTTGTGATGAGGGGTGTTGTATTTGGTCAACTGGCTCGTAATTAATTAAATTAATTAGTGAATTAATAAATTAATTAATGGATAAATTCCAGACTTGTTCTAATTTTAATCGTTGTGGTTATTTGTTCGTGCAAGTGCATGAAGATGTACTGGAGGGCGAATTGTACGAAAGAGGACAGTGGTACCAACTCACAGGAAAATATCCTAATGGGTTCGCAAAGTTAGTACAATTTTAACTTAACAGGTTTTGCAGAAAAACAATTTCAGATATTTCACGCGATTATGGTACTAGTAGTGACATTTCGCCCCCTCCACCATATCACGTGGCCTCCACTTACCCCCCACCCTGCGATAAAATCCCCACCTACGAAGAGGCATGCAACCAACAATGCGAGCATTAATAAACTAAACTGTACAATTTTTTTTATTTTTTTTTTCTTCTTCAATAAAGTGTTCAATACGCAGAATCCAAAATGTTTTTGTACACAAGTGCGTTGTTTCTCCTCTCATGGATTAAAAAAATCGAGGTGAGCCCTTATAAATATATTATTGTGTTCAAAATTAAACGATTTAAGGGGCGCACTCGAAATAAGCCAAAAATTTGTAAATTTCGCTCAGTTGATGGGCCCCCTTATAACTACACGTGGAAAACGGAGCTGTGCCCCAACGCCTGGTGCTGCTCCCATGGGTGCTGCCCCTGGTACTTCAACCTGTGAGCCCCCTCAGTTTTCATAACTTCTTCAAAAAATTATTTTTTCCAGCACTATTTGCGTTTTTATCGTCGTTATTATTTTCTCGATAATTAAAATCGTGGAGGTTTGGTGCAAAAAACCAGAAAATTCGGAGGAAAACACCGAGATTCACTTAAATTGTAACTGTTAATTAGTCCAGATTTTAATTTAATTTAATTAATTTTAGCGGCTTTTTTGGGGGATAATTACGGGACGGCCCCTCTGACCCCCCTACCCCCTTGGACGTACCCCAATTGTATTAATTACGCTTCCGTTAATTATAATTGAGTGATTAATAATATTTTTAGATGGTTTTTCGAGTGAAAGTTTGGGGCGCCTGGCGCCCCCCACAGACCCCGCCCCCAGTTATGACGAGGTGATGGGGCGTAAAGTAGACAACCAGTTACACACCAAATAAAATCGATACTTTCGGACGCCATGACGGCGCCATAAGGGTCGTAAACCCCGATCTTTGCAATAAAATTTATTACGTCTCTTGTTATGTAATACAATTAAAATGCAATAAAATTAACAATTTTTTCTTAATTCAATTAATAATAAATACAAATTGTTAATCCCAACTGGCGTTTTTTTTTGTCAAATTGACGCAAAACAATAAAAAATCTATAAAAATTTTATGGGTCCAGTAGGCCTGGAAAATACAAAATTCGGCCTCAGATGTGGTTCAGACTTTCGCAGTTACGTTGGTAACATTGTGTTAAAAAAATGTAGATTTTGGGTGATTTTTGACGATTTTAACCGTTAAATTAAGTTAAAATAAGTTGGCTTGATCTGTATGTGTCAAAAATATACGATTTTACTGACTTTTAATCAATTTTATCAGTTAATAAGTAATTAAAGTTGGCTTGGTATTGGTCCAGAAAATGCATAAGTTGACCATAATTCTGACATTGGTAACGCTGTAAGTATAAAAAACGCGAAATTTTAGTGATTTTTGCCCATTTTTAGCCAAATTTCGGCAAATCGGAATTTTGTCTAATCAAAGCTAGCCTTGAAATAGTCAATTGTACAGATTTCGCTTATTGTTGTAATAAAGGCTGTTGTAGTGACGGGTGGTACACCTGGTAACCAAAATCATCTAACTTGTCAATCGTTGAAGAATATTTTTTAGGCCGCTCGGTATTTTAGTAATAATTCTTTTCTTATGTTGTCTAACTTGTGCCAAAGCTTGGTGGGACGTGTACAAAAACCGGCCCCAACAAACAGGTATAGCAACATGACAAAATCAAAATTACTAAAAGCATGATTTTAGATAATATTAGGGTGAGATATACGACTAGAGATAATAATAGTGATAATCCACCAGATTATCACATTGCTATTTATTATCCACAACCAGGAAATCGTGTACCGTCATATGAAGAAGTAATGGGGTGGGACAGGTGAGCTCACCTTAAAGAAACTTTGACATGTATGTAATAAAGTTTACACAAAAATAAAAAATTATTAAAAAAAAATTGTTTGCGTTACTTCTATCTTTCCCAAGTTCCATGTTTGAATAAAATTGTATTTTATATCCAAATGATGTATTATATAATTTATACTGCACTTTTTTAAAACTAAACATATGCAACCAATCATACACACATTCTTTAAATTCACTTGTCACAAGGCAAATATTTGCACAGCTTTATTTTATATTTTAACAACTTAACAACTTCTTGAAACGCATTTTTATTGTTTTGTCACACGTTTCGTTCATTTTTTAGTCGAAATTATGATTAGGGTGAGTGACAATTATAATAATATACAGTGTGTTTGCGTAACACCGCATTACAGGGTTCCCACTTTTGCATAATTCAAGAGGAAAAATCCTACAAATTAATTTATTGCAACCTTGAATTTAATCACTGTTGTGATAAGGGCTGTTGCAAGGAAACAACTTTTGGCCCCATCTACGTAACAAAAATTGATCAAAATCACTTTCCGTCAACCCCCACCTTCCCAACCTACGTTTGGTAACAAATCCCTAATAAAAATCCCCCAAAAAAATATGATTTTTAGGTTGGTACTGGTGCTTGGTGTTTTTTGTTACATTCTGTTGTACATTTGCCACATTTTGAAAAAAAATGATGATGAAAGCAGTACGCCCCCACAAACGCCCGAACTTAACCTCACTTTGTCGTTCAACCAATCAGGAGCTGGCAATTTTAATATGCACCTCCCTGCCATTCCGCTAACGCCCAGGACTCCGCCCCCTGGTTACATGACGCTGACTCCGCCCCCCACCTACAGTGCGGCCATACATTTTCCTCCAATTGGGGAGAAAATGGCCGAAACGAAATGTTAAAAGCAATAAATACGTTGACACGGATTTTATTTCGACAAATTTGCATTTTATTATTTATCTATAAGTAACACGAATTTGATCAAAAGGTTATCTCATTGTTATCACTATTTGTTTCAAACGTCTACAATTTCGTAACGAAAAAATGTTACGAATTTTAGTGCAATTTTTGACAATTGTTTCCCTAGTACGTATCAAGTGTTTTTGAATTTTTATTTTTTGACAATTTTTAGACACACTGTCAAATGCCATGTGTCAATAATTCAAACCCTTATTTCTGTCAAACGGGTGACATTTGTTGCGATAATGGTTGTTGTACCAAACCCTACATTATACCCAAAGTCAGGTAACAACTGTCATTTGACATTTGACACATTGTCACCATATTATTTTTTAGTATAACGCTCGGAATCAATTTATTTCTCTTCGTTTTCTTTTTATCCCTTCTTATTTGGTGTCTTGACATGACAAAACGGCTATGTCACAATGACATTGACACGATAAATGTCAATTTGGCCGTATTTGACACTCGCGTCAATGATGGTAAAACGCGAAATGTCATAAACAAAAATAATATTTTTTTGACAGGATTGGACGAAATTATTGACATGGACCCGCCCCCTCTTTACAGTGTTGCCATCCATCTACCAACTAACAGAATACCAACCTACGAAGAAGCAACCGAAACGTCACTATAACACTATATATATTTTTTGAAATTTTTTACTCAAATAAAGACGGCTGTGTGTTGTTTATTGTTTAGTTGCCTGGCAACTAAGTCGAGGTGGCGCCGCCACTGGTGACATTGATGCGTAAAAAGTTGTGTCAAAATTTTGGCAAAGCCCCCTGTGATAAAATGACTCAAAGTATGTTTTTTTGAGTGTTTGAGGCAAATTGCGACGTGGTGTGGCCTCGTGACGTCACACTTGCCTCAATTTGCAATAACTTGCAAAATTTTGAGGTTAGGTGAAATGATACGTTACGCAAAACCATGACAATACTCAATCTCAAATTTTTGTTTTTTTTATTTTTTTGTACCCTGGTGAGTAATTTTTTTTGGTTTTGTAATAAATTGTCTTTTGTTGTTTGAATTAGACAAATGTAAATTGTTGCACAGTCGACGTGATAATCCCAGACGGCCATGGTTCGTACATTCGCACCTTTAATTTTGTCGACTGTAACCTTATTTTTGAGACGTGCTGTACCGAGGGGTGTTGCCCTAGGTTCAGCCACGCCCATATTTGGTATATTTGACTCAAATTTTAGCCAATCATGGTCCGTAAAATGGCGTTTTTAGGATTTTTGCCGGCACTTTTTCATTCATTTTCGGGATTTGTGTGTTTGGCTGTTGGCTCTTATGTTGTAAGAGGCGGGGCGAGGGGCGGGGCCGCCCTCCACCAATAAGGGATGATAATGGCGATTCGCCAATGGTTAATTTGGTCATTCCGGATAATAACAGGACTGGTAAGTTTTGGGGATTTTTGTGTTTTGTTTTAGTGTTTTTTTTAGTTGGGGGTATTCAGAACACCGCCCCGGTGACTCCGCCCCCGAGCTACGAAGAAGCGACCTCTATGAGGTGACAGGGACGTTGAATTTGTACAGATTTTATACAAATATATTTTTTGAATAAATATTTCTAAAAATGTGCGTTTTTTTATTTCAAGGCCGTCCAAAAAAATTCCATTGGGGCTAAATCTGGGCATTTTGGTGGTGAAAATGATGCACCTATTACACAATAATATGTATAATAATTGATTTTTTATGTTAATAATTGCGTATTAAATTCTTAAATATACTTTTTTGAGTTTTTTTTTATTTTGGCTAAATACGGGCCCAAATCGCGAAACTAATGTTATATTTGTACTCACAAGGTACAAAAATGTAAGTAACGAGTACCATCATGTTAGTCTAAAAAAAATTCACAAATGGCCAAATCGGGTGTTTTCGGTGGAAAAAATAAAACAGCAGTGACAATAATAATTCTACGTGTTGTTGATTTTTGTAAAATTATTATATATCTTTGAAATAAATGTTTTTTCAAATTTGTGCGCGTTTTTTTTAAATTTTTGCCAAAACGAAGCCTTGAATTGCTAAACCAAGGTCATATTCGGACTCACAAGGTTGCAAAACGTAAGTAACGAGTACCAACATGCCAAACCAAAAAAATCACAAGGGGCCAAATCAGGCGGTCCTAGTGCCACAAACTCGAAAATCCACATAGAAGGGTCATTTTCAAACACTTTTTATGTAATAAAAGTTATATTTATACATAAATAAGCAAACATTAAATAAAAATCAAACATTATAACCTTAAACCTAACCTAAAACGGTTACCTATAGATTTTATTTTCATCAGGCGGCAACGCAATAAAATACGGCTGCCCACTGTTGCCATAATAGGGCACTCTGCCCATCGTCGAGTAATTACTCGCTCTAATAGGCGCTTGCATTTTATGTGGCAACGTTGCCGCATATCCAGGCCCGTACCCAGGCCCCATTGTATAAACAGGTGCCCCTTTTACACTACAGGCACAACTACTCCCCGCAAGGGGCCCCACAACAGGCGGCCCGCCCCTGTACTGACTCCCCCCCATCCTCAGTCGAATTATACAAATAATAATTATCAAGATGGCAATGAACGCGACCACGCCTCCTACGATCCCGATAATAAGCGTATCGTCATTATTCAAATTTGAACTAGTAACAGGTTTGGGGGTTTTAACCATTTCGGTTACGGGAACCGACCAGATAATCTCCGGTTCGGTCACTTTCGTATGCAACCGGGTCGAGGAGGCGGAACGTGGGAGGGGCGACGTGGGCGTGGTCACCTTCCTGGCATCACACGTGAGATCATCGTCAGCGATCTCGACCAATAAGCGGCCGTGTAAGTGATCAGGGGCGGAGCAACGCAGTGACGTCATATGGGAGGGGAGCCATCGGCGCAATGCGCGTGCGCCACAGTCACAAACTATAGGATTTGTTTCAAGGCCTACTATTTTCAAATCGCCACGTCTATCATCAAGGGTTGCCAAAATTTGAGGAGTTAAAGTAGTTATGTGATTGCCAGTCACGTCTAGTGTGATTTTTGAGGATCTAGGGACGGGGAAAAAGAGTGAAGGGGGGAGGGAGGTAATTGAGGTGTTCATAATCCCGATTGTGACCTCTCCTCCCTTAATCCCTGACAAGGTTCCCGATGATAGGCTGCGTAAGCGCCCCCCTTTTAATTTGAGGGTTTTGAGGCGGGGCTGGAGGAGGGGCTGGAGTTGGTCCGCGCCCACTGCCGCATCCTTTGTTTCTATGGTTACGTGTTCGAGGGAGGGGAGGTGCGAGAGGAGGCCTTTGAGGTCGATGTAACCCAATTTCGGGAACTCAAAAGCTTTGAGAATTGACAGGTTTTTGAGGGATTTGAATGCTCCTTTTTCGATTTTTTCGCATTGGAGGAGGGACGTGATACTCAATTGTTTGAGGGAGGTTAAGCCATTGAAATCACTCGAAGATATGCTACGGATGGGGTTTGAGGACAAGTCTAGGGTTTGGAGGTTTTTGAGTAAAGGCCAAAGGTTTGAGTAATTTGAAATGTCACTTATTTGGTTATTTGATACGTCCAGAACTTCAAGGAGGGAAGTTCGTTCGAAAATTGTAGCATTGAGTGAGGTTATATTGTTATAACTCAAATTGAGGTAACTCAAAAAGGGGGTCTCAAGCTGGGTTAGTTCCCGAATCCCGGTTCCCGCCAAATTTAGCTCCCGCATGGTCTTAGGTTCCCCTAAAACGTTTCGAATCGTTTCATCAGACAAGGGATTAAATGACAAGTCCAGTTTTTTTATGTTAACCATGCTACTGTCATCCCCCGGGATCTCCCTCAATTTATTCCTCGATAAATCAACCGACGAGACAAAGAAATACTGCCGTTGGAGACTTTTGAGGGGCGCTACCTCAAACAAGTTCCCCCTCAAATTAATGTTCTCTAACATTTGTAACCTCGCCCTTTCAAAAATAGTTTCGGGTAAATCACTCAAAAGGTTCCCCTCCAAATTGAGTAACTCTAACCGGACCAAACCCTCAAAAATCCTCTCAGCCAGACGTTCGAGCTTATTATAACTCAAATCGATAACTTGGAGTTGTGTTGAGTTATGAAACGCCATTTCGGAAACAAACTCCAACTTATTGTTTCTCAAAAGTAAGACCCTCAAACGTGGCAAGCGGGCAAAGTCCAACTCCTCAACGGTTTTGAGGTCATTGTGTGACAAATCAACAACTTGCAAAAACTGCAAAGTCGCGATCAACTCAGCTGGGAAAAAATTAAACTTGTTGTTTGAGGCTTTGAGGATTTTGAGGCGCGGGTGTATTCTGAAAGAGGACGGGAACAAATAACTCAATTGGTTGTGCGAAATGTCCAAAAGTTCGAGACTTGTCCCAGTGTTGAAAAACTCGCCTTTGAAGCTACTCAATTGGTTCCCCCTCAAAACCAACTCTTTGAGGTTCATGATGTTGACAAACGCCCCTTGTTTAATGTTATTGATATGGTTTGAGGAGAGGTCAATTGACGTTAAGTTGGGTAAATTGGCAAAGACACCATCGCCCAGTTCGCTGATGGCGTTATTGTGGAGGTAAACCCTCCTCAATTTTGAGGACTTGGCGAAAAAATCGCCGGTTAAAATCCTCAAACCGGTGTAACTCAAATCAAAAACCTCCAAATTCGGGAGTTTGTGTAACAAGTTTGAGGGTATTGAGGCTAGGTGTGAGTTGTGACTCAAATTGAGGAACCTCAATTGAGGTAACATCCCGAATACGTTGCGCGAAAGCTCAGTCAAGTGATTATCACTTAAATCGAGGGTTTCGAGCTTAAGGAGGGATAGAGTGGGTCCAGTGATTGTGGAGATTTTGTTTTGAGGTAAATGTAACTCTTTGAGGGTGGTTTCAAGGCCAACGAATGCGTCCGAATTGAGGGTTGTGAGGAGGTTGCGAGTTAAATCTAAGTGTGATAAATGTTGGAAGTGTTGGAAGGAGGCTGGGGGGAGTTCACGAATGACGTTTTTGGCGAGGACTAAACTAGTGACTTTCTCGGCTATTGACCTCAAAATGTCACCAGACAGGGCTGCCACTCGGTTATAGTCCAACTGGAGGGAAGATAGTTTTGGCAAACGGCCGAGGGCCGAAGCTGGGATTAGTAAAATGTTGTTGTCTTTTAAATTCAAGTGTTCCAAGTTGTCGAGGCCCTCAAATGCGTCGTCCTCAATCTGGAACAGAGTGACATATCATATTTTTTTTGCAACTCAGTTAAGTGTTTGCGTTTGGAAGTTTGCTACGTTTAATTAAGTGATTATTTAATAAAGTCATCGGTAAATTGTGTTTAAGACGGGTCGCCAGGAGCCAGGCTATTTTACCTCATTGTTTTTTTTTCTCAATTACGGCAAAACTATTCAAAAATGTGGAAGTATTTTGAACGAAACCTATCTAAAATGATCCGGAGAATCTATTGGTATCGAAAAAATCGCCAAATTCAAAAATTTTAAAAAATCAAACAGCAAAAAATCGTAGCAATTGATTTTTTTGCATTTTTATAACTACTTCAAAAGGCTTAAAAACGGCATAAAACTGTGTTACAGCGAGCAAAAAAAAATTTTTTTTGGGTCGCCAGGAGCCACAATAATTTACCTCAAAAACTACTTACCGTACGGAGCGAGTTCACACTAATATCAAGCTTCCTCAACTGTTTTAATCCCAAAAATGTTCCAGGTGCAATGTTGGCAATATTGTTCCGACTCAAGTCCAAATAATACAATCCGACAAGATTGAGTAAATCATTATTATCCAAACTCTAGAACAGAAAATTGAGTTATAATAACCTAACTGAGGTAAAAAAGAAGTTCAAACCTGGACTAAATTTGAGGATAAGTTGAGGTACTTTAAATCCTTGAAGGCCCTAAGGGCAATTGTCGGAAACTCTGTAATAAAATTTTCCGACAAGTCCAAATTTTTGAGATTTGAGGCTCCTTGAAAAACATCGCTGTTGAACCTCGTCAACTTGTTATGCCCCAATTTGAGTGTTTTGAGGTTTTTGAGGCCACTCAAAGCCCCACCTTCGATCCCTCCAATCCCATTCAAGGTTAAATCAACCGTTTCAAGGTTAGGTTGTGCCTCAAAAGCTGCACTTTTGAGGCTTGTGATCCGATTTGAGGCCAGTGATAACATTTTGAGTGACTTGGGTCCGTTGAGTGACGTGCTTGGCACACTCGTTAGACTATTCCTCTCCAAGTAGAGTTCTTGCAAATTATCACACCCCTCAAAAATCCCCTCCTCCAACGCCCTGATGATGTTCCCACTCAAATCCAAAACTTGCAAATGATTCAAACCGCGAAACTCGCTCGTGGAGAAAATCGGGTTGAGGGTGTCGCCCAGGAGGTTGTCCGAGAGGCGGAGCTCCACTAGGGTTGGCTGGAGGGCTTGGAGGAGGCGTTCCGTTAGTCTCCGGAGGGAGTTGCCTGATAGATCGATGCTGCGTAAGGGGAGGCCCGTTGAGGAGAAGATTTGGGTGGGGAGGGCTTGGTGCCCCGCCCATCGTTGGCGGAAGGAGACGATTGGCGCGCCGAAGGGAAGGGCGGGGAGGTCGCCGGGGAAAACGACCCGGTCGCAGTTGACGCTGATGGCGGGGTTGTTGTCCAGGGCGGGCTCAGGGGGGCCCAAGGAGCAAGTGCAGGGGAAGCGCAAATCGCGCGAGATTTCCGAACAGGGGATGAAGGAGGGGGTGGCGAGGGCGAAGGGGAGGGTGACGAGCCAGAATAACTTCATCTGGAACGAGAAAAGTGTGAAAATTTGACCAAATAAGAGTTTTCACAGGGACTCAGGTCTGGGCGTTTTGGTGGCACTATATATTTTTTTCACATTTTATCAAATTTTAGCAAAAAATATAAAAGTTTTGGACTTATTTAATAAGAAAAAGTGATAAATACAGGTATAATTCCTCGGATTTTTCGTTTTTTTTTCTTTTTATAAGCTTCAAGGAACTTAGAATAAGTGGTTGAAGGCTTGGAAAGGGCTACAAATGCTAAATAAAAAATTATAAATTAATGAAGGTGGTGTTTTCTTCAGTTGTGTTCAAGAATGGGTCGCCAGGAGCCATGGAAATTGCGCCTCAATGGATTGTTTAAGGTGCAATTTTTATAACATGAGATCGAAAAGTTTTCAATTGGAGCAAGCCATAAAATAAACGGCTAAAATGCGGCTAAAGTCCCGCAGGCACAGCTTGCTCTAATTTATAATTTTTTTTATTTTCTGTTATTTTTATTGATTTTTTATGAAGAATAAGGAACACAATCTCGATATTTATAAGAATTAATAAATAAAAATAAAATAAATAAAATAAATAAAATAAATAAAATAAATAAAATAAATAAAATAAATAAAATAAATAAAATAAATAAAATAAATAAAATAAATAAAATAAATAAAATAAATAAAATAAATAAAATAAATAAAATAAATAAAACAAATAAAATACATTAATAAAAATTTTAAGCCTCAAACAACTTAGAAACTCCTCCAAACGGCAAACCAAAGCTTTTCACGTGGACTTAGATCTGGCTTTTTTGGTGTCACTATTCTAAAAGTTTAGATCTTTCAACTTTTTTTTTGTTTTTTTTTTACATTTTCGTAAACATTTATTTAGTGAAACACAGAATTAAATATCAGTCCTTTATTTTTCATAAAGAGGACTTGATAGTGCTTTTTAAATTTCAAGTTAGAAATTTTTTAAACTTCAATTTCGCCCAAAATCTATAATTTTTTCGAACGTTCCTAAAAAAATTTTTTTGAAAAAAAATTTGCCTAAAGATAGTCTATGATTAAGACTATAAATAGCCAAAAAACCATTTTGATTAGTTGTGTCCTTGAGATAGTTTTTTAAGTTTTGAGAATCTAAACAGCTTACTTACTAATTATTTTTTGACAATGTTTTTAAAGTAATTTTAAAACAAATTTTTCGTAGAAAGTTGTGCAAATGTCAGTATTTTTCTTAGCCAAAAGGGCACTTTAATTCGTCTCTCAAATGTAAAATTAGAATTTTTTATTTATTTTTTGATAAGTAGGTCTTGGGTGTGGCTCAAGATTCATAATTTTTTCTGACGCTTCTGATGACTATATTTAAATAAAATTTTGCCCAAAGGTGCACCACTATCAAGGCTATAACGTGCCAAAAAGGCATCTTGATACGTTGTGTAGTTTTAGTATAGAATTTTTTTATTTATTTTCTTATTAACTACACTAATAATTTTTTTCTCTTATTTTAACAATTTTTATAATTTTTTTTTCGCAAAATGTAGACAAAAATCAATCCTGATTTGAACTACAGTTTAATTTGTTTGAAAAAAAAAACATTAGGAAATTGCTAAACTCGTCTAATTTCCCTCCTAATCTCCCGGAAACAAAAATTAGGAAGAAATGACAAAGTAATTGGGTTTTATTGCCGGTACCACCTCTCCATTACCTCACTTCTTTCCTAAACCAGAAGCAAATGACAAGAATCACGCAACAATTGCGCTAAACGTCCGAAAAAAAAGAAAAAGTACTTAAATCTCATCTCTGGGAAAAAAAATTGCAATCCAAATTTGGCCCACTTTCCAGCCATTGATGAAATTAATTAGTCATTGTCGCAGGTTTCCACCAAACTCCGAATTTCTAACGGGAATAAGGAATGTTCTGAGCCACTCTGTATCATTATAACGGCATCGAACTCTTCCTCGTTTCGTTTTTTCAGCGACGTTCGAACGCGCAGAGAAATCGAAGAAATTGCGACAAGACCATTAGGACTTTTACGGCGATTGTTGCGAGGAACTGTTATTATTAGAAAAGCGGACGAGTTTTCTTCAATGGAAAATTCTCAGCATTTTGAGATAACAATCGCGGCGGAAATTTAGATGTCACCAAGATGACAATGAAAAGTGGCGCTAATTAGCGTAATAACCTCTCTGTGATGGGTTTATAAAAGTGATGATAATGTTGCGTGATTGAGAGCTCACTTTCTTTGATAATTTAATGAGTTTGCTTTCGATAAAGTGCAACAAAGAGGAACAATTGGGACACTTTTCCAAGTTTTTTTGGTTTTTAGTAAAATTTAATTAAAAAATTCATCAACTGCTCAACTTTTTATGGAAAAATTGTTTCTGAATTGTTTTAGAAACAACGTCAAAAATTTGTAAATTAAAGCTGTGTTAATTTTATTATTGGAAAAAATAAATTTTTTAAATTCAAAAAACTTTTTAAGTATATCATTAATCAAAATGGCTTTTCGGTTACTTATAGTCTCAATCGTAGACTACCTTTTGGCGAAAAGTTATTTTAAAATAATTTTTGAAAACTGCAAAAAATACGAATCTTGTATCACACCCAAAACCCATTTATCAAAAAATAAAAACAGTGTCAAAAAGTAATCATTTGATTGAAAAATAAATTGATTCTCAAAACTCAAAAAGCTTCCTCAAGGACATAACCAATCAAAATGGTTTTTTAGTTAAATATAGTCTTAATCCTAGACTACCTTTTGGCAAAATTGTTTTCAGAAAAAGTTTCTAGAAACGTTGGAAAAACTTGTGAACTTTGGACTAATACCGAAGTTTAAAAAAATTCTAACTTGAAAATTAAAAATCAAAATCAAATGCCTTTTCTGTAAAATAAAGGACTCATATTTATCTCTACGTTTCACTAAATAAATGTTACAAAAAAATTTTTCAACATTGTAAAAAAATATAAATTTTCGTCCATTTGATTTGACAAAAAATACAAAAATATGTAAAAAAAATCACAGTAGAAGGGAAATTCAAATTAAGTACCTTTTTGGCTCCACATAAATTTGTTTTTTGGTTAAGTTTGATAAGAAAAATAATTTAAAAATATTACAAGAGGCATAAAAAAATGTTTTTTTGTTATTTTTAGTTTCTAAAATTGAAAAAAAATTATGGTCTAACTACAAGACGTATCAAAATTATTTCTAATCATTTTGTGGCCGTAATAATGGTCCACCTTTTGACAAAAAGTTATTCAAAAAAAGTTATTGAAAACAGTAGAAAAAAAATTAATCTTGTGCCACACCCATGACACATTTATCAAAAAATATTAAAAAAAATCTACTTTGTTGATTATAGAACGAACGAAAGTGTCTTTTTGGCAAAATAAAGTGTTGATATTTTCTCGACTTTTTACGAAAAAATTGTTTCAGGATCGTTTTGAAAACAGTGTCAAAAAATAATCACTTGACTGAAAAATAAATTGATTCTCAAAACTCATAAAGCTTTCTCAAGGACATAACCAATCAAAATGGTTTTTTAATTAAATATAGTCTTAATCATAGACTACCTTTTAGCAAAATTGTATGCAAAAAAAGTTTTTAGAAACGTTGGAAAAAAATTACGAATTTTGGACGATACCGAAGTTTAAAAAAATTCTAACTTAAACATTAAAGAGCGAAATGAAATGTCCTTTCTGCAAAATAAAGGACTGATATTTATCTCTACGTTTCACTAAATAAATGTTACAAAAAAATTTTTCAACATTGTAAAAAAATATAAATTTTCAGTCCATTTGATTTGACAAAAAATACGAAAATATGTAAAAAAAATCACAGTAGAAGGGAAATTCAAATTAAGTACCTTTTTGGCTCCACATAAATTTGTTTTTTGGTTAAGTTTGATGAAAAAAATAATTTCAAAATATTCCAAGAAGCATAAAAAAATTGTATATTTTGTATATTTGTATATTTTTAAAATTGAAAAAGAAAAATAATTATGGGCTAACTACAAGACGTATCAAAATCATTTTTTATTATTTTGTGGCCTTAGTAGTGGTCCACCTTTTGGTAAAAAATTATTCAAAAAAAGTTATTAAAAACGGTAGAAAAAAATTATTCTTGTGCCACACCCATGACACATTTTTCAAAAAATAATAAAAAAAATCTAGTTTTTTAATTAAAGGACGAACTGAAGTACCTTTTTGGCAAAATAAAGTGTTGATATTTTCTCGACTTTTTACGAAAAAATTGTTTCAGGATCGTTTTGAAAACAGTGTCAAAAAATAATCACTTGACTGAAAAATAAATTGATTCTCAAAACTCATAAAGCTTTCTCAAGGACATAACCAATCAAAATGGTTTTTTAATTAAATATAGTCTTAATCATAGATTACCTTTTAGCAAAATTGTATGCAGAAAAAGTTTTTAGAAACGTTGGAAAAAAATTACGAATTTTGGACGATACCGAAGTTTAAAAAAATTCTAACTTAAAAATTAAAGAGCGAAATGAAATGTCCTTTCTGCAAAATAAAGGACTGATATTTATCTCTACGTTTCACTAAATAAATGTTACAAAAAAATTTTTCAACATTGTAAAAAAATATAAATTTTCGTCCATTTGATTTGACAAAAAACACGAAAATATGTAAAAAAATCACAGTAGAAGGGAAATTCAAATTAAGTACCTTTTTGGCTCCACATAAATTTGTTTTTTGGTTAAGTTTGATGAAAAAAATAATTTTAAAATATTCCAAGAAGCATAAAAAAACTGTATATTTTGTATATTTGTATATTTTTAATATTGAAAAAAAAATAATTATGGGCTAACTACAAGACGTATCAAAATCATTTTTTATTATTTTGTGGCCGTAGTAGTGGTCCACCTTTTGGTAAAAAATTATTCAAAAAAAGTTATTGAAAACGGTAGAAAAAAATTATTCTTGTGCCACACCCATGACACATTTTTCAAAAAATAATAAAAAAAATCTAGTTTTTTAATTAAAGGACGAACTGAAGTACCTTTTTGGCAAAATAACGTGTTGATATTTTCTCGACTTTTTACGAAAAAATTGTTTCAGGATCGTTTTGAAAACAGTGTCAAAAAATAATCACTTGACTGAAAAATAAATTGATTCTCAAAACTCATAAAGCTTTCTCAAGGACATAACCAATCAAAATGGTTTTTTAATTAAATATAGTCTTAATCATAGACTACCTTTTAGCAAAATTGTATGCAGAAAAAGTTTTTAGAAACGTTGGAAAAAAATTACGAATTTTGGACGATACCGAAGTTTAAAAAAATTCTAACTTAAAAATTAAAGAGCGAAATGAAATGTCCTTTCTGCAAAATAAAGGACTGATATTTATCTCTACGTTTCACTAAATAATTGTTACAAAAAAATTTTTCAACATTGTAAAAAAATATAAATTTTCGTCCATTTGATTTGACAAAAAATACGAAAATATGTAAAAAAAATCACAGTAGAAGAGAAATTCAAATTAAGTACCTTTTTGGCTCCACATAAATTTGTTTTTTGGTTAAGTTTGATGAAAAAAATAATTTAAAAATATTCCAAGAAGCATAAAAAAATTGTATATTTTGTATATTTGTATATTTTTAAAATTGAAAAAAAAAAAAAAAAAATTATGGGCTAACTACAAGACGTATCAAAATCATTTTTTATTATTTTTTGGCCGTAGTAGTGGTCCACCTTTTGGTAAAAAATTATTCAAAAAAAGTTTTTGAAAACGGTAGAAAAAAATTATTCTCGTGCCACACCCATGACACATTCTTCAAAAAATAATAAGAAAAATCTAGTTTTTTAATTAAAGGACGAACTGAAGTACCTTTTTGGCAAAATAAAGTGTTGATATTTTCTCGACTTTTTACGAAAAAATTGTTTCAGGATCGTTTTGAAAACAGTGTCAAAAAATAATCACTTGACTGAAAAATAAATTGATTCTCAAAACTCATAAAGCTTTCTCAAGGACATAACTAATCAAAATGGTTTTTTAATTAAATATAGTCTTAATCATAGACTACCTTTTAGCAAAATTGTATGCAGAAAAAGTTTTTAGAAACGTTGGAAAAAAATTACGAATTTTGGACGATACCGAAGTTTAAAAAATTCTAACTTAAAAATTAAAGAGCGAAATGAAATGTCCTTTCTGCAAAATAAAGGACTGATATTTATCTCTACGTTTCACTAAATAAATGTTACAAAAAAATTTTTCAACATTGTAAAAAAATATAAATTTTCAGTCCATTTGATTTGACAAAAAATACGAAAATATGTAATAAAAATCACAGTAGAACGGAAATTCAAATTAAGTACCTTTTTGGCTCCACATAAATTTGTTTTTTGGTTAAGTTTGATAAAAAAAATAATTTAAAAATATTACAAGAGGCATAAAAAATGTTTATTTGTTATTTTTAGTATCTAAAATTGAAAAAAAAAATATGGGCTAACTACAAGATGTACCAAAATCATTTTTTATTATTTTATGGCCGTAATAGTGGTCTATCTTTTGGCAAAAAATTATTCAAAAAAAGTTATTGAAAACAGTAGAAAAAAAATTAATTTTTTGCCACACCCATGACACATTTATCAAAAAATAATAAAAAAAATCTAGTTTGTTGATTATAGAACGAACGAAAGTGTCTTTTTGGCAAAATAAAATGTTGATATTTTCTCGACTTTTTACGAAAAAATTGTTTCAGGATCGTTTTGAAAACAGTGTCAAAAAATAATCACTTGATTGAAAAATAAATTGATTCTCAAAACTCATAAAGCTTTCTCAAGGACATAACTAGTCAAAATGGTTTTTTACTTAAATATAGTCTTAATCATAGACTACCTTTTAGCAAAATTGTATGCAGAAAAAGTTTTTAGAAACGTTGGAAAAAAATTACGAATTTTGGACGATACCGAAGTTTAAAAAAATTCTAACTTAAAAATTAAAGAGCGAAATGAAATGTCCTTTCTGCAAAATAAAGGACTGATATTTATCTCTACGTTTCACTAAATAAATGTTACAAAAAAATTTTCAACATTGTAAAAAAATATAAATTTTCAGTCCATTTGATTTGACAAAAAATACGAAAATATGTAAAAAAAATCACAGTAGAACGGAAATTCAAATTAAGTACCTTTTTGGCTCCACATAAATTTGTTTTTTGGTTAAGTTTGATGAAAAAAATAATTTAAAAATATTTCAAGGAGCATAAAAAAATTGTATATTTTGTATATTTGTATATTTTTAAAATTGAAAAAAAAATAATTATGGGCTAACTACAAGACGTATCAAAATCATTTTTTATTATTTTGTGGCCGTAGTAGTGGTCCACCTTTTGGTAAAAAATCATTCAAAAAAAGTTATTGAAAACGGTAGAAAAAAATTATTCTTGTGCCACACCCATGACACATTTTTCAAAAAATAATAAAAAAAATCTAGTTTTTTAATTAAAGGACGAACTGAAGTACCTTTTTGGCAAAATAACGTGTTGATATTTTCTCGACTTTTTACGAAAAAATTGTTTCAGGATCGTTTTGAAAACAGTGTCAAAAAATAATCACTTGACTGAAAAATAAATTGATTCTCAAAACTCATAAAGCTTTCTCAAGGACATAACCAATCAAAATGGTTTTTTAATTAAATATAGTCTTAATCATAGACTACCTTTTAGCAAAATTGTATGCAGAAAAAGTTTTTAGAAACGTTGGAAAAAAATTACGAATTTTGGACGATACCGAAGTTTAAAAAATTCTAACTTAAAAATTAAAGAGCGAAATGAAATGTCCTTTCTGCAAAATAAAGGACTGATATTTATCTCTACGTTTCACTAAATAAATGTTACAAAAAAATTTTTCAACATTGTAAAAAAATATAAATTTTCAGTCCATTTGATTTGACAAAAAATACGAAAATATGTAATAAAAATCACAGTAGAACGGAAATTCAAATTAAGTACCTTTTTGGCTCCACATAAATTTGTTTTTTGGTTAAGTTTGATAAAAAAAATAATTTAAAAATATTACAAGAGGCATAAAAAATGTTTATTTGTTATTTTTAGTATCTAAAATTGAAAAAAAAAATATGGGCTAACTACAAGATGTACCAAAATCATTTTTTATTATTTTATGGCCGTAATAGTGGTCTATCTTTTGGCAAAAAATTATTCAAAAAAAGTTATTGAAAACAGTAGAAAAAAAATTAATTTTTTGCCACACCCATGACACATTTATCAAAAAATAATAAAAAAAATCTAGTTTGTTGATTATAGAACGAACGAAAGTGTCTTTTTGGCAAAATAAAATGTTGATATTTTCTCGACTTTTTACGAAAAAATTGTTTCAGGATCGTTTTGAAAACAGTGTCAAAAAATAATCACTTGATTGAAAAATAAATTGATTCTCAAAACTCATAAAGCTTTCTCAAGGACATAACTAGTCAAAATGGTTTTTTACTTAAATATAGTCTTAATCATAGACTACCTTTTAGCAAAATTGTATGCAGAAAAAGTTTTTAGAAACGTTGGAAAAAAATTACGAATTTTGGACGATACCGAAGTTTAAAAAAATTCTAACTTAAAAATTAAAGAGCGAAATGAAATGTCCTTTCTGCAAAATAAAGGACTGATATTTATCTCTACGTTTCACTAAATAAATGTTACAAAAAAATTTTCAACATTGTAAAAAAATATAAATTTTCAGTCCATTTGATTTGACAAAAAATACGAAAATATGTAAAAAAAATCACAGTAGAACGGAAATTCAAATTAAGTACCTTTTTGGCTCCACATAAATTTGTTTTTTGGTTAAGTTTGATGAAAAAAATAATTTAAAAATATTTCAAGGAGCATAAAAAAATTGTATATTTTGTATATTTGTATATTTTTAAAATTGAAAAAAAAATAATTATGGGCTAACTACAAGACGTATCAAAATCATTTTTTATTATTTTGTGGCCGTAGTAGTGGTCCACCTTTTGGTAAAAAATCATTCAAAAAAAGTTATTGAAAACGGTAGAAAAAAATTATTCTTGTGCCACACCCATGACACATTTTTCAAAAAATAATAAAAAAAATCTAGTTTTTTAATTAAAGGACGAACTGAAGTACCTTTTTGGCAAAATAACGTGTTGATATTTTCTCGACTTTTTACGAAAAAATTGTTTCAGGATCGTTTTGAAAACAGTGTCAAAAAATAATCACTTGACTGAAAAATAAATTGATTCTCAAAACTCATAAAGCTTTCTCAAGGACATAACCAATCAAAATGGTTTTTTAATTAAATATAGTCTTAATCATAGACTACCTTTTAGCAAAATTGTATGCAGAAAAAGTTTTTAGAAACGTTGGAAAAAAATTACGAATTTTGGACGATACCGAAGTTTAAAAAATTCTAACTTAAAAATTAAAGAGCGAAATGAAATGTCCTTTCTGCAAAATAAAGGACTGATATTTATCTCTACGTTTCACTAAATAAATGTTACAAAAAAATTTTTCAACATTGTAAAAAAATATAAATTTTCAGTCCATTTGATTTGACAAAAAATACGAAAATATGTAATAAAAATCACAGTAGAACGGAAATTCAAATTAAGTACCTTTTTGGCTCCACATAAATTTGTTTTTTGGTTAAGTTTGATGAAAAAAATAATTTAAAAATATTTCAAGAAGCATAAAAAAATTATATATTTTTATATTTTTAAAATTAAAAAAAAAATATGGGCTAACTACAAGACGTATCAAAATCATTTTTTATTATTTTGTGGCCGTAGTAGTGGTCCACTTTTTGGTAAAAAATTATTAAAAAAAAGTTATTGAAAACGGTAGAAAAAAATTATTCTTGTGCCACACCCATGACACATTTTTCAAAAAATAATAAAAAAAATCTAGTTTTTCAATTAAAGGACGAACTGAAGTACCTTTTTAGCAAAACAAAGTACTGACAATTGGCGAACTTGTCATAGAAAAATTATTTCAAAAACAATGTCAAAAACTAAAAAAATTGACTCAAAACTGTTTTATTTCTGAAAATCATTTTTTAACCAAGCATATAACTCATTAAATTGCTTTTTGGACCATTTATTGTCTTAATAATTGTCTTACTTTTGGTAAAGTTTCATAGAAAAAGTTTCTAGAACCGGTAAGAAAAAATTATGAATTTTGGAAAAACCTATGCTCAAAAATTTTGTTTTATAAATTATCGTTCATCGAAATTTGAAAGGCGAAACCAAATGGCCTTTTTAATAAAATGTTTAAGAAAATTGTTAGCATGTGTTATATAAGTTAAACAAACTCGTCAGAAACGTTTTAAATGGTTTTATTCTGTGTTTTACAAAGTGACCGTTTTTCTCAAATTTATAATTTCCTAACATAACTGCGGTTTAAAACCCGACCTAGCCCCAATTCCACGCTTTGCTTGCGTCAAATTCCAAACAGAATAATTAAATTAACTATAACACAATTCGCACCTTTTTGTCTCTAATACACTAACTGTTGAAAAATGGCAACAAATCGCCGGTCAGTCACCTTCCAGCCAAATATTAAGTATAAAAATTTGAAATAAAAGATTCGGTAACGGTTTCGCGCTCAAATAAATCGAACTGTTGATACAGAATGACTAGCTTAAGGGCATCTTGACCGCTAGCTCAAAGTAGGTTGTTCAGATCGAACATTTCAGCTGAAATTTCCCAGAAAATGGCCTTTTACTAGCAGTGAGAGTGAAGCGGAAAATTGCCATTATTCGACCATCTGCACTTGTGCTGTTATTGTTTACCAAACTTTCTTCAGAAATGGGAAAATGTCAAGGATGCGCTACCTAGAGGCGATGGAAACTTATCACCGTTACGTGCGTTTTTTCATACTTTTCCAACTGTAAAACGTGATGAACTATTAAGTCACTTGCAAAATTTTCACATAATTTCTTATTACATCACAAGAGGTGGAAGAATATTTTTAGACACTCGGGAGGATGTGCGTTAGAATAACGTGACTTTTATGTAATTTGGTGAATTAGAATTCTTTCAACACACCTACTGTGTGGTCAGCCTTGCGATCGACCGGATTCGAGTCCAATTGAGTTTTTTACCAACTATTTGGTCACAGGATGTGTGCATTTTCACGGGAAACAGAGCAGAAAAGCGGGAAAAACGCGGGTTTTTTCACATTCTCACAATAAATTGTTAGGTAATTAGAAAAAACCGTAAGCTGGTGATACAGTTTTGGATTTTTGAGCGGTATTTTGGCTAAATATTTTTTTTTAATAATTTTTTATTAGCTTGTGCTGTTTTCGAAATTTTTTCTCTGGTTCTAAAAACATTATTTTCAAATTTTTTTTTCTGTAAAAAGTTGAGCATTTGTTAGTACTTTATTTGCACAAAAGGTGATTTGATTTTGTGTTTTCAATTTTAAGTTAGAATTTTTTTGAACTTTGGTATTTCCTAAAATTCATAAATTTTTTTCCAACGCTGCTAAAAACGATTTTTTGAAAAAAATAATTTTCAAAAAGTAGTTTTTAATCAAGACTATAATTAGCCATAAAGCCACTTTAATTCGTTCTTTAATTACAAAAATATTATTTTTTTTTAATTTTTGAAAATAAATGTCATGGGTGGTGCTCAAGATTTCGAATTTTTTTGCACTGTTTGTAAAGACTTTTCTCGAATTAATTTTTACCAAACGATAGACCATTATTAAAACTCTAAACTGGGTAAAAGACCTTTTGATACGTTTCGTAGTTTCAGAATAAAAAAATAATTAAAAAAAAATTAAGAAAGACAAAATATTTTTTTTGTTATAATTGATTTAATTGTTTTTAATTTAGATTATTATTTCTTCTATTATTTTTTTCAGTAAACTGGCAATGACAACACAATTCAAAAACCAGTTGTTTTTTTTGAAATGTAAAAATAGAAAACAACAATAATTAACAATTAACGACTGCAATTAACACTCAAATTCTTCGCTCCTTGTCACCAAAACCCCCATTCCTGCCCTTTGACCCAACTCATCCCCTCCACTCACTTTATCCTCAAAAAAACACCTCCAAAAATCAATCCTGCTTCATTTCCACCCTCAAAACACCCTCACAAAAACACACACACCGATATATTCACTCCTTCGACACCTCCTTCACACTGGAGGAGGCTGAACAGGTGAGATTTTACCATCGATGGTACAGACATACGCTACCCATTTTTTACCAACGATGGTATGCCGACCAATGGTAAAACTCAGTCGTTGATAACTCCGGTAAAAGTCACCTTTCTCTTCTTGGCTCTCGCTGGGTTGAAGGCTTCGACCATTGTACCGTTGGGTGGGCGCTGGGCAAACATTTTTCCGGATATTTTTGTACTCAATTACCATTAATTCCAATTTTATTCAATTATAACAATTAATTAATAATTAAAAAAATATAATTTTTGGTTGTTATGCAACACTTTATACACGAAGCAATGACCTGACTTGTTATTTTTAAAACATAATTATTTTTTATTGTTATAATTGAGACCAATTATTAATTTTATTAAAAAAAACAAAAAAAAATATTAAAAAAGCAATAAAACAAAAGTATATTTTACTTGGTGTAGAAATCTTTCTGAGGTTCGATTTATTTGTACGAGATGGAGCAGCTTGTTTAAGTTTAAACCCACCTTTGAACTTCTCAACTGGAGCGAAAAATTCACAGAGAATAAAACATGTGCACGTGCATTTGAGGAATTTTCATATCAAACTACTTCAAACGCTTTTTGAATATTTTAAAACGGGAAATTGGACGAGAAAAAATTCAAAGGTAATGAGGCGAGAAAATGCAAGCAAGGAGATTTTTCTCGTCAGAATGTCATATATGGGCTTGTACACAATTTATTGATTAACTAAATTAAAACTTTAGTATATATCACGTTTCTAATTGGTTTAATTAAGCTTCAAATCGTGAAAATATTGTCATTTTTGAAATCAGAAAGGCTGGTTTAGTTAAATATGGTGGTTAGAAGGCAAACCAAGATTTTTCACATGGTGACCAAAACTGCATAAATCGCCAAAACAACAAACTTTTTGTATTTTTTTGTAACAGTGTTTAATAATTGATGGAATTTATTACGTCGGTTTTTATAACCATTTTTTGACAGATCTACAAGCTAAATTAAGGCCCAAATTGCAAAAATATTATCATTTTTGGGCTCAGGATGGTCGATTTAGTTAGTTTAGAGTGGTCACAAGCCAGGCTAAAACTTTTCACATGGACTCAAATCTGGCCGTTTTGGTGGCCAGAACTGCAAAAAACGCCTAAACAATTGACTTTCTGTATTTTTTTGTTCTAATGTTTAATAATTAACCGAATTTAATACCATTAGTTTTTTTTAATCAATTTTTGACAAGTCTACAAGCTGAATTAAGGCCAAAATTGCAAAAATATTATTATTTTTGGGCTCAGGATGGTTGATTTAGTTAGTCCAGAGTGGTCACAAGCCAGGCTACGACTTTTCACATAGACTTAAATCTGGCCATCTTGGTGGCCAAAACTGTAAAAAACGCCCAAACAGCTAACTTTTTGTATTTTTTCTGTCCCAGTGTTTGGTAATTAACTGAATTTAATACAACTCGTTTTTTTAATCAATTTTTGACAAGTCTACAAGCTGAATTAAGGCTCAAATTGCAAAAATATTATTATTTTTGGGCTCGGGATGGTCGATTTAGTTAGTTTAGAGTGGTCACAAGCCAAACCAAAACTTTTCACATGGACTCAAATCTGGTCGTTTTGGTGGCCAAAACTGCGAAAAATTTTTGAACAAACAATTTTTTGCATTTTTTTCGTCATAGTGTTCAATACTTGACCGAATTTAACACAACTCATGTTTTGTAACCAAAATTTGAGAGGTCTACAAGCTCAAATAAGGCCCAAATTGTAAAAAACTTGTCATAACATAAAATATAGTGTATGTAATAATTATTTTTTTATTTTTTTATTACAAAAAAAAATAATTTGGGGCCGAGAACTCGTCCAATAAAAGAAAAAAAACTGAATGTATCGGGATTCGAACTCGCGTTTCTTACAGTTTCGATTAAATAAAGTTTGGCTGTTCAATTTTTTTTTAATTTTATTATTTACGATTTTCGTACTTTACAGGAGATATCGTGGAATTTTGAGTAGTTTATTATTGCAATTTTCTGGTTATTTTTTGTCAAATATGAAAAATACAACTTGAATAAATGAAAGAAAAAAACGGTTTCACCTGGAACTTGCATTTTTTGGAATTCCAATTAAAAAACTGGCTATTAAATTAGGTTTTGTAATCGCTATTGCCGAGTCATTCTCTCGTGAGCAAACTATATAATATTTAGGAGGAAACGAATGAATTTAAGAATGAAATAAATTCACTTTTTGCACAAAGGGTCGGAATTAAAAGCCTCGTCTAAAAACCAGTATCCAGGCCAGTGCGCTTTCAGCTGGGCATAAAAAGTTGCGATCTTTTGGTCCCGACCCTTAACCCTTCGATTTCCGGCCTAGCATCTCATCTCGTCCTCTGTCCCAGTTCCGAAGTGACAACATCGACATCGGCAACAAAAACAGATCAATATCTGGTGGCGCTGCGGCTTCGCGAACAATTTGGCATAGTATTGTTTTGCGTTTGCAACTGAATACCGATGAGATGAGAGATTATCGCTTAATGAGGGCGAATTTTTCTTTCAACGGAGCGCAAGAATTTCATTTCGACATTTTTTAAGACAAAGCTCGAAATATCCACAAAGTAAATATTCGGGGTTAACACACGAATATGTCGCAAAAATGCAAGGAATGTCGGTTTGCTGGCTTTTCAGCGAGATTATTTCTTAAATGGAAATATTTCAACAATGACTAATTCAAACATCAACGCGATTAATTGCAGTTTGCTCAGTTTTCGACACCGGAATGCCCACATTTAAGTCCACTTGAAATTACTTGGTGTTCGAAATTTGAAAAAAAAAAAACTCACTTTTTGATATTTTGGTTTAATTGAAAAAAATTTACAAAAATACTTCAAACTTTCTAATTTAACACCGAAATTTCCAGATTTGAGTCCACTTGAAATCCCTTGTTTGTTTTGAAAAGTAGCTTAATTTTGCTTCAATTAAATATGAAATATGTTAGAAAAAAATTCGCAAAACATTTATTATCGACATTTATTTGACACTAGAATGACCAGATTTGAGTCCCCTTGAAATCTTCTGGTTTCGTACCTAATTATAGGTCAATATCTCCAAAAGTATTTATCGTAGAAAAGTTATAATTGCGGATTAAGAATCCTCGAAAAATTCTACAAAAGCCGAGTTCTTCAACAATTCAATAATTTAATCACAAATAAATAAATAAAATCGATGATATTATGGGAAATGTATACATAAAAATTCCACGTCTCGATTGAGATAAAGCCCATTTCCGATCGAAATTCCCCTAAATGACCACTTTCCAATTCATGTCACGCCATCAGTTGGATAAACCGTTCGTCCTCCAATAAAATTCCAAATAACACACGGACTGCACGTTATTTGTTCACAAACTCGAAATCTATGCATTTATTCAATTGAAACGCTCGTGAAACGACTTCATACAATTCCACAATCGCGACTTGCATCATCAGCACGAAAAAGACGCATTTTTTGCGATTTTGGCCACCAAAACGACCAGATTTGAGTCCATGTAAAAAGTCGTGGCCTGGCTTGTGACCACTTAGTACACCCTAAATCGATGGTTCTGACTCCGAAAATGACAAGTTTTTTGCAATTTGGGCCTTAATTCAGCTTGTAGATCTATCAAAAATTGGTTGAAAAAGCCGAGTTGCGGTAAATTTGGTCAATTATTAGACACTGTCACGGAAAAAAACACGAAAAGTTGATTGTTTTGGAGTTTTTCGCAATTTTGGTCACCAAAACGGCCAGATTTGAGTCCATGTGAAAAGTTTTGGCCTGGCTTGTGACCACTCTAGACTAACTAAATCGACCATCCCGAGCCAAAAAATAATAATATTTTTGCAATTTGGGTCTTAATTCAGCTTGTAGACTTGTCAAAAATTTGTTAAAAAAACGAGTTGTAGTAAATTCGGTCAATTATTAAACACTGGGACGGAAAAAATACGAAAACTTAGTTGTTTAGGCGTTTTTTGCAGTTTTGGCCACCGAAACGGCCAGATTTGAGTCCATGTGAAAAGTTTTGGCCTGGCTTATGACCACTCTAAACTAACTAAATCGACTATCCCGAGCCCAAAAATGATAATATTTTTGCAATTTGGGCTTTAATTCAGCTTGTAGACTTGTCAAAAATTGGTTAAAAAAACGAGTTGTGGTAAATACGGTCAATTATTAAACACTGGGTCGGAAAAAATACGAAAACTTGGTTGTTTAGACGTTTGTTGCAGTTTTGGCCACCAAAACGGCCAGATTTGAGTCCATGTGAAAAGTTTTGGCCTGGCTTGTGTCTACTCTAAACTAACTAAATCGACCATCCCGATGCCAAAAATAATAATATTTTTGCAATTTGGGCCTTAATTCAGCTTGTAGACTTGTCAGAAATTGGTTAAAAAAACGAGTTGTGGTAAATTCGGTCAATTATTAAACACTGGGACGGAAAAAATACGAAAACTTGGTTGTTTAGGCGTTTTTTGCAGTTTTGGCCACCGATACGGCCAGATTTGGGTCCATGTGAAAAGTTTTGGTTTGGCTTGTGACCACTCTAAACTAACTAAATCGACCATCCTGAGCCCAAAAATGATAATATTTTTGCAATTTGGGTCTTAATTCAGCTTGTAGACTTGTCAAAAATTGGTTAAAAAAACGAGTTGTAGTAAATTCGGTCAATTATTAAACACTGGGGCGGAAAAAATACGAAAACTTAGTTATTTAGGCGTTTTTTGCAGTTTTGGCCACCGAAACGGCCAGATTTGGGTCCTTGTGAAAAGTTTTGGCCTGGCTTGTGACCACTCTAAACTAACTAAATCGACCATCCCGAGCCCAAAAATAATAATATTTTTGCAATTTGGGCCTTAATTCAGCTTATAGACGTGATAAAAATTGGTATTGGAAAAAAAAGACACAGTTTTTAAGTCCAATATTCGTTTCAGTTCTCTTTCCCCTTTAATCCGTCACAACAAGCTCGCAAATCCCAGTCGTCGTCCCCTCCGGTGTCAGATTAGGAGCATTACTACCAACTTAAGTAAATTATAATTCGCCTACGCATTGTGAAGGAACTCACAAGTGTCACAAGGCCGTAATTTATCCGCGTTATGTATCGAGCAAGGCGGTGCTAACTTATGCAGTGAATTATTATAGCACCACGTCAAGGTGAAGGTGTTGAAACACCGGTAGCTGTTAACAAACCCGTCACCATTATTACATTTTTTTTTTCGCTTCTCTCCTTTAATCAACTCGCACACAACACACTATAAGCCGGCATGCTAATGCCTGCCAGCAATTAGCCTTATTGTTTGATATCCAGGTAAAGACGTTCCTAATTAAATACCGATTCGGGAGCTGCTTTGTCTCGCTTCTTATCACGTTTCCACACCCGAATCTGTTTTTATAAACCAGGAGCTTAAACATCAAACGATTCCTAAGCCTTAAGAGGATTCCAAAGGATTTTGGCCACCGGAATGACCGGATTTGAGGCCATGTGAATGCTCTTGGTCTGAATTATTGAATTAAACTCCTACAGAATAATAAAAAAAGCAAAAAAAATATTTCAATTAATTTCTGGCTCGACAAGCTCAGAAAGAAATGGTATTTTTAAATAAATTTATGAATTTTTTTCGAAAAAACTGACTCTTTATTTTAATTACACTACTGGTATTATTTAACAAAATAATTAACAAATTTTTTTTTGAAATCTATTTGAAATTATTTGGATTTTTTGTTTTTTTTATCAAAATTTTGTTTGTAAATGAAAAAAATTCCAAATATTGCACTAAAATAATGCTATTTAGCCAGTTTTGCGATCTTATAAACAAAAAGTTTTGGTTCAATAATGTGTCTAAGCGCCCAAGAATGGTATTTTTACTGGTTCGGTGATTTTTGGGTAATTTTTAACGCAATAATTGCGTTTCAGAGAGCAAAGTTTGACCAAAGTTGCGTTTTTATAAAAAAATATTGCTTAAACGCTCGAAAAATGCATAAATTTTAAAAAATTTGTTTTTTTTTGATAAAGTTTTACGGCCTTTTTTACTTTTTGCTTTTTATTTTTTTATTTTTGGTATATTATAGACAATTAATCCAGCTTTTGGTTCAAAAGAAACTCCAAAAAGGTAAAAAACAAGAGAATTTACTTGTTTTTGATTGATTTTGAAAAAATTAAGCGTTTCAAAAACCTAAAAAAACACTATTTTTGACACAATTCGGTTATTTTTTAGCATATTTATTGATTCATTTTTCAAGCGTTCCAAAAAGTTCAAAATTACACCATTTGTGACTCAATTAACCATTTTCTTTGTATTTTTTAAAAACAATTCGTAAAAGTTTTTGTAGTGAAAAAATTCTTGACAATTTTAATATAGAGATCGTTAAATCTGTCAAGAAATCTTGACAGAAAATGTAATAATAATAATAATAATAATAATAATAATAATAATAACAACAACAATAATAATAATAATAATATTAAGAAGAAGAAGAAGAAGAAGAAGAAGATAAAAACTTTGTCAGAGATCTTCAAAACTATCGAATTGTTCAAGAAATCGAAAAAGATATTGATTATTATCTTGAAATCGTCAAATCTATTTTAGAAAAAAAAACAAAAAAAAACTGATTGGAATATGAAAAGTCAGCAGAATCTGAAGAAATTATCTTCAAAATTGTTGGATCTAACAGACTCCTCAATTTTCGTGTGTAGTAAGCAAGATTTTGACAAAAGTATGCGTTTCAAAAATCTAGAAAACACCATTTTTGACACAATTCGGTTATTTTTCAGCATATTTACTGTTTCATTTTTCTTTATTTTTGAAAAAGCGTTCCAAAAAGTTCAAAATTATACCATTATTTTTGTACACGCATTTATTTTGTTTTTTTTGAAAAAAAAAATTCTAAAGTAATCGGCTGTTTGATCCAAAATTTTCGATCAATTTTGAAATTTTTTGGTACATTTTAATCAAAATTTTGCAATACTATTTTATTTTTAGACTAAAACCTTGTAAGTTTTTATTCAGAAAGCTAAATTTTTAGCTCAACAGTGTACATAATTGCCCGAAAGAGGCAAAAATTAATGATTTTATGACTAATTTTTTATAAACTTTTGCAAGTTTAGATGAAAACGTAAAATCAATTAGCAAAATTTTGCAAAAATTGCTCAACCGCTGAGTAAAAGTACACTTTTTGATCCAATTTTTTCTGATTTTCGAAAAATGTGGTGAAATAATGCGTTTTTGGCCACCAAACTGACCGGATTTGAGTCCATGTGACTTGTCTTGGTACGCCGTTTTGAACCAATTTCAGCGATTATTCACCGAGTTTAATCAAATTTTGTAATTTTATTGCCACCACAACCACCCGACTTGAGTCCACTTGAAAATCTTTGGTTTGCGTTAAGTTTCCGCCCTCTAGACCCACCACAGGTATGCAAAAAGTCAACAGTGGGTCCGTCCCGTTACATAATCCTTAAACCTACACTTGTTGCATCACAATTTCGGTCCGAACAAACGGTACAATATATATTTTCTCGAAATATTGTAGTACCTACACTCTCTCCTTTTTTGCCTCACCTCCGCCTCTGGTACTAGCGGTACGAGCGAGGTCACTGAATTCGTTCGTTCGTTCGTTGAGTGTTGTTTGGTTTTGTTTTTAATGCCCTGCATGAGTGTATGTATGGAGTTGCATTCGAAGTGGGCGATACATGACCATTGAACTTCGACGTACTGGTACTATATTGACCAAGACGGATTGAAATATCGACGAGCTGGACGAATTAATGATGAGATGCGCTCGAAACGCCAGTGAAAAATCGATACACGTATCTAGATCAGAAGTGATATAACGGCCAACCAACATAGTTCACATGGACTCAAATCCGGGTGCTTTGGTGGCCAAAAACCACCAAGCGCTTTTTGTACCAAATATTTCTTATTTTTTTTATAGAAACTACTGAAGTACTAATGAATTTCAATGGGAGTTAAATCAGGGTGACTTTGTGGCTTGTTTTGAAAACTTTTTTGATTTGGGTTGAAATCTTGATAGTAAAACTATTTATAGTAACAGGAAAATCGGAATAAGAAAACCAAATGGTTTAGTCGCCACCACAACTTTTCAAGTGGACTTAAATCGGGTCGTTTCTAGTCAAAAATTTTATCTTTTTGTTTTTTTATTTTTTTAATTATAAGTTTTGATTTTTCACTAAATTAGGGACTAAATTAAAAATTGGTCTCAAATCAGGTGCTCCTAGTGGTTTTTATTAACAGATTTTGAAAATTTTTTTCAAAATTTTACTAAAATGATTTAAAGTATAATATAGTGGTTTTATTCGATATTTTTTAAAAAAATTTCAGAGACCTAAAAATTTTCAAAATTATTAGTTATATCAGGTCATTTTGACAATTTTCTAAAATTTTCGAAACATTTTTCAAAATCGTAAAAATAAAATAAATTAAATTACTTACAGGTAGTTCTGGTGAAGTTTGTTTGAAAAACAATTTAAAATTATAGAAGTCTGGAAATTTCAAAAAATCATTCAGTATTGCAAAAAAAAATTTCTTTATATATTCAAAATTCTTTATTAAAAATTGCATAAAGTTATCAAATTAGTAATTAAAATTAATTAGTCATCAGAATGTGGACTCAATTGGACTCAAATCAGGTGGTTCTAGTGGCTTTTACTAGCAGATTTTGGGAATTTTCTTCAAAATTTTAAAAATTCTTTAAATACTTAGTGCTAAAATGAATTAAATTATTATATGGTAGTATTAATTATTAGATGTTTATTTCATTTTTTCAGGTCGTTTTCAAAATTTTCTAAAAACTTCGAAACAATTTTCAAAATTGTAAAAATAAAATAAATGAAATTACTTTCAGGTAGTTCTGGTGAAGTTTGTTTTTTTTACTGAAAATTTTCCAAAATTCAAAAAACAATTTAAAATTATAAAAGTCTGGAAATTTCGAAAAATCATTCAATGTTGCAAAAAAATTTCGTTATATATTTAAAAATCTCTATTAAAAATTGCATAAAGTTATTAAATTAGTAAATAATATTAATTAGCCACCAGAACGTTTTGGCATGGACTCAAATCAGGTCGTCCTAGTGGCTTTTATATATTTTTTTTAATTTAAATAAATTCTACATAAATATTGGCAAAAATTATTCTTCAAAAGTTTGTAGATTGTATTTACAGTATTTCGAAATACTTTTCAAAATTCTAAAAATAAATTGAATTAAATTAATTTGACATGAACTCAAATCAAAACGTCTTTGTAGCTTTTTTTTCAATTATTTCAATAAATATTTTCAAAAATAATTGTCAAAATTTGAAAAAGTAATTAAAATTGCAAACTGTGCAATTGCAAATCAGATGGTTTCGTTGGATTTTTTTTTTGGATATTTTTTGACTATTCGTAGATTTTTTTACAAAATTTTGAAAAAAATTTCAAAATTGTTAAAATAAAAATGAATGAAGGTACTTTCAAGTGGACTCAAATCAGGTCGCTCTGCTGATGCTTGAATTTTTTTACTAAAAATGTTTGTCAAACTTTTGAAAATTACAAAAAATACAAAAATTTTGAAAAATATTTAAATTTGCAAAATATTTTTTTAACTTTTCAGAATTATCGAAAAACTATTAAAAATTGTAAAAATTAATTAAACCACTTTGACATGGACTCAAATTAACACGTTCTAGTAGATTTTTCATTTTTTTCAAAATTTTGAGAAAAAATTTTCAAAATAGCAAAATGTATTAAATTTCTTTTACACAGACTTAAATCAGGTCATTCTGGTGGTCTCTGTCATTTTTTTCATAGTTACAAAAAATCTATAAGAAATTCTTACTGTTAGATTCTCGTAAATTATCTCAATTTACGAATAAATCAAGTTCGGGCAAGTTCGCGTCAAACCCAGCCACCAGCAAAAACCGCCTGCTTTTATCGAAATTAATTACAATTTTCTAATAAATAAAGAACGAAATTAAATTTTTTCGCTCGAAATGAGTCAGCAAAAAATAATAATAATTAGCCCCCTTCTCCCTTCCAGCCAGAGCCAACTGAAGCGTAAAATGAAACTTTAGCACATTTCGTCGCCAATTTCTCAACGTATTATTTTGTCATACATTTCCGACAATAAAGTCTGTGATTTTTTGCACTTCAGACAACTCTCTCAAGTCTCAAAGCCCCCAAGCGATGTTATGTCAACTCGAAACTTCCAACTTTGGGCTCTGGAAAGTTTTAATTGCGTTAAGTACAGAGTATCGAAATTTGCAAAAATTTATTTGCGAAATTAATTAATGCGAACGCTTGCGGCGAGTTAATAGAATTCAATTGATTTTTCTCGGTTGGAAATCAATGAAATTGATAATTAAAACGCTCATTAAAATGTCATAACAATGCCATCGAATTAATTAAGCGATAAAGGCATTTTTACGATTGGGAAAATGAAGCAATTTTGCAGTTTTGTGGAACGAGTTTTACATTTCGATTCAATCAATATTTGTTTTAGGAAGTTGTGGCGCGTGTAGCTTTTAACCCACACCATCGGTTGCAAAAATTTGTTTAATAATTTCGCTTGATTACGGTTTGCTCATTTCATTTATTTCGATGTTTGCAATTATGTTACAAAATGGAAATAAATGGATTCGTATCTGTTTCAAAGCGGATTTATTCGGTCCATGACAAAAATAAATCACTGATAAATGGGGTTTTGCGATCTGTAAACTTGATTACTAAAATAGGGCTTCCCTATTATCAAATTATACATGTTATTAAAGATAGTGAAAAAATTCTTGACAATTTTACTATGGAAATCGTCAAATCTGTCAAGAAATCTTGACAGAAAATGTAATAAAAATATTAATAATAATAATAATAAAATAATAACAATATTAATAATAATAATAATAATAATAATAATAATAATAATAATAATAATAATAATAATAATAATAATAATAATAATAATAATAATAATAATAATAATAATAATAATAATAATAATAATAATAATAATAATAATAATAATAATAAGGAGATGAAGAAAAAGAAGAAGAAGATAAAAACTTTGTCAGAGATCTTCAAAATTATCGAATTGTTCAAGAAATCGATAAAGATATTGATTATTATCTTGAAATCGTCAAATCTGTTAAAAAAAAAAACTAAAAGAAAACTGAGTGGAATGTGAAAAGTCAGAAGAATCTGAAGAAATTATCTTCAAAATTGTTGGATCTAACAACAGATTCTTCAATTTTCGTGTGTAGTAAGCAATCTTGAGCAGGAAGATAAATCTTTTTCCAGAAAGATCTTCAAATTTATCAAAATGATTAAGAAAGTGAATATGTTGATAATTTCAAGATTATTATCTTTAAGTCTGTTGTAAAAAACACAAATTAAAAAAAATGTATAAAATTTAAAGACTCTGAGAAAAAATTATCTTCAAAATCGTCAGATCTAACATCATATTCTTCAATTTTAAAGTTTAAATAAGAGTAATAAACAATCTTGAAAAAAAAAGATAAAAACTTTGTCAGAGATCTTCAAACTTATCGAATTGTTCAAGAAATCGATAAAGATGTTGAGAATACTTTCAAAATTATTATCTTGAACTCGTCAAATCTGTTGTAGAAATAAAATACTTAAAAAAAACTGAGTGGAATGTGAAAAGTCTGAAGAATCTGAAGAAATTATCTTCAAAATTGTTCGATCTAACAACAGATTTTTTAATTTTCCTGCGTAGTAAGCAATCTTGAGCAGAAAAATAACTCTTTTTCGGAAAGATCTTCAAATTTATCATAATGATGAAGAAAGTGAAGATGTTGATAATTTCAAGATTATTATCTTGAAATCTTCAAGTCTGTTGTAAAACACAAATTCTTAAAAAAATGTATGCAATTTAAAGACTCTGAAAAAATTATCTTCAAAATTGCCAGATCTACTATCATATTCTTCAATTTTCGAGTTTAATAAGAGTAATAATTTAATAAACAATCTTGAAAAAAGAAGATAAAAACTTTGTCAGAGATCTTTAAAATTATCGGATTGTCTAAGAAATTGTAGTTGTTTATAATTTTAAGATTCTTTCAAGAATTCAAGAATTCTTAAGAAAACGAGAGAGGGAATGTAAAAATTTGAAGACTGAAGAAACTAACTTTCAAATTGTCACATCTAACATCAGATTATTCAATTTTCAAGTATAATAGACAATCTTGAGCAAGAAAATAAAATCTTTTTTAAAAAAGATCTTCTAACTGCAAAATTACATGTTCTGAAAAAAAAAGAAAACGTAAAAAGATTGAAGATTCTGAAGAAATTAGTTTCACAATTGTTGGATCTAGCAAAAGATTCTTCATTTTTCAAGTCTTATTAGACTTGAAAATCTCAGCAATCTCAGCAGTAAGATGAAAACTTTTGCAGAAAATTATCTTCAAATTTATGAAAACGATTAAGAAATTGAAGAAGTTGAAAATTTTAAAATAACGTTCTAAAAATCGTCAAATCTGTTATCCAAAAACATAAATTCTTTAAAAAAAAGTGAGAAAACGTAAAAAATGTAAGGATTTTAAAGAAATTATCTTCAAAATTGTCAGTTCAAACAATAGATTCTTCAATTTTCTACTGTATTAAACAATCTTTTTTAGAAAAGATCTTCAAAATTATCGAATTGTTAAAAAAATTGAAGAAGTTGATAATTTGAAAATTATTATCTTAAAATTGTCAAATTTGTCGTAGAATAACATAAATTCTTAAAAAAAGAGAAGAAACATGAAAGTAGAAAAAAAAAGAAAGAAAATGTATAAAGTCAAAAGGTTCTGAAGAAATTATCTTCAAAATTGTCTGATGTAACATCAGATTCTTCAATTTTCGAGTCTATTAAGAGTAATCAACAATTTTGAAAAAAGAAGATAAAAACTTTGTCAGAGATCTTCAAATTTATCGAGTATCGAAAAATATTTTTTTTTATAATTTCAAAATTATTTGAAATTTAAGGAAGTATCTTCAAAAAAACACCAAATATTTTACTTTTTCTCTCACAATTAAAAGAAAACTCGCCGAAATTAAGAGATTCTTCCGGTTTAGTGAACCCCCCAATTAAAAAGGAAAACACACAATAATTAATTAAACTGCAAACCCACCCCGTGCCATATTTAGCCAACTGATGATAAAAACTAAACTGGAGCGCTTTAGCAGCTCGAGGCGTTTTTGCTTTGTGTCGGCGCGTTATTTTTTATTTAAAAGAGGGAAAAACGCGCTCCACTCGTCTTAACAAAGTGCCAATTTCCACGAAACGATGAAGACTTCATCTACGTAGGTATGTGTGAGTGGGTGGAAATTGGACGCGTTTTATTCGGAAAAAAAATTATTAAAAAAATATTTGTTGGGGTCGATCAATCAGGGAGTTAGATGAAGATATAATGAGGTCGGTTTCGATCCCAAATAGCGAGGGATAATGTCGGTATTGTTAAGGAAACAAAGCTTACACGAGTATATCCAGGTCTGACGGACAGACTCGTTTATCATAATACTTTTATGCTTCCCTCGATGCGATGATAATGGGTCCCACATTGGCAATTTTTTACAAAGATGAGACGACTTTTCGCTATTTTGCATAACAACGCGATTAAATTGACTCCGGAAACGCCAAAATTGATTTTTGTTAAGTTAAAATCGAGGTTAAAATGCTCTAAAATAAATAGTTTTTGAGGAAAAGTCGTTTTCGATTGTCAAAACATGTAAAAAAAGTCGCAAAATATGCCACAACAAACCGTTTTGCTGTAGGACTTTTGGTTCTCGAGTTATGAATTTTTTTAGTGCGTAACTAAAAACTCCTCTGTAATCGGCACTGTTGGTTCTCACCATACCGTAAATAATTTAAAGCGCATTTTCACGTTTTTTTGCTTTTTGCTTTATGTCTTACGTTTTCGAGAGAAACAAAAAAAAATAGTTTGCAATTCTGTTATTATTCTCACTTTTAAAACGTCGATTACGGCGAAGATATTGATACTAGCTAAAAAATCTAACTCAAGTTCGTCCATATTTTTATCGTTTTGATGTAATTAACGAAAAAAACGCAAAAAAATTTTTTGAGACATGTTTTAATTTTTAAAAGCCGATTACGGCGACACTATTGTAAAAACTATAACTCAAGATCTTAAATTCTCGGAACATTTTACATATAAATAGCTGAAATACATGAAAAATGAAACATATAAAAACTGCAATAATTGTAAAGCTTTACAAAAACATAAAAATATCTTTGCGCTTTTTGATACTTTAATCGATTTTATAGTTTTTCGGGGCCAAAAGATTTCCGGAAACATTTTACATACTTATTACCCAAAAATATCAAACATACAACGATTGGAAAAATGAGAGCAGTAAAAGTAGTTCGAGTAATGATTTTTTTAGTGAATAACAAAAATTTCTCTGTAATCGGCACTGTTGTCGCAACTTCAAATATCGCCCATTTTTAAATTAACTGTCAAATTTAAAGTGCATTTCTATGTTTCTTTTTGTTTTTTACCATAAGACTTGTAGTTACAAAAAAAACGCAAAAAATTTTTTTTGGGCCATTTTTTAATTTTCAAACGCCGATTACGGCGGAACTATTGTAAAAACTCTAACTCAAGTTCGTAAGTATTTCTTAGAACGTTTTACATATAAGTAGCTCAAGTACATGAAAAATGAAACATATATAAACTGCAATAACTGTAAAGTTATACAAAAACATAAAAACATCTTTGCGCTCTTTAAAACTTTAATCGATTTTGTAGTTTTTCGGAGCCAATGGATTTCCGGGAACATTTTACATACTTATTACCCAAAAATATCAAACTTACTACGATTGAAAAAATGAGAGCAGTAAAAATAGTTCGAGTAATGATTTTTTTAGTGAATAGTAAAATTAGTAAAATTCCTCTGTAATCGGCATAGTTGTCGCAGCTTCAAATATCGACCATTTGATAGTTAATTTAAAGTGCCTTTCGATGTTTTTTTGTTTTTTGCCATAAGACTTGTAGTAACCGAAAAAAAAAGCAAAAAAATGTTTTGGGACATTTTTTAATTTTCAAACGTCGATTACGGCGGAACTATTGTAAAAACTCTAACTCAAGTTCTTAAATATTTCTCGAAACATTTTACATATAAATAGCTCAAGTACATGAAAAATGAAACATATAAAAACTGCAATAACTGTAAAGTTATACAAAAACATAAAAATATCTTTGCGCTCTTTAAAACTTTAATCGATTTTATAGTTTTTCGAAACCAATGGATTTCCGGGAACATTATACATACTTATTATCCAAAAATATCAAATATACAACGATTGAAAAAATAAGAGCAGTAAAAGCAGTTCGAGTTATGATTTTTTTAGTACATAACGAAAATTCCTCTGTAATCGGCATTGTTGTCGCATCTTCAAATATCGACCATTTGGCAGTTAATTTAAAGTGCTTTTCGATGTTTTTTTGTTTTTTGCCATAAGACTTGTAGTAACCGAAAAAAAACGCAAAAAAATTTTTTGGGACATTTTTTTATTTTCAAACGCCGATTACGGCGGAACTATTGTAAAAACTCTACCTCAAGTTCTTAAATATTTCTCGGAACATTTTACATATAAATAGCTCAAATACATGAAAAATGAAACATATAAAAACTGCAATAACTGTAAAGTTTTACAAAAACATAAAAATATCTTTGCGCTTTTTAAAACTTTAATCGATTTTATAGTTTTTCGGAGCCAATAGATTTCCGGGAACATTTTACATACTTATTACCCAAAAATATCAAACATACAACGATTGAAAAAATAAGAGCAGTAAAAGTAGTTCGAGTTATGATTTTTTTAGTGAATAACGAAAATTCCTCTGTAATCGGCATTGTTGTCGACCATTTGGCAGTTAATTTAAAGTGCCTTCTAATGTTTTTTTGTTTTTTGCCATAAGACTTGTAGTTACCGAAAAAAAACGCAAAAATTTTTTTTGTGACATTATTTAATTTTCAAACGCCGATTACGGCGGAACTACTGTAAAAACTCTACCTCAAGTTCGTAAATATTTCTTGGAACATTTTACATATAAATAAATCAAATACATAAAAAATGAAACATATAAAAACTGCAATAACTGTAAAGTTTTACAAAAACATAAAAATATCTTTGCGCTTTTTAAAACTTTAATCAATTTTATAGTTTTTCGGTACCAATGGATTTCTGGGAACATTTTACATACTTATTACCCAAAAATATCAAACATACAACGATTGAAAAAATAAGAGCAGTAAAAGTAGTTCCAGTTATTATTTTTTTAGTACATAACGAAAATTCCTCTGTAATCGGCATTGTTGTCGCAGCTTTAAGTATCGACCATTTTGAAATTAATTTTGATGTTTTTTTGTTTTTTTACCATAAGACTTGTAGTTACCGAAGAAAAACGCAAATGTTTTTTTTTGTAACAATTTTTAATTTTGAAATGCCGATTACGGCGGAACTGTAAAAACTCTAACTCAAGTTTGTAGATATTTATTGTTTTAATGAATCGAAACAACAATTTGTACAAACATTCTTAAATTTTGTTTTGTTAATAAACATTTAGTAAATTTGTAATCGGTTCCAAAGTTCGAAAGCTATTAATATTCACAAGAATGCAGTTAATAAGCAAGTTTTTCGGGCCCAGGTTAATTCCAACGTCCTTGTTAGCATTTCCTAATCAAATTCCAATCAGCTCCACTTGTAATTATTCATCAAATCGAGCAATCAAACGCACCCCTGTTCAATTAGCGCTTTTCTCCGATATTTTTCCGTGTAATAACCCGACCCTGACCCTATCTGTTGTTTACCACACTATTGTGCATTGTTCTCGACTTTCACCGATTTTTGAATAAAATGTTAATTTTTGAACGCCGCCGGAAACTTCCTCAGAGCACTTAATCTCTTGTACAAATACTTGGAGTTTTTTAATCAAAAGATGTAAATTGCGGCCATAGAAAATGAAAACTTTGCTTTCTAATCACAATGCTGATTGAAATTGAATGGATTGTATGAATAATGACAAAAGTTTCGCGCAAAATTAAAGAGCTGAAACTTTGCCCGAGGATAATTAGCCAAGCTTTAAACTTTTCACTGTGTTGGAAATTGGAAAAATTCAACGGCAACACTATTTTATTTATTATCAATGTCGTGGCTGGGGAAAAATCCTGCAACCAGACACCGGCTCCACTCCTTTTCGCAAAGAATGTCAACTCAATTAAACTGCACATAATAAAACATTGTCTGCCTACGACGAACGGCCGAAAACAATTAGTTACTGTTACTAACGGAATTTCTCCGCATTTGTACGCTTCATAAAGGTGTGGATTACCGGAATCGTGATGATTACTCCGGACTCCGGACCCGATCACGGCTCAAACGATTTAGCGCAGGCCACGTGTTTTAAGTAATTCGCAAGCTATTCACCGGAGAAATGAATAGAGGTGATTATTGTTTATTGCTGCAATTTTCCTGCTTGTTGCAGGATTTCGAATGGAAAGGAACGACTCAATTTGGACCATAATAATAATAACACCAATAAAGCTTATTTCTCCGAAAAAACACACAAAAACGATTTTTTGGTGCTTTTATTTCTCTTATTTTTGAGCTGTACGTATGTAGAATGTTGCGGGAAATCAATTGGTGTTGAGAAATTTATATATTCGTCGACGAAATTATTGGAAATTTTATATTTTTTATTGCATTAAACTTTGAAAAAATGTTAAATGTCATAGGATATTTTTGGCTTATAAGTATGTAAACTGTTCTAAGAAATCAAATGGTGGCGAAAAACTGTATTTTTAAAAATATTGACGGTTTCTTATTTTTCTATTTGTCCCTGATATGTTTATTTTTATTTTATTTTTTAAAATTAATTATTTTTGAACTATATATGTATGTAAAATTGATTGGCCTTGAGATAACTGACAGTATTTTGACAACTTTGAAGAAGTCGACGATTTTCGATACTTTTTTGCAAACGTTATGTTTTTATTTCTCTTATTTTTCTTCATGTCGGAATAAAAAGTTTTGATACGTATGTAAAATGTTTCGAGAAATCGATTGATGTCGACAAAACCTTAAAATTTTGTTTTTGTTTTGTTTTGTTATTTTATCTATGCTAAGAAAACTACAAAACGTGTTCAATGTTTTTTAAAGTATGTGTATGTAAAATGTTCTGGGACATCGACTGGCATCGAGAAAACCGCAAATTTGTTGACAGTTGTAAAGATATCGATCATTTTTTATAATTTTTAAAAACATTTTATGTTTCTACTTGTCATGTGTTCTAAATGAGAGCATGTTTGATAGTTTTAAGCTATATGTGTGTAAAATGTTTCGAGAAATCAATTGGTGTCAAGGAATCCTCAAAATTTGCGAGAATTGTGCAGATATTTATGGTTTTTTTTCGTTTTTATTATTTTTTTGTCGACAAAACTCCAAAACATGTTCGATGTTTTTTTAAACTATGTGAATGTAAAATGCTCCAAGACATCGATTGGCATCGAGAAAACGGCAAATTTGCCATTTTTTTCATAATTTTTAAAAACATTTCATGTTTTCACTTGTCATCTGTTCTAAATGACAGCATGTTTGATAGTTTTAAATTATATGTGTGTAAAATGTTCCAAGAAATCGATTGGTGTCAAGAAAACCTCAAAATTTGCGAGAATTGTGCAGATATTTATAGTTTTTTAATTTTTTTAGCGTTTTTATTTTTGCTATTTTTTTTGTCGAGAAAACTCCAAAACATGCTTGATGTTTTTTTAAACTTTATGAATGTAAACTGCTCTAAGACATCGATTGGCATCGAGAAAATCACAAATTTGAAATTTTTTTTCATAATTTTTAAAAACATTTTATATTTTTACTTGTCATCTGTTCTAAATAATGACAGCATGTTTGATGGTTTTAAGCTACATGTGTGTAAAATGTTCTAAAAAATCGATCGGTGTCAAGAAAACTCCAAAATTAGCGAGAATTGTGCAGATATTTATGGTTTTTTAATTTTTTTAACGTTTTTATTTTTGCTATTTTTTTGTCGAGAAAACTCTAAAACATGCTCGATGTTTTTTTAAACTATATGAATGTAAACTGCTCTGAGACATCGATTGGCATCGAGAAAACCACAAATTTGAATTTTTTTTTTCATAATTTTAAAAAACATTTCATGTTTTTACTTGTCATCTGTTCTAAATGACGGCATGTTTGATAGTTTTAAGTTATATGTAAGTAAAATGATCCAAGGAATCGATTGGTGTCAATAAAATCTCAAAATTGGCGCGAATGGGACAGATATTGATGGTTTTTGCATTTTTTTTTAGTTTTACGTTTTCATTTTTACTATTTTATCAACGTTGTAGAAAAAACTGCAAAACATGTTTGATGTTTTTTAAACTACATCTATGTAAAATGTTCTGAGACATTGACTGGCGTCGAGAAAACAGCAATATTGTTGGCAGCTCTAAAGATATCAATAATTTTTCATAATTTTTAAAAACATTTCATGTTTTTACTTGTCATCTGTTCTAAAGGATGGCGTGTTTGATAGTTTTAAGTTATATGTGTGTAAAATAATCCAAGGAATCGATTGGTGTCAATAAAATCTCAAAATTGGCGCGAATGGGACAGATATTGATGGTTTTTGCATTTTTTTTTTTAGTTTTACGTTTTCATTTTTATTATTTTATCAATGTCGTAGAGAAAACTACAAAACATGTTTGATGTTTTTTAAACTATATCCATGTAAAATGTTCTGAGACATCGACTGGCGTCGAGAAAACAACAAAATTATTGGCAGCTTTAAAGATATCGATGATTTTTCATAATTTTTAAAAACATTTCATGTTTTTACTTGTCATTTGTTCTAAATGACGGCATGTCTGATAGTTTTAAGTTATATGAGTGTAAAATGGCCCAAGGAATCGATTGGTGTGAAGGAAATCTCAAATTTGGCGAGTATTGTGCAGATATTTTTAATTTTTTTACCGTTTTTATTTTTACTATTTTATCTATGTTGGCAAAACTAGAAAACATGTTGGATATTATTTAAACTATATGTAAGTAAAATGTTCGGAGACATCGACTGGTGTCGAGAAAACCGCAAATTTGTTAACAGCCTTAATGATATTGATGATTTTTCAAAATTTAAAAAAAAATTAATTAAATTAAATGCATGTAAGCAAATGCTATGAAAAAAAATCGCGTATTTTTTAAATTTTTGATGAGATTTCTGCTCTGGTAGCACTTTAATAAATCGCAAACCGCATAAAACCCACAAGAATTTCGCTTGATCGCAATTACGTCTCCTCTGTTCGAATGCAGCTCAATTAGTGGTGTGTTCAATCATCGAATTACCCAAAGACCGACGCAAAAATCTCGTCCACTTTGTCAGCAGCGATGTTATCATCTTCCGATTGTCTTCTCCGAGCTGTTGTACGCGTTGTGCATAGCAATATGCGGAATTTATCATTTCGTAGTGATCTCGGCAAGCGTTTTGTTTCTTTTTAAATGGAATTGAATGAAACGGATGTTGTGATCGAACGCGATAAAGCCGCTATCTCACTAAAAAAAAAACAACAAAAGTGTAATTAATGGACGAACTTTCAATCATTAGGAAATTGCTAAATGGTGTGTGAAGAATGCGCGCGAAAAAATTGTGTTTACAACACGAGTTCAGGAAATGTTGATTCAGCACTAAAACAATTAAGAAGTGTACTCAAACTCTGGACGATATCCAACATCTTATAATAACAGATCGCTCGACTGTTCTTGATGAACCATTGTTAGCAGTTCTTTTAATTCGATTTTTGCCAGCTGGAAAAACGCCAAGAGATGCTTTATCTACCTTCAACAACGGCTGAAATGATAACAATTGCAGTTTGTCTAGTCTGAGCTGTGTTTCCAACGATTCCAGATAAATACTTTACTGTTTTTAAGTCAAGAATTAAAGTAAAACATAAAAGTCAATGTCTCGGAATATTTTACATACGCTTTTGTGTCACAGCTTTGCAGATATTGATATAGAAAGAGAAATAAAGATGTGAAATTAAAAATAAAAATAAAAAACACAATATTTTCAAAATTATCGCCAATTTTAAAGTTTTCTTTCAGGCAATCGATTTCTTGGAATATTTTACATACATCTAGCCTAAAACAACTATTTTCAAGAAAAATGCAAGAAAAAAAGTGAATATAAATTGCTGCATATTGCTTAAAACTATCAATGATTTTTAAGTTTTTCACTTACATTTGATTTCTTAAGAAGTTTTACATATGTATAGCTTAAAAATGTAAAATATAAATAAAAGATGAGAAGTAAAAACATAAAATGTTTAAAAAATTAAAGAAAAAATATTTTCAATAATTAATTTAAATTAATATTTTTGAAGCTGTCGACACATTTGTGATTTTCTTGTGCCAATCGGTGTCTTAGAGCATTTTACATACATGTAGTTTAAAAGCTATCACACACGTATTTAAATAATTAACTTAAACACGTAAAATTTAGAAAAAAAGTAACTAAAACCGTATTGGAACATTTTACATTCAAAAATAGTCAACTTTAAAACTGTGGACTCATAATAATAATAATAATAATAATAATAATAATAATAATAATAATAATAATAATAATAATAATAATAATAATAATAATAGTAATAATAATAGGTTTATTGTCGTAAATTGACATTTTACCTACTTATAGCTTTAAGATAAGAAGCAAAAAAATAAATATAAAAAAAATAATAAATAAATATCGAAACAAAGTATCTAATTGAAAAAATAGTACCATTTCAATGTTTTAAATAATGAAGATCTACGGATAAAATTTTAAAACAAAATGTGTATAAAACTAAAAAATATTAATAGAATTGTTATCACTTTTGACTGTTTTTGGATAAAAATTCATAATAAGATAAATTAAGAAAGGCATAAAATTTGTGTCATGTTGGTGAAAAAACATCAAGCTTTATTTTAATGAAAAATTTATTATTGAAATCAGTGGCGACAGCCACTGAAAAAAAAAAACAAGAAACAGAAGAAAGAAAACCGAAAACAGCTCAAAAAAAGACATAAAACAAAAAAATTCAGAAAATGCAACATAAAAAACAGAAAGTAAAAAAATGAGAATAGAAAAAAGTAAAAAATGAAGACAAAAATGAGAAATAGAAGACAGAAGAGAAAAAATAGGGAACGGAAAATAATAAAAATGGAAAACAGAGGACAAGAAAGAGAGAATCATTGGTTTTTGTCTTACAATTACAACAAATAAATTTTGAAACAAAATATTTAATTGAAGAAGTAGTTATATATTAAAATTAGAAAAATTAAGTCTACAAAAAACAATTTTGAAATAAAATTATACTTTTAACTTGAAAAATATTTTTTTGGCCAATTTCTAAATCAACCTCCACAAAATTAGTGCTAAGTTATATAATTTATTGAAAAAACATCAAGGTTTTTTTGATAAGATGTTTATTGTTAAAATAAGTAGCGACAGTCAAATTACTTACAATAGGAAGTAAAAAATTAAAACAAAAAACAGAAGAGAAAACTCAAAAAAAGTCAAAAGACAAAAAAAGGAGTCAGAAAATAAAACACAGAAAACAGGAAATAAGAAAACAAGGATAGGAAAAAGTAAAAAGTAAAAATAAATGACGCAGAAGAGAGAAAAAGAAGACAAAAATGTGAAATAGAAGACAGAAGAAATACAGAAATAAATTTTGAAGCAAAATATTTAATTGAAGAAGTAGTACGATGTTAATATTTTTTGTAAAAAGTAAATCTACAAAAAACAATTTTAGAATAAAATTATACGTTTGTTTTAAAAAATATTTTTTGAAAAAATGATTGTCAATTTCTAGGGCAATCTCCACCAAATTAGTGCTAAGTTATGTAATTTACTTAAAAAACATCAAGGCTTTTTTGATAAGATGTTTATTATTAAAATAAGTGGCGACAGCCAAATTGCTTACAATAGAAAGTAAAAAATTAAAACAAAAAACAGAAGAAAGAACTCAAAAACAATCAGAAGATTTCAAAAAAAGAAGCCAGAAAATCGAACATAGAAAACAGGTAATAAAAAAAGAATAGAAAAAAGTAAAAAAGTAAAATAAATGACGCTAAAAAGACAGAAAAAGAAGACAAAAGTGAGAAATAGAAGACAGAAGAGAAAAAACAGGGAACGGAAAGTAACAAAAATGGGAAACAGAAAATAAGAAAGATTAAAAAATAAGAAATAGAGAATCATTAGTTTTTGCCATATTAACAACAAATAAATTTTGAAACAATATTTAATTGAAGAAGTAGTACGATGCTAATATTTTTTGTAAAAAGTAAATCTACAAAAAACAATTTTAGAATAAAATTATACGTTTGTTTTAAAAAATATTTTTTGGAAAAATGATTGTCAATTTCTAGGGCAATCTCCACCAAATTAGTGCCAAGTTATGTAATTTACTTAAAAAACATCAAGGCTTATTTGATAAGATGTTTATTATTGAAATAAGTGGCGACAGCCAAATTGCTTACAAAAGAAAGTAAAAAATTAAAACAAAAAACAGAAGAAAGAACTCAAAAACAGTCAGAAGATTTAAAAAAAAAGGAGCCAGAAAATAGAACATAGAAAACAGGTAATAAAAAAAGAATAGAAAAAAGTAAAAAAGTAAAATAAATGACGCTAAAAAGACAGAAAAAGAAGACAAAAGTGAGAAATAGAAGACAGAAGAGAAAAAACAGGGAACGGAAAGTAATAAAAATGGGAAACAGAAAACAAGAAAGATTAAAAAATAAGAAATAGAGAATCATTAGTTTTTGCCATATTAACAACAAATAAATTTTGAAACAATATTTAATTGAAGAAGTAGTACGATGTTAATAATTTTTGTAAAAAGTAAATCTACAAAAAACAATTTTAGAACAAAATTATACGTTTGTTTTAAAAAATATTTTTTGGAAAAATGATTGTCAATTTCTAGGGCAATCTCCACCAAATTAGTGCCAAGTTATGTAATTTACTTAAAAAACATCAAGGCTTTTTTGATAAGATGTTTATTATTAAAATAAGTGGCGACAGCCAAATTGCTTACAATAGAAAGTAAAAAATTAAAACAAAAAACAGAAAAGAACTCAAAAACAGTCAGAAGATTTAAAAAAAAGGAGCCAGAAAATCGAACATAGAAAACAGGTAATAAAAAAAGAATAGAAAAAAGTAAAAAAGTAAAATAAATGACGCTAAAAAGACAGAAAAAGAAGACAAAAGTGAGAAATAGAAGACAGAAGAGAAAAAACAGGGAACGGAAAGTAATAAAAATGGGAAACAGAAAACAAGAAAGATTAAAAAATAAGAAATAGAGAATCATTAGTTTTTGCCATATTAACAACAAATAAATTTTGAAACAATATTTAATTGAAGAAGTAGTACGATGTTAATATTTTTTGTAAAAAGTAAATCTACAAAAAACAATTTTAGAATAAAATTATACGTTTGTTTTAAAAAATATTTTTTGGAAAAATGATTGTCAATTTCTAGGGCAATCTCCACCAAATTAGTGCCAAGTTATGTAATTTACTTAAAAAAACATCAAGGCTTTTTTGATAAGATGTTTATTATTAAAATAAGTGGCGACAGCCAAATTGCTTACAATAGAAAGTAAAAAATTAAAACAAAAAACAGAAGAAAGAACTCAAAAACAATCAGAAGATTTCAAAAAAAGGAGCCAGAAAATAGAACATAGAATACAGGTAATAAAAAAAGAATAGAAAAAAGTAAAAAAGTAAAATAAATGACGCTAAAAAGACAAAAAAAGAAGACAAAAATGAGAAATAGAAGACAGAAGAGAAAAAACAGGGAACGGAAAGTAATAAAAATGGGAAACAGAAAACAAGAAAGATTAAAAAATAAGAAATAGAAAATCATTAGTTTTTGCCATATTAACAACAAATAAATTTTGAAACAATATTTAATTGAAGAAGTAGTACGATGTTAATATTTTTTGTAAAAAGTAAATCTACAAAAAACAATTTTAGAATAAAATTATACGTTTGTTTTAAAAAATATTTTTTGGAAAAATGATTGTCAATTTCTAGGGCAATCTCCATCAAATTAGTGCCAAGTTATGTAATTTACTTAAAAAACATCAAGGCTTTTTTGATAAGATGTTTATTATTAAAATAAGTGGCGACAGCCAAATTGCTTACAATAAAAAGTAAAAAATCAAAACAAAAAACAGAAGAAAGAACTCAAATACAGCCAGAAGATTTAAAAAAAGGAGCCAGAAAATAGAACATAGAAAACAGGTAATAAAAAAAGAATAGAAAAAAGTAAAATAAATGACGCTAAAAAGACAGAAAAAAAAGACAAAAATGAAAAATAGAAGACAGAAGAGAAAAAACAGGGAACGGAAAATAATAAAAATGGGAAACAGAAAACAAGAAAGATTAAAAAATAAGAAATAGAGAATCATTTGTTTTTGCCATATTAACAACAAATATATTTTGAAACAAAATATTTAATTGAAGAAGTAGTACGATGTTAATATTTTTTTAAATAAATCTATAAAAATTAATTTTGAAATTTTGACTTAAAAACTATTTTTTGGAAAAATGATTGCCAATTTCTAGGACAACCTCCACAAAATTAGTGCCAAGTCGTGTAATTTGCTGAAAAAACATCAAACCTTTTTTGATAAGATGTTCATTATTGAAATAAGTGTCGACAGCCAAATTGCTTTTACATTTTTCCAATTTGAAATAAAGTGCAATTGTGACCTAATTTTGCGCCTAATTGGCTATTTTTTCCTACTGTGTTAGTATAAAACGGGGTTGCGGTTTAAGCCAAACATTACAACTCCACTCGTCTTCAAAAATGTTTAAAATCGTGAGTATCACAGGTCAAGATCCGAAATTAACCGCGAATAAATTTCCATTGTAAATTTTCAGCTAATTTCTTGCCTCTTGTTCGTCGTTGTTTACTCAGCGATGGAAATAGACGGCCACCCCGTTGTGGAGTAAGTTATTAGTTGTAATAATTTAAATTTTGATGCTTGTTTTCGAAGAGTGGCAACGGGAGACCAGCCGATGACTCTTTCAGCTGTGGATTCTTCTCAAGCACAAGCCCCTTCTGCGGTCAGTAAGCGAATTGGCGGCGTATTGCTTGAAACACTAACCGGCGGAAATTAAAATCTCCAAATCGCCAATAAATAATACTTCAAAGTAAACAGTTGTGTTATTATTTTTCGCTGTGGCAAAAGAGTGAAAGGCACACTTAATTGACATCGAGAACGGACAAATAGCTCCAGGCCTGAATTTATTCTAGGGTCGGTCAGTTCGAAAACAACAATGAGAGAGAATGAACGAAGCGAAATTAACGCGTGACAGATTTATTTGTGTGGCTGATAGCAGACGAGATAACGAGGAAAAATTCGATAGTCATCGATATTTGATTTGGGCACTGCTGACAGCTGGAAGAACCACTCGCTGAAATACATTCAATTCGGTTTATTAAAAGGCGGTTTTGTTGGCTTGTTTTGGCCAGTTTCAGGCACTTGAAATCGTGCTTGAAATTAAAACTCTAGATGGGAAAAAAATTAGGCATTAAACTTAAAATTTTTTATTTGGAAATAGATAACTGGTAGCAATTCAAAATCCTAAAACAAAATTTGTGTTGTTTCTGTTTTTTGATATCGTCTGTATCATCTGTGTTTACTGCTTTTTCTGTCTTCTTTGTTTGTTCGTAGCCTGTATTTTCTTTTCTGTTGTTATCTTTCTTCTTAGTCTTTTTTGTTATTTTTGTTTTTTCTAAATATTTCGGTGTTTTGTCTTCTGTTTTCTACTTTCTGTATTTTCTTTTCGTTTTGGTTTTTGTTTCTTCTTTTTTTGAATCTCTTGTCTTGGATTTCTTCTTTTATATTGTCTTTATTTTCTGAGCTTTGTCTTCTATCTTCTGTTTTTTGGTTTCTGTCATCTGTATTTTGTGTTATTTTAATTTTTGTCTGTCTCCTGTTTTCTGCGTTTGTTTTTTGTTTTTTTGGATTTCTGTTTTTTTTTCGGTTTCTTTTTTCTGTCTTTTGGTTTTGACTTTTTTGTTTTGTCTTCTTTATTTATAGCGTCGGTATCTTTTGTGTTTTCGGTTTTTTGTCTTTTTTGTTTTCTCTTTTGGAATAACTGTTTTCTGTATTTTTTTCATTTATTTCAACCTTCTGCATTATTTTATTTTTGTTTATTTCTAACTGTTTCAGATCTCTGTCTTCTATTTTCTGGGTACAGTTTTTTATTTCTTTTTTAGTTTTATGCTTTTTCTTTTGACTTCTTGTTTTCTGTCTTTTTGTTTTGACTTTTGTATATTGTCTTTTTACATAAGTATTCGAAAAAATTCGAAATTGTCTACATCTGTGTTTCCTGTTCTTTTTTTTTGCTTTCTATATTCTTATTTTTGTCTTCTGTTTTTACTTCTGATTGTCTCCTTCTGTCTTTTTTTATTTTTTCTATTTCTTTATTTTCACCTGTTTTTTGTTTTCTTTGGTTTTCAGTTTTTCTGCTTCTGTTTTGTGCATTCTGTGTTCTAACTTCTCTTTTGTTTTTTGTTCTCAATGGGTTTTCTTCAGTCATCTGCGTTATTTCTGAATTTTTTTTCTAATATTATTTTCATTTGTTTTATGTTTCATTTTTAGCTCCTTTTGTTTTTTTGCTTTTCGCCATCTATTTTATGACATCTTCTTCTGTCTTTCTTCTTCTGATTTCTTATTTTCTGTATTGCTTTAAGTCATTTCAATTTTTTTTTAATTTCTTTTTTGTCATGTTCATGTTCCTTCTTTTGTATTCGTTCTACTGACTTTCTGTCTTATGCGTTCTGTTTTTTAGTTCTTTTGTTTTTTTTTGTTTCTTCTGTCTTCTTTGTTATTGTTTTCTGTAACCTGTTTTTTTGAACTACTGCCTTTCGTTTGCTTTAGTTTTCTCTCTGTTTATTAAATTTTTACTGTTTTTGTTTCTGTTTCTTAATTTCTGCTTTTTGTTATTTTTTTCTGTTTTTCTATTTATGGACTTTGTGTCTTCTGTCTTTTTTCTGAGTCTTTTATTAGTTGTTTGTCTGTTTTTGGTACTCTCTGTTTGATATCTTCTATTTTTTTGAGGTATTCTGTATTGTTTGTATCTTCTGTGTCATTCTTTTCTAACTTCTACCTATTACTTTAAGGTTTTTTTGTTTTCCATGTCTTCTGTCTTCTGTTTTTTGTCTTTTCTATCTTGTAAGTTTTTTGTGTTTTCTATATTTTGTTTTTGATTTAGTTTATTTTTTTCTTCTATTTTATGGAAACAGAAAATAAAGGATAGAAACAGAAGAAAGTAGAAAAAAAAAAGAAATTACATGTTAACAAATTAGAAATGTGAAGAAGAAAAAATACAGAAAACAGAGGGTAACAAAAGGGAAACAGACGGAAATTATCTTCTGTTTTTTTTGTCTTCTGTGTTTTGTTTTAATTTCTGTTTTCAGTGTTCTTTCTTCAGACATCTTCGATTTTTCTCCTTTTTTTTTAATTTTTGTTTCTTGACTTTATTTCTTCTTTTTCTTCTATTTTATGTCTTTTAGTTGCTGTTTTTTGTCATCTGTCTTTTGTTTCCTTCTTCTGTTGTATTAATTTTTTTTCTATTTCTTTTGTTTTATGTTATGTTTTTTAAGCAATCCTGTGTTCCAAGTGGAAGAACCTAACTGAATGGTTTTTTGTTTGAAATGAGCAATTTTATGTGCACCAGCGCGGAGATTTTCATTGTTACAGTCTTGTTTGTAGTTTTAAAGTTTTCCTCGAACACATCGCTGGCAGCAAAACCGGAAAATTCTCTCATTTCGCTCGAAGCCATTGGGAAAAATCGCAGAAATATTGTGTGTGTGCGCTTGGAAATCAATCTTTCCTTTTGTATAATTTATGTTTTTCGCCTTTTTGTGTGTTTAAGCGGCGTTTTGTACCGCCGTCAAGTTATAAAAGCCTTGTAAATCCTTCACTCGGAGTTTAAAGTTTTACGAGCAATATCCATGATTTACATCCGCTTCTTTTATGAAATTTATCCAGTTTTACTATGGCCTGGATCGAGTTAATTAGGACGCTGGTTGCGGTCGCCAAAATTGACCCAACTTGATATCGGATCATTTATCTTTTCTTTTTTATTAAAAACGTACACAAGCATCAGCGTTCTGTAATAAAGATTTCGTTTCATTTCCGGCAAATGGAAAAATTCTTTGTATCGAAGCGCAATTCTTTGATCTCTTTGAATTTCCATCGGCATTTGAACGTGTAATAAGCCTTTTGTTGGATTACCACTCGAACGATCGATCGCAAATTTTTCATCAAACTTAATAACTTAATGGAAAAGTAAATCGAGGAATCGATAGCGAGTCCTTTGAGACCACAAGCCCCCGAAAACTTCAAATTGATTATGCAAATGCCACCCACATATAACCTGTTTTAATCAAATCACCATAAAACGCACATTTTTTTTCAATTTTCCAAGCGCAATGCAAACACTTTGCGCTCAATCCCTCAGCGTAAAAATAAAGGAAACTCATAATTTTTTTATTAGAACATACAGTCGTTTTCAAGTATATTATGATTATTTTTTAAGGATAGAAAATAAAGTACGGAAAAAAATATAAAGGACAGAAATCAAAAAAGTGGAAAGGAAACTTTTTCATAAAATGACGCAGAATTTTTAAACAAAAGAAAACAACACTAACATAAGACAAAAAATAGAATTTCAAAAAAAAAGGGACAGAAAACAGAAATTAGCAGAAAGATGATAAAAAGCAGAATATAGAAATCAAGAAATAACATTAAAAAAATAAGATGATACAGAACACTGGAGTAGAAAGAAAGCGAAAGGCAAAAAACAAAAAACAGAATTTAGAAAATAGGAGTTAAAAGACAGAAAGCAGAAGAGCGAATTCAAAAAACCGAAAAGACATAAATGACAGGTAATAAAGGAATGAAAACACAAAAAAATAAAAATAAAAAAAATAGTTGACAGAAGAAAAAGAAATTGAAATCAGGAGATAAAAGACTTTGTGTCTTCTGTCTTTTTTCTGACTCTTTTATTAGTTTTTCGTTTGTTTTTTTTTGTTTTTTGTATCTCCTGTTTTTGCGTTTTCGATATCTTCTATTTTTTTAAGGTATTCTGTATTATTTGTATCTTCTGTGTGGTCTGTATTCATTCTTTTCTAACTTCTACCTATTACTTTAAGGTTTTTTTGTTTTCCATGTCTTCTGCCTTCTGTTTTCTGTCATTTTTATATTTTGTTTTTTTTTTCTGTTTTTATTTTTGTTTATTTCTTTTCTTCTATTTTGTGGAAACAGAAAATAAAGGATAGAAACAGAAGAAAGTAGAAAAGAAAGAAATAATATGTCAAGAATTAGAAAAAGAGAAGAAATAAGAATAAAAAATGAGATGATACAGAATACTGGAGTAGATAGAAAGAGAAAGGCAAAAAAACAAAAAATTAACACCCAGAAGATAAATATCAGAACAGAATCTAGAAAATAGGAGTTAAAAGACAGAAAGCAGAAGAGCGAATTCAAAAAACCGAAAAGTCATAAATGACAGGTAAACAAGGCAGTAGATTAAAGAATGAAAACACAAAAAAATAAAATTAAAAAAATAGTTAAAGACAGAAGAAAAAGAAATTGAAATCAGAAGATAAAAGGCTTTGTGTCTTCTGTCTTTTTTCTCACTCTTTTATTAGTTTTTTGTCTGTTTTTTCTGTTTTATGTACCTTCTGTTTTTGCGTTTTCGATATCTTCTATTTTATTGAGGTATTATGTATTGTTTGTATCTTCTGTGTGGTTTGTATTCATTCTTTTCTAACTTCTACCTATTACTTTAAGGTTTTTTTTGTTTTTCATGTCTTTTGTCTTCTGTTTTCTGTCTTTTCTTTGTTGTACGTTTTCATTGTTTTCTATATTTTGTCTATTTTCTGTTTGTATTTTAGTTTATTTCTTTTCTTCTATTTTATGGAAACGGAAAATGAAGGATAGAAACAGAAGAAAGTAGAAAAGAAAGAAATAATATGTCAAGAATTAGAAAAGGAGAAGAAATAAGAATAAGAAATGAGATGATACAGAACACTGGAGAAGATAGAAAGAAAAAGGTAAAAGATAAAAAATTAACGCCCAGAAGATAAAAGACAGATCAGAATCTAGAAAATAGGAGTTAACAGACAGAAAGCAGAAGAGCGAATTCAAAAAACCGAAAAGACATAATGAGAGGTAAACAAGGCAGTAGAATAAAGAATGAAAACACAAAAAAAAATAAAATAAAAAAGATAGTTAAAGACAAAAGAAAAAGAAATTAAAATCAGAAGATAAAAGACACAGATTAAAAGAGTAGAGAAGAAAATTTTTAGCAAAAGTTTAAGAAAGTAGAAGGTTTTATTAAGAAAGTAGACAGAAAATAATAAGATAGCAGAAGATAAATACAAGAAAAGCAAAATAAATAAAATCAAAAAATCAAAAGATTAAATACAAAAATTTCCAAAAGAACACAAGAGATGAACCAAAAAAAACACAAAAAACTAAAGAAAGCAGAAGATAGAAGACAGACAGTAGAAAATATAAACCAATAAACAAAAAAAATTGTATATATTTTTTAATTAACAGTAATAAAACAGAAGACCAGAAGACTGAAGAAGATAGAAATATGAGAAAGAAAAAGAAAACAGAAGAATATAAAAAAAATTCAATCAAATAATACAGTAGAATAAAAACAACAAGAAGAAGATAAAAAGCAAGACGAGTAATAAAATATAAATATAAATGGTAGACTGGAAACAAAAATTTCCGAAAAGAAATACAAGAAATCAGCACAGAAACAAAAGCAGAAGATAGAGGACAGAAAAAATACATATTTTTTGAGTAACACAAAATACTGGAGAAAACAGTAAAAGAACTAAGACAGAAAACTAACAAAATATGACAGAAATCAAAAAAGTAAAAATATAAAACTTTCAAATCAGAAACAGAAACAGAAAATTAAAAGACAAATCCAAAAAAAGAAACCGAAGATAGAAGTCAAGAAATAGAAGAAATTAAAATAAAAAAGTAATTTTACAATGAAAAAATACTGAAAAAGATGGAAAGAGAACAAAAACAGAATAGCGTAACAACAAGAATAAAAACAAAACAAAAAAACATATAACATTCCCGTTAATTATTTGTTTTATTAGCTTTTCTCTTCATTTTGGTGCTTTGATGCGAAATTTCGCGTATTTTTCCAGTTCCAGTGCAAATAAAAGGGCGATTCTTTCACGTTTCCAGCCGCAAATGCAAACATTTACCGAAAATAAATCGGTTTTTCACTGTGAAAGAAACTCACTCCTCTATTATGATTTGTGTTTTCCTCCGCGTTTATTTTTGTTTCGAATTGATGGAAGATTAGAGTGATTGTTGACGTTCTCTGAATGAATACATGTTTACGTGCTGTAAACACAATATTGATTTAAGAGACGGGCGCATCATCTTCGCTCCGAATCATGAATATATGTGCACTTTTCGACCGAACACAAAAAATCGTTTTTAAATTAAACCTCCCCTCGTTTCTGATTCCAGTTTAATCAATGTTCGCAACTCCCTCTCATTATTATCCTCAAACTGCTTAAATTGGAACAATTGTCTCGTCGCACAATTCCATCATTCGTGCCCTGAAGTAATTAATTTTTTTTTTTTGAACGATGAATCGAAAGGTTTTTTCTTGAAGCGGTAAACATGAGATTACGCGCTCTTAGAAACTTGATTGAAACTAGCGAAATATTGACGCTTCTTTAAAAAAATCCCAAACGAGCTTAACTCATCTCCGGAATGAAATTAGGGATGCTTTCATTGTAAACGTCTTAAACTGAGTCTTTAGTGAAAAACCGTGTAAATATTTAATTCATTTCTCGTTCGTTGTTCGTTTTTTTTTTGCTGAAAGCTCCAGGGACAAGCTTCATTTACTGATAAGCTTCCTCGTCGAGTGAGTTTAAAAGAAATCGGTTTTCATTTTCTGTTTAGCTTCGATCTTATCTCCTTCATCCAGAAAATTTATACAGAGCACGTGCGTGATTTTTTAGTTTTCTGTCTATTTTGTTTCCTTTCTGATGTCTCCAGTCTTCGACTATTTTTTTATTCTTTCACTTTTTGTGTTTCCTGTTTTTTTACTTTCTATTCTCTTATTTCTGTCTTCTGTTTTTAGTTCTAATTGTCTTCTTTTGTTTTTTTTATTTTTTTTAATTGCTTTATTTTACTTGTTTTTTGTTTTCTTTGGTCTTCAGTTTTTCTGTTTCTGTTTCCTGCATTCCCTGCTCTAACTTCTCTTTTGTTTTTTGCTCTCAATGGGTTTTCTTCAGTCATCTGCGTTATTTCTGAATTTCTGTTTTCCTACTATTTTTGCTTTCTATATTCTTATTTTTGTCTTCTGTTTTTACTTCTGATTGTCTTCTTCTGTCTTTTTTTTTATTTTTTCTATTTCTCTATTTTCACCTGTTTTTTGTTTTCTTTGGTCTTCAGTTTTTCTGCTTCTATTTTCTGCATTCTGTGTTCTAACTTCTCTTTTGTTTTTTGTTCTCAATGGGTTTTCTTCAGTCATCTGTGTTATTTCTGAATTTTTTTTCTAATATTATTTTCATTTGTTTTATGTTTCATTTCTAGCTCTTTTTGTTTTCTTGCTTTCCGTCTTATATTTTATGATTTCTACTTTTGTCTTTCTTCTTCTGACTCCTTATTTTCTAGTCATTTCCAAATTTCTTTTTTTTATTTCTTTATCTGTCATGTTTTTTTAATTTTGCTTTCTACATTCTACCTATCTTCTGTGTGCTTCCTTCCTTTGTCTTCGTTCTACTAAATGTCTGTTTTATGCTTTCTGTCTTTTAGTTCTTTTGTTTTTTCTGTTCATTTATTGTTTTCATTTATTGTATTTGTTATTTTTGGTCTTCAGTTTTTCTATTTCTCTTTTCTACCTTTTTTCTGCATTCTTTGTTGTAACTTCTCTTACGTTTTTTGTTCTCAATGGGTTTTCTTCAGTCATATGCGTTATTTCTGAATTTCTTTTTTCCTATTATTTTTTTCATTTGTTTTTTGTTTCATTTCTAGCTCTTTTTGTTTTCTTGCTTTCCGTCTTATATTTTATGATTTCTTCTTCTGCCTTTCTTCTTCTGACTCCTTATCATCTAGTCATTTCCAAATTTCTTTTTTTTTTATTTCTTTATCTGTCATGTTTTTTTAATTTTGCTTTCTACATTCTACCTATCTTCTCTGTGCTTCCTTCCTTTGTCTTCGTTCTACTAAATGTCTGTTTTATGCTTTCTGTCTTTTAGTTCTTTTGTTTTTTCTGTTCATTTATTGTTTTCATTTATTGTATTTGTTATTTTTGGTTTTCAGTTTTTCTATTTCTCTTTTCTACCTTTTTTCTGCATTCTTTGTTGTAACTTCTCTTACGTTTTTTGTTTTCAATGGGTTTTCTTCAGTCATATGCGTTATTTCTGAATTTCTTTTTTCCTATTATTTTTTTCATTTGTTTTATGTTTTATTTCTAGCTCTTTTTGTTTTCTTGCTTTCCGTCTTATATTTTATGATTTCTTCTTCTGCCTTTCTTCTTCTGACTTCTTATCATCTAGTCATTTCCAAATTTCTTTTTTTTATTTCTTTATCTGTCATGTTTTTTTAATTTTGCTTTCTACATTCTACCTATCTTCTCTGTGCTTCCTTCCTTTGTCTTCGTTCTACTAAATGTCTGTTTTATGCTTTCTGTCTTTTAGTTCTTTTGTTTTTTCTGTTCATTTATTGTTTTCATTTATTGTATTTGTTATTTTTGGTCTTCAGTTTTTCTATTTCTCTTTTCTATCTTTTTTCTGCATTCTTTGTTGTAACTTCTCTTACGTTTTTTGTTCTCAATGGGTTTTCTTCAGTCGTATGCGTTATTTCTGAATTTCTTTTTTCCTATTATTTTTTTCATTTGTTTTTTGTTTCATTTCTAGCTCTTTTTGTTTTCTTGCTTCCTGTCTTATATTTTATGATTTCTTCTTCTGTCTTTCTTCTTCTGACTCCTTATCATCTAGTCATTTCCAAATTTCTTTTTTTTATTTCTTTATCTGTCATGTTTTTTTAATTTTGCTTTCTACATTCTACCTATCTTCTGTGTGCTTCCTTCCTTTGTCTTCGTTCTACTAAATGTCTGTTTTATGCTTTCTGTCTTTTAGTTCTTTTGTTTTTTCTGTTCATTTATTGTTTTCATTTATCGTATTTGTTATTTTTGGTCTTCAGTTTTTCTATTTCTTTTTTCTACCTTTTTTCTGCATTCTTTGTTGTAACTTTTCTTACGTTTTTTGTTCTCAATGGGTTTTCTTCAGTCATTTGCGTTATTTCTGAATTTCTTTTTTCCTATTATTTTTTTCATTTGTTTTATGTTTCATTTCTAGCTCTTTTTGTTTTCTTGCTTTCCGTCTAATATCTTATGATTTCTTCTTCTGCCTTTCTTCTTCTGACTCCTTATTTTCTAGTCATTTCCAAATTTCTTTTTTTTATTTCTTTATCTGTCATGTTTTTTTAATTTTGCTTTCTTCATTCTACCTATCTTCTCTGTGCTTCTTGCCTTTGTCTTCGTTCTACTAAATGTCTGTTTGATGCTTTCTGTCTTTTAGTTCTTTTGTTTTTTCTGTTCAATTATTGTTTTCATTTATTGTATTTGTTATTTTTGGTTTTCAGTTTTTCTATTTCTTTTTTCTACCTTTCTTTTGCATTCTTTGTTGTAACCTCTTTTACGTTTTTTGTTCTCAATGGGTTTTCTTCAGTCATATGCGTTATTTCTGAATTTCTTTTTTCCTATTATTTTTTTCATTTGTTTTTTGTTTCATTTCTAGCTCTTTTTGTTTTCTTGCTTTCCGTCTTATATTTTATGATTTCTTCTTCTGCCTTTCTTCTTCTGACTCCTTATTTTCTAGTCATTTCCAAATTTCTTTTTTTTATTTCTTTATCTGTCATGTTTTTTTAATTTTGCTTTCTACATTCTACCTATCTTCTGTGTGCTTCCTTCCTTTGTCTTCGTTCTACAAAATTTCTGTCTTATGCTTTCTGTTTTTTAGTACTTTTGTTTTTTTCTGTTCATTTACTGTTTTCATTTATTGTATTTGTTTTCTTTGATTTTGAGTTTTTCTGTTTCTGTTATTTCTGCGTTATTTCTGAATTTTTTTCCTAATATTTTTTTCATTTGTTTTTTGTTTTATTTCTATCTTCTTTTGTTTTCTTGCTTTCCGTCTTATATTTTATGACTTCTTCTTCTGACTTCTTATTTAGTCATTATAAATTTTTTTCTTTTTATTTCTTTTTCTATCATGTTTTTTTAATTTTGCTTTCTACATTCTACCTATCTTCTGTTTGCTTCCTTCCTTTGTCTTCGTTCTACTGACTTTCTGTTTTATGCGTCCTGTCTTTTAATACTTTTGTTTTTTTCTGTTCATTTACTGTTTTAATTTTTTCTAGTTTCTTTCTGTCATCATTTTTCTATTTTTTCTACTTTCTTCGACCTTCTTTATTTTTACAATAACTTAAGTTTAAAAGAAATCGGATTTTATTTTCCAGTTATCTTCAATATTGTCCTTTCCACCTATAATTTATACCCAGCACGTGACTGTAGATATTTTGCTCATTTTTTTCATAAACAAGCAGGCGCTTGTTGTGTAATTAGCGGAAATAGGGCGACCCTTATCGTCGCTAAAAGCGCGCCATTGTGTTGCAAAGCTCGCTACTGCAATTAGTACTCGGTAATCTCCTTACTAGTCTTTTGGTTCAATATTTACGCTTGCCTCTTGACCTTAAAGCGCTAGGTTTGCACAGTCAACAGACGTTGATTGATTTGATTTTGCCTATGCACCACACTGAAACCCTATTTTTTCTTTTTCACAGTGTGAGAGAGAGAAGACACAAATTGTGGTAAATCCTCCAGGATTGAGACGTCGTCATGTCATGGACAATATTAATGTTAGCTGTGCGCTCGATAACTGCCAGAATCAAGCTCGTTAATCTCACAGTTATTTGTGGGAAAATTGCCGAATTGTTGCAACGCTACGTTTATTAATTTTATAGTTGGTTAATAAATTATTGAAACTGTATTGATTAGTACAAAAAAAAACTGAAAAAAAACAGGAGACAAAAGACAAAAATCAGACATGAAAATAGTGAAAACAGAAATAGAGGTCAAACAAAAGACATAGGAAAGAAAAAAATAGAATAATAACAAAAAAAAAAGAATAAATTAGACGTTTAGAAAAAAAGAAATAACTAACTACTATAGAAATATAAAATAAAAGAAAAAAACAAAAAAAAAACAAAAAACAATACACAGAAGACTAAACAAGAAGACAGGAAAGGCAGGAAATCAGAAGACAGAAGACTAAAAATGAAGACATAACAGAAGACAGAAAAAATAATAGAAAAACAAAAAATTTGAAATGATCCAGAAATCAGAAGAAAGCGAAAAAAAAAAGAACAAAATAAGACAAAATATAGAATATGCTCGTACGAAACAAGAGACAGATTACAGAATCAGAAAAAGAAAAAAACACGAACTAAACAGAAATCAGAAATTAAAAGAAAAAGAATAAAGACTAAAAATCAGTGTAGCAGAAATTTGACAGAGACAGAAGATAAAAAACAGAAGAAATAAAAAAAAAATTCTGAATACTAAACAATAAAAAAAGAAATTTTGAAAACAAATAGAAATCAAAATACGCCAGAAGAAAGGAGACAAAAGTCAATGAAGTGGAAAACGACTAAAAATTTATTTTTTTTAAGCAAAAAAGTAAATTATTGTGCAAAATTTCTTAGCAAGTAAGCCAATAAATCACAGAATTATGTCAAAATAACATTATTTTTGAGAGTTCTCAATATTTAAACACGGTTTTAAACCAAAAATCAAGTTTTCCTTTCTGCTTTCATTAAATTAGAACAAAAAATCATCAAATTTGGTCGAAAATGACCAAAAATTTACTTTTTGTAAGCATTTAATCGACAAAAACATAATTATTGTCCATTTTTTTTGAAATGTAAAGCAATAAATTACAGAATTATCTCAAAAATGACATTATTTTTGTAATATTTGAGACTTTAAACACGTTTTTAGATCAAAAATTAAGTTTTTTTTCTTGTTTTTATTAAAATAGAACAAAAAATTACCAAATTTGGTCAAAAATAACAAAAAACTTACTTTTTTTAAGCATTTAATCAGCAAAAATTTAATTATTGCCTAATTTTTTTTGTAATGTAAAGCAATAAATTACAGAATTATGTTAACAATGACATTATTTTTGCAAGTTTTGAGACTTTTAACACGTTTTTGGACAAAAAATTAAGTTTTTCTTCTTGTTTTCATTAAACTAGAACGAAAAAATTGTTAAATTTGGTCGAAAATGACTAAAAATTTACCTTTTCTATGCATTTTTTAAGCAAAAACCTAATTATTGCGTAATTTTTTTAAAAATGTAAGGCAATAAATTACAGAATTATGTTAACAATGACATTATTTTTGCAAGTTTTGAGACTTTTAACACGTTTTTGGACAAAAAATTAAGTTTTTCTTCTTGCTTTCATTAAACTAGAACGAAAAAATTCTTAAATTTGGTCGAAAATGACTAAAAATTTACCTTTTCTAAGCATTTTTTAAGCAAAAACCTAATTATTGCGTATTTTTTTTTAAAATGTAAGGCAATAAATTACAGAATCATGTAAAAAATGACAACATTTATGCGAGTTTTGAGACTTTTAACACGTTTTTGGACAAAAAATTAAGTTTTTCTTCTTGTTTTAATTACACTAGAACAAAAAAAACACCAGATTTGGTCGAAAATGACCAAAAATTTACCATTATTACCTAATTTTTTTTAATGTAATGTAATAAATTACAGAATTATGTCAAAAATGACATTATTTTTGCAAGTTTTGAGACTTTTAACACGTTTTTAGACAAAAATTAAGTTTTTCTTCTTGTTTTTATTAAACTATTCACCAAAAACATAACTGTTGCGGGCGGAAAATTTCTTAAAAAGTGAAAACCTATTATTATTATTATTATTATTATTATTTATATTATTTATCACTATATGTTAACCTAATGATTTGGAAGAAGTAGGAAGAAGAAAGCAAAAGAAAAAAGAAACAAAAGTTAGAAAAGAACATAAAACAAAAATAAAATAAAATTTTAATAATCCATAAGTTTATACTTGAAGTATTATGTTCGTATTTTATTAGTTTATCTATGACTGACTGTCTTAACATCAATAAACCAATTTTTAAAATCACGACACTAAAAACAAAAAACTGTATGAAAAAAGTAGGAAGGTCGCAGAAAACAGACCACATGTCAAAAAACAAACAGAAAAAGAAAAAATAAACACGATATCAAAGAAAAAAGAAAACGAAAAAAAAAATAAGAAAAGAATTGTTGCCAGGAGCCACAAAACTTGTACCTCACTTGCTTATGGTGCATTTTTTGACTGACTTGATATTTTTTTCGACAAAATAATTCATTAGTACGTATTGACATGAACGTAAAGGGAATTAAGCGATTGTTTATCCGGAATTAGTTTGATGAAATGTAATGCCAACAAACAAACAGCCTCAGAATCGATAAAATTCGCTGAAAAATGCGTTCAAAATCGGTGCAATTTCTTGCAAGATGCAATGAATGGTCGCAGGAGCGTCCAGGATTCAACTCAGTAGCCTCGACAGGATCGCGCAATCCTCCCGCCTTCATTCCTCCGTTTCCTGCAGCAGGCAGCAGCAGCAGCAGCAACTTCTGTTTCTCTTTCGAGCAGTTTGAATCGAATCGTCGTCGTTCGAGCATCGGTTGTTGTGTTCTTGTCGTTACTTTCACGCGAAGTGGTGCAGTTATGTGATGGGGTGCTTTCTGACAGTGGGGGTGCTCTTCTCAACCCTTTGTCTATTTGCTGCAGGTGAGGGAAATGCGTCGTGAGTGTTATGTGGGGTGGAAATTGATTAGGGGACATGAGGAGAAAAAAGTGCGGATGTAAACGATTGCGACAAGTCTCGAGGGAGGAATAGAGGGCCCACAATTGAATTGAGAGAGTTCGAGAGCGGCTTAACAAGGAGCTAAAGTGGTTGAGGAAAAAAATTACGATTGGAGTTTTGGGCAAAATTGTAGCTTAGTCAAAAGTTGGAATATTACATTTGAATGATGAATTCAAGCTTGTCTAAACTTAAAAAAAAATGGACACGTTTTGAAAAATTTCACAAAAATACAAGCAAAGGAAAATATTCGTAGCTAGTACTTTGCTACTTTTATGAAAAAATCAAAATTTTTGATTTTTGGGACCATTTTTTGGACCAATTTTTAAAAACCAAAAATTGTGTCAAAATCGGGAGCGAAAATTAGTTGGGTTTTTTTCTTAAATTTTTTTGACCGTTTTGGAAAAAATTTTGAAGATTTTGGAAAAACTTAAACGTGCCATTAGAATATTTTTTGGCCGCCACTTAGGAATAAGTATGTTGATTTTTTGGATACTTTCTAACTTGTGAGATAAGAATTATATGAATTTTACTTCTTTCAAAAATTATGAACAAAAAAATACAAAAATCGTACCCATTTGGATCAAAATGAGAATTTTTCAAAAATTACTTTAAAATGAGCTTGAATACTTAAAATTTAAATAAAATAAGACATTTTTAGATTCATTTACCACTGTTCAGCTTAAAACAATTATTTATTTTGAAATGCAAATGTAGCTTTTGTCTACATACAAAAAATATAGGTTTACAAAAAGAAAAATTCGTACACAAATTTGAAATTACAAAATTTGCTTGTGAAATAATGTTGTTTGTTATAATTTTCTTACTGTATGGAAAAAAATGAGAATTTTTCGTTCCGTGTGGAAAAAACCAAAAAGGGCCAAAAAATAGATTTTAGGATTTGGTAATTTTTTAAATACGACTATTTGGTAAAAGAATTGTCTTAAACTCTTTTGCAAAAATTATGTGTATAAAATTTTTGAGAGTCAAAATTGTCACGTTTTAATCGAAATTTTGAAAATTACAAATAGAATCAAAGCCCCGTTTACATATTGAAAATCTTGATAAAGAATTAAGTAAAAAAGAAAGTGTTTATTTAAATTCGGAACAAATAAAAATATTTCACTTCATGTAGAAAAAACTCAAAATTGGCCAAAAATATATATATTTTTTGGATTATTTTAAAGATTTGTTAATTTTTTAAATAGTTATAGCTTCTTAGCCTATTTGAAATAAAAATCTTATAAATTCCCGCCTGTCAAAAGCTTTTGTCAAAAATTATGTACTTATTTCGAAAAATATTAAATTTTTGAGAGTTAAAATTATGAAAATTTTGAAAACTACATATGGGACCAAAATTTTGTTTGTAAATTTTTAATCCTGGTTACAAATGGACTAAAAAGAGATATGTTTAATAAAAAAATTTTTACTATTTTGAGAACAAATAAGGATATTTTACTTTATATAGGAAAATTCTAAAAAGGACCCAAAATATTGTTTTTTTGTTACTTAAAGATTTGTTATTTTTTTACTATTTAATAATCGTTCAAATTCAAGCTTGTTCAAACGATTTTTAAAAAATTATGGAAACATATTTTGAGTTTTGGAAAATTCTTAAATGTTTAAAGTTTTGGCAAAAATCTCAAAAACTACAAATACGATCGAACCGCAGTTTGAAAATTTAAAATCTTGTGTTTATGATTTTTTTATGATTTTTTTACGTAATTTTTGTTGGATTTGAAAAAAATTAAAAAAATGGAAAATTTTCAAAATAACTCAAAAATCATTAAGAAATTCGGATTAGTTTGGCCACGGTTCGATTGCTGGGGTCGCCTAATGTGAGAATGTTCTTAATTACAATCAAGTTAGTTTTAATTACCACAATTATGGGGACATTTCCAGTGTGAGAAATTTAACAAAATTCGAGGCCAAAATCCGGAAATTCTGTAACGTTTCTAATAAATTTTGTAGGTGATTTTGTCAACAAACCGATGTTGAAACAAACGCATTCGGAATAATTTATAAAAGTTTGGTCATGTTGGTCGGCCCGTTCCTAACTGTTTGTTTGCCTAGTTATAAATAATAATTACGGTTTTAATCGAGAGGTGTGTTCAAGGCTGTCCCTTTTATGGCTCCGGAGTTTTTTCCGGGTCGGGACAGCCGAGCGCACCATTTAGGGAAATTCAGTGTTATTCACCCAAAAATTGTGCGTGGGTGTCTAATCCCAACACTTTTCACTCCAAGGTGTGGAGAATTTGTACGAAGAAACGTTGCGGAACGACGATCAAGGACATTGACGACCCCCAGATCGACCGGATCTGACACCAAGATGATTCGAAAGCGAAATTCCAGTTCAAGGAAAAATTCACCTTGAAGCGCATTTTTTCACCAAATTGGACGCTAACGCGCTGTGAAATTGTGGAAATCGAGACGATTTTGTGAAATTTTGGTAAAAAATGACGTGAAATTAACGACTAAACGCGAGCGGAGGAGCTAATTTAACTTGTTAATCTCATTTCGGCAAAAAACTACGTTTAGATTTTCATTAAAAGCGTTACAGAATTTCCGGAAATTGTGGTTTTGACCTCCAGTTGTTAAATTTCTCACAAACTGGAAATGTCCCCATAATTGCTGTAATTAAAATTAAATTTTAAAACTATTTCACATTAAGTGACACTAGGAATTAAACCGCGGCTAAGTAAATCCAAATTTTTTAATTTTTTTTGAATTATTTCAAACAAAGCAAATTTTTTTAAACCCGCGTTTTAATATTATATTTAGCGATAGTTTATAGAAAATATATAGAAATGCTAAAAAAATTTAATACACCTAAAATTTGTTTTAGCCCAATCTCTAGTTTTCGAGGTTTTGATCAAAAGCTAAAATTTTCCTAAAACTCAAAAAGTGTGCATAATTTTTGAAAAATTGTTAAATTTGTACGATTATTACGTCAAATAGTCTTAGAAGTCACAAACTATTCAAAAAAAAATTAGCAAATCTTAAAATGATAACCAAAAAATCAATATTTTGGGTTCTTTTTGGAATTTTTTACATGAAAAAATAAAGCAAAATATCCTTATTTTTTTCCAAAATGGTAGTCATATTTAATAGATTTTTTCTTTTTACTTAAACTTTAACCAAAATTTCAGATATTTGGCCTAAAGGTAACGACTTCACCTTTCAGAAAGATAAAATTTTTCATATTTCAAAATATGTGCATATTTTTTTAAAACTGCGTTTTAATATTATATTTAGTGATAGTTTTGGTATTTTTTTTGGATTTTTTCGACATAATGCAAAATATTTTACTTTTTTTTTCAAAATGCTAAACAAAATTTAATACTCCAAAAATTTTAAGTATGCAAACAGTGTTTTAACCCGATCACTAGTTTTCGAGGCTTTGGTCAAAAGCTAAGATTTTCCTAAAACTCACCAAGTGTGCAAAATTTTTGAAAAATATTTAAATTTGTACGATTATTTTACGTCAAATAGTCTTAGAAGTTAAAAATTATTCAAAAAATTAGCAAATCCCAAAATAATGGCCAAAAAATCAATATTTTGGGTCCTTTTTGGATTTTTCTACATGAATAATAAAGCAAAATATTCTTATTTTTTTCCAAAATGGTAGTCATTTTTAATAGATTTTTTTTTTACTTTAAGTTTTAACCAAAATTTCAGATATTCGACCTAAACGTTACGATTTCAACTTTCAGAAATATAAAATTTTTCAAATCACAAAATATGTGCATTTTTTTAAAACTTGCGTTTTAATATTATATTCAGTGTTAGTTTTGGTAGTTTTTTTAGATTTTTTCGACATAATGCAAAATATTTTACTTTTTTTTTCAAAATGCTAAACAAAATTTATTACTCCAAAAATTTTAAGTATGCAAACAGGGTTTTAACCCGATCACTAGTTTTCGAGGTTTTGGTCAAAAGCTAAGATTTTCCTAAAACTCAAAAAGTGTGCAAAATTTTGGAAAAATATTTGAATTTGTACGATTATTTTACGTCAAATAGTCTTAGAAGTTACAAATTATTTAAAAAATTAGCAAATCCTAAAATGATGGCCAAAAAATCAATATTTTGGGTCCTTTTTGGATTCTTCTACATGAATAAATAAAGCAAAATATCTTTATTTTTTTCCAAAATGGTCATTTTTTGATAAACTTTTTTCTTTTTACTTCAGTTTTAACCAAAATTTCAGATATTCGACCTAAACGTGACGATTTTAACTTTCAGAAAGATAAAATTTTTCAAATCCCAAAATATGTGCATATTTTTTGAAAATTGTCAAGCAAAAAAAATTAGAACGAAATAAAGTGAAAAAAAATGTTTAGGCTTATTTTAACAAAAAAATAGCGAGAAAAAAATAAATTTTTATTAAAAACGTTATTAAAAATTATTATTATTAAAATATATTATTAATATTAAATATTATATTAAAACGAATTTCCGGAAATTGGGTATTTTTAACTCCAGTTTGTTAACCTCGAATTACTTATCGATTTACTTTAAGTACAAGCAACTTATGGTCATACTTTTTTTAGTAAAATTGATAATTGAGCGATTCTCCGAAACACAAGACAAAATAAATGGAAAAAATCTCAAAAAACTACAAGAAAAAAATTACTTAAGAACTTAGTTTTTGAAAATTGAGAAGTTGTGTTTTTGGACTTCAAACGAGTAAAATTTTTCCAAAACTGTTTGAATTTTAATCAAGTTAATTCTCAAAATAGGAGGAAATAAGTTGAAACAAAAACTTTGGGAAAAGAATTAAATTATTATTTCACTTATGACTTGATAAAAAATGTCCTGTTCGAGTTCCACTTGCCCATTGGCCAAAATCAGTGTCAAAACATTTTGCGGCCGTTTATTTCCGTCTTGGCAGTTAATAACAGAGGAAACGTTCGTTCCACTCAGGCAAAAAGGCACTTATGCACGCTCCATTTCGTTTGTTTTTGTTCATGGCATATCGATCGTACTTTCTATCGTACCAGCACCCATATTGGTATCTGTAGAAATCCAATTGGAAAAAACCGGAGAAACGGACTTTTCGTTAATTATTTCTTGTTGTTGAGTCAATTGTTGCTGTGAAGGTCGAAGGAGTGAAAGTGGTTGGGAGTTGGTGTAATATACCAACAAAGAGATATGTGTCAAGACTTGCGATAATTTTTGAGGAGTCTTTCAGGAATTTATACGATTTTTTCTGTAATTAGTGTTGTGTGTGTGGTTTGAGAGGCGCGGAAAAATGCTGTTGTCTCGATTGAAAGAGAAAGTCTTTTAACCTTTCCAAGTTCCAAGGCGAATGCGACCGGAGTTAATCATAGTGTTTGAGATCACGGTTTATGTTTTGTTCTATTATTATAAATAACTGTTTCAGTTTTTACGGAATTTGTGCGTTGTTATGTAATGACGAAAGGTGAAAGTCAACCAAAAAACCAACAGACAATGATGTGAGCTTTAAGCCATCACACTGAATTGCCTGCAATTAGATTAAATGACTCGAGGAAAAAATTAAACACACACATTCATTTTTTCAAGAAAATTAATTCAAATCGTTTAATAAAAATTTTAATTAAATATTTTCAACAGCGGAAGTGTTCAGAAACCCTCCAAGATTCTCTATTAACCTGGAAATTGATCCTTACAGGGGGTAAAGCTTGCAGCTTTTGATCTCTTATTTTTTGCGGCCAAAATACCCATAATTTTTTCCAAGATGAGCAAGCAGGTGTTTGCTTTTTATTTAAATTATGCAATTGTAGAACTGGTTCCTCGTCGAAATTTTATTACGCAGCTGGATTTCGGACTTATTTCAGAGACTCCAAGCTGTGACACTTTTAACGCGATCTTATCGCTTCAATATTCAAATCATCGCACGTGCATTTTCACTTTTTAGATGAAAGTGCGACCTAGAGATTTGAACCAAGAGCTGTGATTTGCACACTTTCGACAATCAATCATCTCACGGTTTTTTACTGATCTCATTTTGGCAAATTTTGTTGTTGAAAATGAGAAAAACGAGGTGATTTTAGGTGTGTCTTTTATTTTCACGCTAAACTATATCTGTTTTTGACATTTTTGATGTTAGTTTTTGACAAATTTGGTTATTTTTGACATAAAGTCAAATGAATGATGGGAGACTGAGATGACTTTTGACTTCTTTTGTTATTTTCGTGCAAAACTATATCTGTTTTTGACATTTTTTATGTCAGTTTTTGACAAATTTTGTTATTTTTGTCATTAAGTCAAACGAATGATGGGAGACTGAGATGACTTTCGACTTCTTTTGTTATTTTCGTGCAAAACTATATCTGTTTTTGACATTTTTGATGTCAAGCTTTGACAAATCTAGTGGTTTTTGACATTAAGTCAAATGAATGATGGGAGACTGAGATGACTTTCGACTTCTTTTGTTATTTTCGTGCAAAACTATATCTGTTTTTGACATTTTTAATGTCAAGCTTTGACATAATATTTGGTTGTTTTTGACAACAACAAAATTATTTCTTTTAACAATTAAAAGTCGTAGACGATTCTGCTTTTGACAATTTTTTTGACCAATTTTTATGTATTTTGTGAATTTTTTTTCGTTGTTTCTGACTTTTTTGAATCCCAAGTTTTTGCTAACTGAGATATTTTTGAAAAAAATTACACTGTTTATAAGACTGTCTGTGTTTTTTTTTAATTATATCTATTTTCAACATTTTATTAGTATGAAATTATTAAACTTGTTTTTCACAAGTTTCTGATGTTTTTTGACAACTTTTGAATTAAACGAGCAGATTTTTGACTTGTTTTGTTACATACCTTTAAAATTTAGTTGACTTTAACAAAAATAAAGTTGGAAATAGTAACCAAACCTTGACAAAGCTGTTTTTGCCAGTTTTTTTGACATGTTTTTACTAATTTTCAAATGTACGTCTATTTTTGACATATCGTAGTTTAAAATAATGACAAAAATGTAATTGTTTTTGACAACTGTTCGATCATCAACCTTAATGTTTCCGTCTTTTTTGGACAACTATAGTTTAAAATGAGGCGTTTTTACTATTTTTTTCTGTTTTTTACATTGCTGAATGTCAAGTTCAGTAAATTCTGTTGCTTTTGACACAAATAATTTAGCTATTTCTACTTCTGATTATAAAAAAGTGACAGAAGCGTTTTTAAAGTATGTATTGTCAAAAACGAGAGTGTCTTTTACTTTTTTTGGTTAATTTCTATTTGCGATTTTGACAAATTAGATTGTTTTTGACAGCATTACAATGATGTTTTTTGACTATTGTATAAAATGAGCAAAGTTTTAACCCGTTTTGCTGTTTTTCATTGCTTTTTGGTGTTAATTGTGTTTTTGACAATTATTTTTGACATTTTTTTATTTCTCCCATGTGATTTTCGCCTGTTTTTGACATTTTTGGATTCGTGATTTTGGTAGTTTTTGCCAAAAATGACACGTAATTGTTATTTGGTGGTGTTTTTGACAACGACTGGACACTTTCTTTTGTTTTTGGCGCGCCATCTCTCGTAATTATGCAGATTTTGTTATTTGAAAATGTTGTAGTCGTGAAATACGGCGTCATTGACATTTTCCCGTGTTTGAGAGCGTCTGAGAACTGACCGCTTGTACATTTACAGTCTAATTTAACTCGACTTTATCTAAGCTCGAAGCCAAACAATGGCCGTAATGGAGTTTTAACAATGTTTGCACGTGATGCATCTCCATAAACCTCCCCTTGTTGTTGACATTAGGCGTCCTTGGAAAGTGAACGGTTTGACATTTGATTGTTCGCTTTTTTTTTCCGGTAAAGAAGCGTTAATATTCAAACAGTCGCTGATTACTTAATATCGAAAGCCAGCATGTGCTAACTGAGGGAAAGCGAAATCATTAATATTTATAAAAGATGCGATTTCAGTGCCCTTTAAAAGCAAACAGTTTGATTATTTTACGATGAAGTGAAGAGAAAAATTTATTTGTCCCCCTGACCCCACTTTCATTCGCTCCAAATTCAAATTTTTCGCCTTTCGAATCGGTAATTAGCGACAGTTATGATTTATGGTTTGTCATCTCGGTCGCCAGTCGGTAAATTCGTTTCCTGTATCGTTGATTCAAAATCGGATACAGATTGGCATTTGAAAAATTTGCGATTAACGAGCGTTTAAGTAACTCGACGAGTGAAAGGAAGGCCGGCTGGAGGTTTAAACTCATTTAGGTCGGACACACCCATCTGTTTTGTTCGACAAATTAGCGAATTTAGACGAATTTCTAACTTAATTAAGACTGAGAAGCGCGATTTTAACTCTAAACAATTTTTTTAAGAGAAATATTATCTAGGTCTTCCTGTATATTTTAGTCTAGTAGGCGGAGCGGAGTTAAATGTGGGTAATTAAGATCAGGGCTTTTTCTTCATAAAAAAAACATTCGTCTATATCTCCCGATAATTCTTGATCTAGTGGGCGGAGCTTGGTTTAAGTGGCAGATTTGGAATCCTTGGACAAATTTATATAAGAAAGTACACTCTTTACTTGAAAAAACATTTTATTTATGAATTTTGGGTTAATTTTCCAGGATTTTTAATATTTTTCATTGACAATTGCATTATTTGATTATATCACAAGTTCTAGTAGGCGGAGCTAATTTTAGGTGACAGATTTAGATTCCCCAGATCAAATTACATGAGATGGATACTAATTTTATTAAGGGAAAAATTTATTTTAGAAATTATAATCATTTTCCAGTAGTTTTTGTCTTTACACTAGTCTCCATCTGCCTATATCTGCCGATAACTTTCGATCCAGTGGGCGGAGCTAGATTTAAGCGACAGATTTGGAATCCTTATACAAATTTACTTACAAAAATGCACAATTTACTTGAAAAAACAGTTTATAAAAAAATTCTGAACCTATTTTCCACAATTTTGATATATTATTTTTCTAAGATTACTGAATTATTTTACTATATCACCACTTATAGCGTGCGTAGCTAATTTTAGGTGACAGATTTGGATTCCTTAGATCAAATTACATAAGATAAGTGTTATTTGTAATAGGAGAAAAAATTATTTGAGAAATTTGAACTCATTTTCCAGTAGTTTTCATTTCTCTATCAGCCTACGTCCGCATGTATCTGCTGATAATTTTTGAAACAGCAGGCGGAGCTCGGTTTAAGTGACAGATTTGGAATCCTTAGACAAATCTACATAAGATATAGCACACTTTACTTGAAAAAACATTTTATTAATGAATTCTGAGCACACTTTCTACAGTTTTTAATATTTGTTATAAACAGCTGAATTATTTGACTATATCACCACTTCTAGTAGGCGAAGCTAGTTTTAGGTGACAGATTTGGATTCCTCAACTCAAATTACATAAGATAGGTACTATTTTTAATGGGAGAAAAATTTATATTAGGAATTTGAACTCATTTTCCAGTAGCAATCGTCTTTGCACCAGTCTACATCTGCATATATCTGCTGATAATTTTTTATCCAGTAGGCGGAGCTACATTTAGGTAACAGATTTGAAATCCTTAGGCAATTTTGTATAAGATGGGGCACACTTTACTTGAAAAAAAACTTTGATTAATGAATTGTGAGCCTATTTGCCATAATTTGTAATATTTTTCAAAGACAACTGAATGATTTGACTATATCATCACTTCTAGTAGGCGGTGGCAATTTTAAGCGACAGATTCGAATTCCCCAGATCAAATTACATGAGACAGGTGCTATTTTTAATTGGGGAAAAATTTATTTAAGAAGTTTAAACTCATTTTCCAGTAGTTTTCGTTTTTGCACAAGACAGTGTGTCTACAACTGTGTATAATTTTTGATCTAGTAGGCGGAGCTAGGTTTAGGTGGCAGATTTGGCTTCCTCAGATCAAGTTACATAAGATGGTGACTATTTTTATTAGGAGAAAAATTAATTATGCAATTTGAACCCATTTTCCAGTAGAAATGAAAAAAAAAACTGTTGTTTCGTGTCTAGAGCCCAGTTCCCTGCCGCCTTGATGCATGAATATGCATCAAAATTTGATGCGTTATGCTAATTATATTACCGTCCTGTTCGTGGCAAATATATCAGGCTTTCAGTGGTCCCTCTCCTAAATCAGGAGCGAGAGCTTTGCGGCCTCTGTGCTCTAATTACGCGCCGGGATTCCAGACAATATTGCTTATGGTTAATTTATACGTCCCGAGATTGCATTTAAAATCAAGATTAAAACCACCACGTTTGTGTTTAGCACCGTGCTGAAAAAACAAGTGAATCGGTGGATAATTAATCGCTGACCACTGCGATCAAGACACACCAACCAACCAACGTGTATAAATCTTTCGGACTGCACTTCGTCTTTATTACTCGGCTTTTATTCTTGGAAGCGAAACTAATGCAACGGGCATTAATTACCAGATAATTTTATAAAGCTTGTAATAAATTCGGACGGATTGATTAACGAGCAAATTTCTGAATTGACTTATTCTTCTTTCTTCAACGAGTGAGAAGCGAGATTTTACGAGACTGAGATGAGGGTTTTTATACATTTATGGACACCCACTCTATCGGGTTTTATGGAGGTATTAAAGCGTATGCACATAAACAAGAAATAAAAGATTGAGTTAAGGGAACGGCGGATGGATGGAAAAATACGAACAAGGAGCTTGGCTTGCTTAAGCCGGGCTACAAATTGAAATTTTGAATCTCTTTACCTTGGTAAATTTGTAAGAATTCCAAACTTAGTGCAAATGAGTTCACATTCATTCAATATTTTTTTCTCCGAAATGAAATAGTCACAATCTTATAAATTGTGGTCTGGGAACTCAAATCAATCACTTAAAATTAGCTCCGCCTACTAGAAATAATGATATAGTAAAATAATTCAATTGTTTTTGAAAACTATGAAAAATTGTAGAAAATGAGCTCTAAATCCATTAATAAATTGTTTTTTCAAGTAAAATGTGCTGTTTCTTATATAGATTTGTCTACGGATTCCAAATCTGTCACTTAAACCTAGCTTCGCCTACTGGATCAAAAATTATCAGCAGACATAGGTACATGTAGACTGGTGCAAAGACGAAAACTACTGGAAAATGATTATAATTTCTAAAATAAATTTTTTCCCTAATAGAATTAGTACCAATCTTATGTAATTTGATCTGGGGAATCCAAATCTGTCATCTAAAATTAGCTCCGCCCACCAGAAGTGGTGATATAGCCAAATAATTCAATTGTTAATGAAAAATATTAAAAATTGTGGAAAATCGCCTCAAAAACCATTAATAAACAGTTTTTTTCAAGTAAAATGTGCTGTTTCTAATGTAAATTTGTCTAAGGATTCTAAATCTGTTACTTAAATTTAGCTCCGCCTTCTGGTTAAAAAATTATCAGCAGATACATGTGGACATAGGCTGATGGAGAAACGAAAACTACTGGAAAATGGGTCCAAATTTCTCAAATAAATTTTTCTTCTATTATAAATAACACTTATCTCATGTAGTTTGTTCTGGGGAATTCAAATCTATCACCTAAAATTAGCTGCGCCTACTAGAAATAGTGATATAGTCAAATAATTCAGTAATCTTTGAAAAATAATATATAAAAATTGTGGAAAATAGGTTCAGAATTTTTTTATAAACTGTTTTTTCAAGTAAATTGTGCATTTTTGTAAGTAAATTTGTATAAGGATTCCAAATCTGTAGCTTAGATCTAGCTCCGCCCACTGGATCAAAAGTTATCAGCAGATATAGGCAGATGTAGACTGGCGCAAGGACGAAATCTACTGGAAAATGATTATAATTTCTAAAATAAATTTTTTCCCTAATAGAATAGGTACCCATCTTATGTAATTTGATCTAGGGAATTCAAATCTGTTATCTAAAATTAGCTCCGCCTACGAGAAGTTGTGATATAGCCAAATAATTTAATTGTCAATAAAAAATATATTAAAAATTGTGGAAAATTGGCTTAAAATTTATTAATAAACTGTTTTTTCAAGTAAAATGTGATGTTTCTAATGTAAATTTGTCTAAGGATTCTAATTCTGTCACTTTAACTTAGCTCCGACCACTGGATCAAAAGTTATGAGCAGATATAGGGAGATGTAGACTGGTGCAAAAACAAAAACTACTGGAAAATGAGTTCAAATTTCTAAAATAAATTTTTTAATTATCCGAAAAAGTTACTGTCTTATGTAATTTGATCCGAA